>NW_014040560.1:1800000-2209074 GCF_000143105.1 Grosmannia clavigera kw1407 | reverse complement strand
AACATCCGACGAAAAGAACCGGATTTTTTGTATCTTTCCTCAAACTGAAGGAAAGATGAAATGCCTTGTGGAAAGATTAAAGTGCATTCCATCGCGCATGTCTCATTTTTACTGGCTTGAAGGCAGCTCGGTGCCTCCTTCCCATCCCATGGGGAGAGACTGCACAGGGCCATGTCACGTGGAAATTACATAATTAATTCACGCCCGGTGCCTCCTTCCCATCCCATGGGGAGTGACCAAGGCCATGTCACGTGGCGATTACATAATTAATTCATGCTCGGTGCCCCCTTCCCATCCCATGGGGAGAGACTGCGCAGTGCCAAGTCACGTGGCGATTACATCAGCACCTCCCAATCAGTGCCTCCTTCGCATCCCATGGGGAGAGAAGGGCCGGTCGTAAGTCAGTGCCTCGCTCCCATCCCATGGGGAGCCAGCGCCTGCTTACAGGCCCACATTAAAATATTTCAGTAGCCAATTAAAGCAAAGCTTTCAAACGTAGCATGGCCCACCTGCACCTAATTAGCCAATTACAGCAACGCTTTAATCAATGAGAATTTTTTTTAGGCCTACCTGCACCTAACCAGCCAATCAGAGCAACGCTTTGATCGATAAGAATTCTTTACTTTAACCAACAGCCGTTATTGATTTATAACGACGTAACAAAACTAGATATAAAAAAACGTTAAAAGTTGTAGAATCCTTGATTTTAGCTAGAGTTTATGTATATATAAAAACTGTCTTTTTTTTACTTAAAAAGTAGCTAACCCTAGCTGACTTTTTACCGGAGATACGCTGTATCTTCTAGTTACGTATAAATTAGCTGGCAGGCCGTCGCCTACTAGTTTACTATAGTTTGTTAAGTTAAAGTCTTAATATATAAGTATAAACACGTTTAGAGCCTTTAAAATTATACATTGCATACTACCTTTTACATTATAGCGTATAAAATAAGTAATTAAAATAAAAGTGAAGAGAAATATATAGAAAAAGAAAACTAGTCCTTAGCTATTACTAGTATAGTAGACGTTTTACTAAGTAATTAAATTATAAGGACTTAATTGTATAGTTGGCTTCAAGCTTAAAATAATCTTTAATAAGAATAGTAAAAGTTAGCTTTTTATAAGTTAAATCTTACCTCTTTAGTTGCTATATGTTTATATTATTTATAGCCTTACTAGCTATATTGTTATTATTATTAGTAAGCTTACTAGTTACTAATTGTTTATTAACTTAATTTGCTTTTATTTAAAAGCCTTTATTATCTTAAATAAATTTCTTTAACTAGTCTTAAAGAAAGGTTTAGTTTTGTTTAGCTTTATTAAAGTAAGTTAGAATATAGGTTTTATTAGGTAAAATAAACTTAATAAAGAAAGGGCTATCCTAGTAGTAACTAATTTTAGATATAGTAAATATATCTATAGCGTAACCGTTATTCTAAGTAAGAACTAAGTCTCTTGAGTAAAGGCGCTAATCTACTAGCCTTTTATAGTTTTAATCTTTATTATCTTATTTAGTAGCCTTTTTAGCGTAGTATTTATTTACTGCCTTTATAGCACGCTCAACGTCTTTCTTTTTATTAAGAAGCGTTTAAATTTACAAGTTAATAAGCTTTTATAAAGTTATATTATCTTACTAGTTTAAAACATACTAGGTAAGAACATTAACTTTTAAAGGTACTACTAGCTTATACCTATGTATAAAGTAAAAAAAAGAGTAACTATAAGATCCCTTAATACTAGTTTAATCTATAAAAAGTACTATTAAAAGCGCTCGCCGCTACTTAATGTTTATACCGCTAGTTAATTTTCTTAGAGCCTTTTTAATAGGAAAGTGCCTTACTTTAATAATACTGTTAGCTTTTGCGTTATAAGCTAAGGTTGTAATATAGATAATACTAATAACTTTATATAAATTTATAAAGTACTTTTAAAATTTAAAGCCTTTATTAATAACGGTTATTAGTAGGACGCTATATTAGTAAACAATGTCTTTCTATAAATTATAATAAATAGTCTTTAAATTAGTAAAGACTATAGCTTTAGCTTTTATATAACCTATTAAGGCATAGTATGCTTTAATTAAGAATTTAAAGTATCCTATAGTAAGTAGTAAGCGTTATATATTAAAATAGTTTTTTATGAAAAGCGCTACTAGTGCTTACTTTAATCTAGCAAATTTTATATATTTTTTAAAAGATTATTTTTAGTAAAAAGGGTATAACTTTAGTATAGCGCTAACTTACGCTTAAAGTCTTTTCTACTAGTAGTAAACATTAAGTTTACTAATAGTCACTTCTTACTTATTATAACTAATAGCTAAGTAAGCTTCTTTTATTAGGTTTCTTTTTAAAGCAAGGTTGTTAACAACTTAAAGATGCGTTTGATTTAGTAAAATAAACTATAAAAGTTTATCTTAGTAAAAGAAGTGTATACTTTTATTAATAAATTAGCGTAGTAGTTAGCCTTTTGAATCTAATAGCAGCCTACGCGTTATTAAGAAGTATACTATTTTTATTAAAACTTTTCTCTAGGCTTCTTTAAGGTTAAGTAGCTAGGTAAGCACTTTTTTTACTTTATTTATATTAATAAAAAGAGTAAAGATTTAAGCGTTAATAAACTCCTTTAGGTCTCTTTTAGCGTAGTCTTTATTTATAGCTAGCTTACAAAAGAGAGCGTTTGCAATTATATTCTTTATTCTAGCAATATACTTTATTTTAAAATTAAAAGTATTAACTTAAGTAATCTAATAAAGTAGTAAGAAACCTAAAACGTTACTAAGAGCACTATTAAGTTAGTAATAAAAAACTAAACATTAATCTGAAAAATAAAGTGCACTTTATATGTAACGCCGCCCCAGGAAGGGGACCGACGCAGGCTACGCGCAAGCCGTACGCAGTATGCGCACAGCGTATTAGATGCACATCGTGAACTAGAAGCGGTGCTAGTGGCGCAGGCTGCGTGGCGCAGTCTGCGCACAGGCCACAGCACGTGCTAGCGCACGGGCCAAGTAGAAACGGGGTCGCGCCTGTCCTGCGCACTTGGTGCGCCAGAGGTGCGCCTACGATAAAGAGTGCCTCCCGCACTCCCTTAGAGTGCAGAAGGCAAGAATTAGCTATTGAATATACGGCTGCTTCCTCCTGTTAAGAAGATACCTCCTTGCCTGCCTGACTTACCTGGCCTACCCAAGTACACCTTTAACAATTCCTAATTCTTCTACCATCAGGCTACCCGAGTCAGGAGGCAGAAGGAGCAATGGCACCTCGAAAGACCACGAAGCAAACGTCGCACGCACGTAGTGCGCAGGAAGAGAGCAGCTCTGGGGCAACAGTCGAGAACCCCCTCAACCCTATCGTCGAAGAAGTAGAGAACGAAGACTCTGATCTCTCAGAGGAGGATTACGAGCAACTGGATGACGACGATGCGGGCGAAGGCCCCTCAGGGCAGACCATTAGGTGTTAAAATAGGTACTTCGTAAAAGTCTATGTAGGCCAACCTATGTAAACTACAAGTATAAGAGTTTACAATTTCTATTTTAATTATAAGGCAAACTGTAACGGCATGCACAAATTCGTCGAAATAGTCGACTATAACAAAGCTTCCAAATAAAGAGAGCTAACATTCGGCGTACCTTTCATCCTTTAAATCCTGTGGATATACAAAGCTTATATCCCTAGCACTTTTCTATCCTATCAAACTTTTTTTGCGCTTGTGTTAGGGATTTAGTTATGTTACTCTGGCCTAATTGCTTCTCTCATCGCGTCAAAGAAAGAGGCAAGGCGCCGGCCGGTTAAACGAAATTCGTCTACCTTCACCAGTGGCATCGGCCTTACTGTCCACACTCTTTTACTCGCTAGACAGAAGTAGTGTAGGATTCCGCCCCTTAAGCGCATAACGTCGATAATACAAATAGCTTTCGGTAGATTCTAAACGATCTTATCGTATATCTCGTCGATTAAGTAGATCTGCTGGCCGAGTCGGATACACACCATCGGGTTCTCTCGGATTGTTCATAATGAAAAAAGGGCAAGGATACCAAAGAGAAGGAAAATCTGCCAGTAAGTGCGTACATTTGCATTTGTCTTAGTCGATGCAGTGTACTCGGTCTGTCCAGACACCGGCTCTAGCATTCCGCTTTCTCTATTGGCTAGTTAACTTTTAGGGCTCGACAAAGAGAACATAAGAGCTTACACTTAATCATCTCTTGTCGCCTTATATCCTTGCGTTGTCTTTGCCAAAGGAACAAAGACAGCAAATGCCATCAAACGTATCACCGTGGGGCCGACGATAGCAGGGAAGAAGGCAATCCACATAGGTAGACCGGTACCCCGTATAGCTAGCATAATGGTAACGACGATCGGTGCTACCTTCAATACAAGTCCTCTTAAGATGGCATTGAGGGAGTCTGATTTCCGAATCGACCTCCTTTCCGAAAGCTCTGTTGCACCACTCAAGGCCGTATATGCAGCATAACCTAATACAAGGCGTAACGGACGCTAACAAGCGGCCTGGATCCAATCAAGGACGATGAAAAGCATTAAACGCAGCATAACAGATTCCTCTGAAATAATTAGTTCGAAAGTATGAAGGGGGACGAGTAGGATAAAACTAAACAAAATGCAAGCAATAAGGAGGAGAGTATACAGTATAATGTAGAATAGATGAAGCCGGCCATAATGGCCCTTATTCACAAGGTATGTTTTTTCATTCATCTTTGTTATAGGATGTATGGTTGTCTTTAACAGAAGACTATTAGCAAGTGATGGGGTTTTATGGTTATATATATATCCTATCTCGATATGTATACAGATAATAGGATGTTACTTTTAAACGTTACAAGAAAGTTAGCTAACACTAAGGACGTTAGCTTCCGGATAATGCTCTAACAAGAGAGAACAACACAACAAGAATAAGTACCGCTAAATTCGAAGACTAGCAGAAAGTCTCCACACTATTATAAGGGATAAAATGGTCTTATTCTTAAGTGCTAGTCCTTTTTTTCTTAGGGGGCGTTAGGGAAGGGCAGATAAGATATAGAGATCAAAGGTAGTTTGCGAGAAGAAAGCTTAGTTTTAATTAATAGGTAGATAGAAGGAATAGAGGAAGAAAAGATCCAGGCATAGTGATTAAAATAAGGAGCCCTAATAAGGAACCCTGGCGGAGATAAGTCGTGTATAAAGAAACTTCGCAAAATGTGAACCTAAACCGCCCCTATGTCAGCTCTTGGTTATTTTCTTTTAATTGTAGTGTGTCGAGCAGTTATAACAGAAAATAAAGCTATCTAGGCTAAAGTAGCAGAAGTAGCAGAAGACAGCTGTAAAACTCTACATTGCAAAAAAAAAAAGTCTCTCCCTTTCTATACACCGCCAATCTTAAGCACCTTAACAACCAAGCTTTGTCTACTGCTTGCCTTTTATTTTTTAAAGACGCTCGCAGTTGTATTGTTCCATTCGGAGAAACTGTTTTTAGTACACTCGAATGGGATTTGTGTCCAGCTTGCGTACCATTGCATCCTCAGTATCCAGTGAAGAAAAAGATAGAGATGGCTGTAGTCCTCGTTCTTCATACAGATCTTCCAACACTAACGCGGAATTAGAGTAGCGATAAGACTTAAGGTCCCGCGAACGCTCCTACAGCTGTACCTCGAGCTTCTGCACGCGCTCTAACAACAAACTGTTTTCTGCCTCTAGTCGCGTATTCTCTGCACGTAGTCGCTTATTCTCCTAATCCTAAAATTAATCCTAAAAATTCTTGCGTTCCCGAAACCGTGCCGACGCGTTTGCATTTCTCCGCCGTTTTTCGTTGGCGACCTTGGATGCTTTGTGGACATTGACTGGCACGTAGATCAGAGCATCGGACATAGGTGCGATTATCACGTGCTGCTGGCCTACTGACGCTGCGCGTTGGATTGCAAAAGACTGGCTTGTTGTAGCAGTAGTAGGGGAAGAAGGCATAGATGTTCTTAAAACGGAC
Organism: Grosmannia clavigera kw1407; assembly: GCF_000143105.1. Classification (NCBI taxonomy): domain Eukaryota; kingdom Fungi; phylum Ascomycota; class Sordariomycetes; order Ophiostomatales; family Ophiostomataceae; genus Leptographium; species Leptographium clavigerum. The sequence goes on along the minus strand of NW_014040560.1, from coordinate 2,203,105 downwards.
CTATTACCGTCCGAATTCAGAATGCTGTGGACGTTTATCTTTGGTAGCATAACAGCTTGGTTGAGTAGAGTTGAAAGACTATTCTGCTGTTAAAATTTAAGCATATGCAAGGCGAACCATGTAGACATCTATGCCTTTTCACAGAAGAATTGCTGAGAAGAGGTGCCGTACACAGTTTCGACTGGCTCGTCCAGGGGACTACGCTTAAGCCTGTTTGCCGACTGTTACTGAAAAGGGACAAAATTAGGATAAGTAGAGCCGGGGTAGTGAAGCAGACCAATGTGCATATGCCAACGTGTTGCGAGAAGCCGGACTAGTTTCCACAAGTGCAGTTCTTCTAGGGTATATATATTCGTATTCTGCAGACCCTTCCTTTAACTAGAAATACTACGGTCATGCCTGCCTATTATAATACATAGAAGCTAGGTGCCAAGGAGCGATAGCTAGAATGATAAATTAGGGATGGCCAAGTCTAGGTCTGCGTTATCTTGGTCCTTGCAAGTGCTCTTCTGCTTAGGCCTAGCGTATTAACTATAGAATAGTTAATTTTGCAAGTGGACAGCCGGTGTGAGTGGGCCGTCATTTCGCAGTTTCCGTTATTAGAATAGCAAAGAGGAAGAAGGCCAAGGTTTGATTTATTGGATGTCCCGCGTGTCCGTCGTTTGCCATGGTATGACGAAATTAGAGGTCCTACCAATGCTTAGCCGTAATAAAAGAAAGGCTAGGGGTCCTTAAGAGTTAAATAAATACATGCTAGCATTACGGAAAGGCCAAGGTCTGACCTTTTTTATATTAACGCGAGAAACCTGTTTCTTCTTGGTCTAAGCCGTACAGAGCAGTGTGTTGGCGAAAATAAATAAAAACTACTATAGAAATGGCTTTTTCTACGAGTATTCAAGCGGTATGGAACTATACACGATAAAATCTAGTTAGGTTCTGACTCTTGCACAAAGAACACGGCTAATAGTCCCTTAGACAAGGAATATCGACGTTCTATGTTCGATCCAAGATGGGAAAAAACATATGCCCTTTACATAGAAAGAACAGTCGCCACAGAAGATGGAAATGGTATACTAAAAATAGTAGTATAAAGGCGAAATATCTTGGCACATTAGTTCGTTACACCGACACACGCCGAAACTGCCATAGAACGGAGCTAAATTAGCAAAGTGTGCTAGTCTTTAATATCCTGCGTAAACATAAAATAAGAGAAACCCTTTATCTCTTCTTATTATAACATAGCTAAGTAAAAAGCACGCAAAAAGAAGACTCTTTCCTAGGACACGAATAGTGGACGTCTTACCTGTACAGTCTCTGTTATACAAAGTATTTGATTTAGAGGCGGCTCTAACGGCGGCTAGTTTTTAGATACATTAGTATCTATAAAGGCGAGAAAAGTCTTAAACTAACGTAACGTGACATAAAGGCAACTGTAAGTCATATGTGCAAAGTCTTGCAGGAAGGCAGACAAGGCAACCAGATGCTAGGTGTAGTTTTTATGGATAGATATATGTACGCACCTATAGCAACTTGAAGGGAATAGGGGTAGTAATAGTGTGGGTGTTATGCTTAATCTAGGAGAAAAACAAGAGTGGAAACAGAGTCCTTGTACTTTGTAAGGACGCCTGTAGTTGCTGCTTTTAAAAAATAGTAGGGGGATAAATCGAGCAATTTATCCTTTACTTTTCTACTTCTGTCTCTCCATCCTAACACTTTTAACCAAGCAAGTTCCTATTTAACAAGTTCCTGCCTAGTATCAGCATTATTCTGCACTGCATTACCGAGAAGAAGGTGCGTAAGGCATCCAATCTTAGAAGGAAAAGGCAAGAGCAGTTCCGTAAATTCTCTAATACTGCTCCTATACTTTTTAAATTTACCATACCAGTACACGCTAAAACTAACATAAAATAGAACAGAACTAGCAAAGTGTAGTCTTTAGTAACCTTTTAAAATAGAGAAGCATAGAGAAGCAAATAAAAGCTTTATGTTCTTATTATAATATAGCTAAAGTAATTAACAAAGAGAAAGTAATAAAACGTAAGACAGCGTACATTCATCTATAAAATAGTAATCCCACGACTCCTATAAATGCTAGCCTAGACTACCTTAGGTAATGTCCGGACCCTTTTTAGCATAACTCGTATTATCAGCATAATAACCAGCGCGGCCATGCTAAACCGAGTCGTCCTACTGTAGGACAACCCGATTTGGTAAAATAGGAGCCCGTTAAAGATATTTCAACCTGCGCCGGAAGCAACAGCATTGGTAGTAGCATTAACAAGAGGAGCATACGATTCGCCACAACAAGGGAGAGAAAAATCTAGGAAAAAGACAAGATTAGACATACGGACTACTCTCGACTCTATTAGTGCGTTGCATACCTCTTCTCTAGCACAGCCGACCTTTGCCTTCACCTACAACGATCGATGGCCAAATTCAGATTTGGCTCCCTCCTGGCAGGTGTGCTAAGAGATATCGTTCTTGTACAGTTACGGTTCATGCAACCATCTGCAATATGCCACTTTCCGTCATCCGTGTTCGCCGTCCTCTAGATGTAAAAGCCATGCATGCTTCCCGGTCTTGGAGCGTACATAGAAGAACGCCGATTGATGATACTTGCATTATGTACTCTTTAAAATGATGGTCTATTAACACAGGTGATTGACAACTTACTATAGTTGACGACAGGGTGGCGCAGTGGGTGACGAGCGATTTACAGAGATTTTGTCGCCTGCAAAAACTCGACCACATTCGCAACACTAGCTGGCCATTCCCTAAAGAATTATTGTATTTTACTTCTTTCTTTTTTCTTTTTAAATGAATTGTTCTCGCCGCTATGTCGACCGGTGTATGAAGAGGCAAGAAAAGTGGACATACCCCGCTTCTTAAGTCGGCATTATAATTATCCAGCCAATTAGAAATCCATATTTTCTATGCGTATAAATTAAGGGGGCTTGGCATAAGTAATGCTTTAGCTTACGACGAGTCCTTATTCATGTTATTTTAAGAGAACCGCTATTCGCACAGTGAGAAATACGTCGCCGTGAGTGCCGTTTAGAGGCTTTAAAATCCAGGGGCCCTTAGCGTAGTAGACGCCGATACGGACTAGCTTACCGTCACCATTCTTTGTATGTTTCTAAGCAACGGCAAAACCAGCTTGTTTTGCCCTGCCATTCACATCGTTCCCAATCTCCTTAAGTCGGTCGTACGAAGTATAGGGCCCTGGTAACGAGGCGTTTTCTCCACTTAAAACCGCCACAAGCCGAGTGGATTCCTGACGGACGAATTAGGCTGCGTAATTCAAAGGATCCACTACTAAATAGATAAGCCTAACCTACGCTACACATAGGATTGTAGTAGCCTAGGAAACATAGCGCTACGGTGTCGTAACCAGTTCTTACTTTTTTTAAGCCGCCAGTCTCTGCATTTCTTTCTATTTGCTACATACAACTAGATTTAGTTTTCTTAACCGTCTTGTTCTCCTTGCTCTTAATTAACACAATGGGAGGCTGCGACATCGAATTCTAGGCTTGCACAAGCGACTTTGCTTTACGCAAAGACGACGAGTGCTGCGGCCTACCTAGTCGAGTAACGAGTTCTGAGTACGAAGATGACGACAGCAGATCCTACAACAGCCGGGCTGATATAAGCTCAGCACCAGACGAGCTCTACGGAGCTAACGAAGACATTTTGAAACCTTCCAACGCAGACATCTATCGTGTATACTACGATGGGAAAGAAACGTGGACTTAGTTTGTGCAGGAGGCCGAGTCTCTAGGTTTGAATGCTTTTTTAGAGACATTTGGCAATCCTTACATTATGCTGAAAGATGTACCACCTCTGCCGAAACGTCTACCTAAGTCTGATAGGCTGTGCGGACAGCCTATCTGGTTTATACCGGACGCAGAGGAATTAGAAGGGATAGTTGCGCAGCGAGGAGAACTGACAGAAGCAGAGCTAAAAACCTATGCTACTTGTAGTTTAAATACCAATAAAGAATCTCTCGATATGCAGTATCCCCTTAGGGTGAAGAGACAATACTGCCTTTTAAACTAGAACCCGATTGAATTCGCGACATTTGCAACCGGCACACCCGACGACCGTTACCTAGCTGATGGGTTAAACGGCATGTTGATTTTGACATTGTGCTGGTCCTATATATTCTCTCTTTGACTTCTTGAAATTTAGAATAGAAAAGTACAGCTTTCTCTTAATTTACTAAAGCTAATAAATTCTAAGAAAGCTGTTTGTGCTTGTTAGGCTGGTTACATTGTTCTCGATTTGACTAGGGACTCCGTTCTGCATTAGATGATACTATAGCTTTGTGCTATATTAGCATAAAAACCTTCCTGGCATCTAAAAGATAAAAGAAGCGTGCCGGTATAGGCAGCCTCTTGTTCTAGGAGTGTTTATTTTGCTTTTCTTATTAATAAGAAATATATAGATTATAACGATTATATAGGCAAGCTTCCAAACTCTAGGGAGGCTACTAAGCTACTTGTCGAGTTCTGCAAGCTATTTAGTCTTAGGAGCATACAACAGGAAATCAATCTAGGTACTATCTTCTTACCTACAGCTGCTTTTTTAGCAGTGTTGCTACTTCCTGCCTTTCCTTTTCTTAGCGACGACAAGAAGCCACATTTTTCTGTTCCGAAACTCTACCGACAAAAAATAGGAACAGAGAGCATCGACAGCAGATTATGCCAGGCAATTCGTCGGTACACCGCCGATCTCGATTACTTTCTTACACTTAGTCTCGACTGTTTCAGCGCCGGTTCGATTATGTGGAGCATATTTTGGCAGCCAGATATCACATGCAACCTCGTAGGGGCCTGGTTGGGTTCTATTCACGACGTTCTTCGCCCGCTCATCAAACAACGTGGCATGCAAAAGCTGTTAAAGGTTTTTGCTGTGCGGCGACCACGCGTTGCCATGTGGTGGGTGGGCATCTATCTTCTTGGGGCGTCCCCTATCGACCAGATTGCCCGATATCTCGACAAGACTGAAGAGCGATGGGGCTTTGGTACCGTGTCTCGGCCAGATCCTACTATGGCGGCCTGGACAGGCGTATCCAGCTCTTACCTCGACGATGATTCAAAACACCCGTACAGGGGCAAAGACCAGTATATAGAGATGGTACATCTCCTACGGCATCGCTACAACTTCCGTCTTCAGGACAATGCAACCCCTCTTCTTTCGTGGCGGCCTTTCGGTCGTGTTTCTCGTCGACTCATTGAGCCAGAACTGTCGCCCTGGCTAGATCGTGGGCACATGCGCAAGTATGTAGAATGGATCTGGTGGATGAAGGATTCCAAGGGTGGATTTGTTCGCAATACGTATTCAGGCTTCCAGCAGGCTACAGGGCGATTTGTTACCAGCGTTCCCGATAACCTCGAGATCGTTAAAAGTTGCTTAGACCGAAAAACGACCCCATCCAATAGCGACATTGCAGGGCTTGGACTGAAGCTGGAACCGTCTTGGTCGGCCACTCTTCTTATGCTGGGGCACGCTATGGAAGACATGAGTGGCGATCGAGACCGAAAATTGTTAATTTTTGGCGTAAAGGGTGACCACGAATGGTTATGGGGTTGGAGGGGGGTGTAATATTTGACTTCTGCGTGCTGTTCTACAAACCTTCCGAGCTGAAAATTATTTCGTTGTGTGTGCTGCTTTCTCCTTCCTCTTTCCTTTTCCCTTTTCCTTCTCCTTCTCCTTCTCCTTCTCTATCTCCTTCTCCTTCTCTTTGTCCTTACCTTTAGAAGAAACTTCCTCGCTAATGTTTAGAGTCTAGTAGACAGCCCCTAATTTAGTTCTAAATACAAAAATGGTATGGCCACTAACTGTGGATTTCTTCTATTTGTTAATGTAAGATTTAACAAAACTTCCTTTTTAATCTATAAACCAAACTCTGTCATTTTTTATTTCCGCCTAGACCTCTATACCTCTAGGGAAGATATCTGTCCCGTAAAGGTAGGATGGTCCTGCCTCGTCTTCAAAGTACGTTTGTTTAAGTAGGCTTTCTATATTTGAGATGGCTTGCTTTAGGGCATCTAAGGAGAGAGGATCTTGTAACTCGTTCAAGTCGTATCGAATGTGTTAAACCTTTTTCTTAGTATTTCTTGTAATAATATCGCTAGTGTAAGAGAGAAGTTGTGCAATAGCGTCGTTAGATGAATCCGATGGAAATTAGGAATGCCTTGGTTTAGGCTGGTTTACTACATCCTGCTAGGACTCTGGTTGCGCGACTCCTCTAGTCCCGATGCTTCTTTCTGGTTGCTGCTAAGAATTAGCGTAGCTTTTTGGTTATATAACGAGTTAAGTACTTACATTATAGCATTCGGCATAATTATCCGCATTCTCTGCAATAATACTGGTGTCTTGATAAAGCGGTCTGTAATAGGGATGGCTTTCCTTATACTTGGATGGCTCGAGCATTGTTGTAGGCCTGGCTTGGTCGGGGTAGTGTTCCTCTCTACAATGGCATGGAACTTGGCAAATTTTCCACCCTGGTGAATTTTGGCTATGAATTGAAACTTGGCATATTTTGAACGGCTTTCGGCACTTTTTGCATTTCGAATGTTTTTCTCTTGCGTGTTCATTCATTGAGTGCCCGCACTGGTTACAAAATCCCTTTTGGCCAGAAGATGTGGACATTGTGGCAAGCAGAGGAATGAAAGGATAAGAAAAAAGTGTACTTTTGGCCTGTTAAAATTACCTGTGGCGCGAATATAGCTATGTATTTATGTTTATCGGTCTTAATAGTTAAAATAATGGCCGTATATTTGATTTTCTTATTGTAGAAGAACTCTACATTTTAAGATTATTTAACAATTATATGTGTAGATGTACGTATGTCGACAGGCTAGCCACGTTAGTGACCTCGCAGCTAATAGATCTTCGTTTATGCATATAGGCTAACACTGAATACCAAACCGCTAGGGTGGTTTCGTAAGAATGTATGTGTAGACGACAGCTTATCTTTATACATGATGCATGCCTGCATTATATTTAAACATTGGTATGGACATACTCAGAGTATGGTCCTATGTAGTCCAGAATCTCCTGACGTTGTCATGTCTCTGAATCATACTTTGGGCAGGCATCGAGCGCACAACTTTACCGACCTTGTCTACTATCCGATTAATCATGGGTAAATAGTTTAGATAGGTAATTGTCACTGGAAGGAGTGAAAGGTAATGGTTGTAACACGAACGTCTTAGCCATTTTACGATACTGTGTACTTGTTTAACAACGTCTGGGTGGGTCGACATGTGAGGTGGAAGGACGAGGATGACGACGAGGATGACTACGTGGACGAGAACGGCGAGGGTGATGACGAGGAACTGCGAGGGCTTTTTAGGTTTTACTTCTAGTTGGTAAGCTTTAGCGTCTTTAGATTTAAGTGCAGGCTGGACTGGTCTTTAAGAATACTCAAAAATAGAAAACCTAAACATAATATGAACAAAGCAGTGCGCCGGCGATTCTCACACCAGTTTCGCACGAGCATATGCAGCCTACAACTAGAAGCCCTAACAGTCGTTTGTGCAGAAAAGTCTAAGTAGAGTAGAGTTAGACAAAGCTAATCTCTAGCAAAATATTGTAAATATTAGTGCAAACGTCTGTTAATTGCGTACAAAAAAAGGAATATGACGAACTTTTATCCCTTAAAGTCTAGATCTAAAATTTTGCCCTGGCGTCATTACAACTAAGCCCCCCCCATCTCTAAGTTGACATCTTTAAATGTCGTGCTTAGGCTGCTGTTATTATCATCCACCCCAAACATGCTCCAACCTTAATATTCTTCCTCTAGGACTAAGTCTAAGATCGAGCCAAATAATGTTCCTACAGATCTTCCCTTAGTAGCTAATTCAACTTGAATTGCTCTGCAAGCAACCGCGTAACTCTCGTCAGACCGAAGATCCTAGTATCGGTCTATCAAGTCTTTAGAAACACGTCGAGACGGCGGCAGTCTGTTAATAAGATGATACATCTAGTAAAGAGCAGCATCGTCGCAGATTCTGAAACGTCTTATCATAGAATGGGCCATTTGCTCCCACATCGTCCGCCGGCTTTTCAGCTCTTGGCCGGCTGAGAGCATGACAAAGTCACCCAGATAGGATCCGTAAGCAGGATCTGGGTCTTCATCTGCATTGTCAACTAGTCCGTAGCATAGCAAGGCCATTAAACACAATGCTACCTGAATCGCAGTTTGCGTTTTACGCAACGGCGCCGTCTGTAGTCTACGCAATGTCGCCAATATTTTCTCATATTCGTAGCGGCCTCCGACTGAGCTTATCTATTCACGAAAAGAGACATTATAGTCGTGCTCTCCGTACATTGTACATTGACAAATGAATAGTGGCATTTTGTTCTCTGGCCATTTCAGCCAGGGTATCGTCTAGTATGCAGCGGTCCTAATCCACGTCAGTCTAAGACTTCAAACTGTTTTTAGTTACATTTTCTCACATTATACAACGGACTTTATTCACCATTCCGTACGGAAGAACGTTGATCAAGTCGGCCGGTAGGGTCCTACACAGCTCGCTAGAGAACCTAATTAGCACGTCCGCCGTCATCTTTAGTTGTGCTTTCGTTACATCTGCTCTATCGTGTTCGAATAGATCCTGCTTCCATACAAGGCCCCATGCAATTTGTGTACTAGGGCCGCCGAATTGCATCGTGGGGTTGACGTTGAAAATATTGCCGAGAATAGCCAAATTGTCGTTCGCGGACTTTTCAGTATCTAACTTGTGCTAAGCGACGTCTCTTCTACCGCCGGAATACTCTAGCACTGCACGAAACAGTGACAATTCGTGCATCGTTGTTCCCGGATTTTTAGCTAGCTGTTTCATCCGTTGCTCACCTAGTTCTTGAAAAATTTCTAGCCATACCTCTAAGCTTCTTCTAATTAGCTTAGGATAGCTATTCAAGTTGCCTACAAGACATATAAAAAGCAAACATAAGAAGAACTGCTTGCTAACTTTAGGAGTAGATTTCTAGAAATGTAGTGCGTTAGTCACCTAGCTATTATTTGTCTTTATACATAAGTAAGCAAAGCATCTTACTTGTATATCCCATATTAGAATCGCCCACTTAATCTACACAAGTAAAGACCTCTTCCAGGTATGCCTCTAATAATGTTAGTAACAATCCTAGGCATTATTAGACGAGAGAATATCTTTGATAGCATTGCAAATAATTCTAGCTTCACTCGTCTTTTTAGGAGGAGTCTCGAATGCGCCAGGTTTGCGGGTTTAGTAAATATAAGCTTAAACCTACACCTTTAGCATATGTATCTTACCTCTATTACGGTTTGTATACACAAATTCCTTTGGATACTACTATCGAGTAGACCCTCTATGTTTAGAGATGTCGAGCAAGTAACATGGCACAGACTAGATGGAGCGTCGTCATAATAGGGAGGAATGGAAATGTCCGTAGACGTGACTAATAAGGGCCGTCTGCCGAACGTCCCTAAGCGGGACAAATTCATTAGGATGAGTAGACTAGAGCTAGCGCAGTTGTAAGACCGTCTAGTAAGTGTGCATATGCTAGCGTGTTAGAGGAAGGCAGACAAGGCAACTAGATCTACCTCGAAGTGCAGCTCTGGCGGCAGGCCGCATATTTGTACCTGCGGACTTTTTTTTCGCATGGCCATGTCCGCCCATGCCGCGACGTCTTGCGCAAACAATTCACCTTTGTAAGTAGAGCAGCTTCTCCTATATAGAGCAGCTTACTACCTTAAGTAATGCCAAACGCTGGGTGTAATAAGGTGGACCCTTCTAGCGTGATTTGTATTAGTAGCATTATGGCCAGCCCGGCCATGCCAAATCGGGGTGTCCTAGCGTAGGACACCCCGATTTGTAAAAAAAGGAGCCCAAGCCGCTGGCTGTACGGAGTATCACAGTCCTGCTCTTCTTACTACTTAAGACTTAATATGCCTCTTATACGGCGCCAATTTGCATTCAAGGGTATAACAAAGGAATACGTCTTCTACTTAAAGAACCAGGTCTTTTTATTGTCTGCCTATAACACGTAACTGCAAAAAGATCTTGAACGATCGCGGGCAGCATAGTCGAAGGTGCTCAAGCCATTAAATTCGAACGATTCGTTAGACCTGCTGTTTCAGATAGAGACACCAGAGAGTCAAGCGATTGTCATCAAAGAATCTAGACCATCCACGTTAAAACCGCTATAGGAACCAGCAGCAAATGCTTTCTTATCTAAAACGCCAGCCAACGCATCGGAATGGTCCCAGGCGAAGTCTAATGCGCAACTGTCCACGCAAAGTCAGATCATTAGAGCTTTTTAAATCCTTACTCTTTATTCAGATTCGATCTTCTCTTCTCTTCCTTGCGCCGAATTTGCGCCGAAGTCGTCTGTGATCGTTCAAGGGTACAAACAACTTTAAGAAGCCCTTCAAAGGCATGCAGAGTATTCGGCTTGATTAAGCGAATATGCTATCCTGCTCTTCTTCTATATCTGCTGCGTGGCGAGAGAGAGTAGGATGACCGTTAAGGAAGTAGATAAGCACACGAAGGATTTCCTGCCCGATCGTGAACTAAGTTCCACGTATTCGGCGAGGCTCCGTCGCGTTGCCTAGCGTATGGCTTGTGCGATCGAAACGTTAGAAGACGAACTAGGGCATTTCGGTTCCCAGCTTTTTCTGCTTTAGGTTAGGGTTACAATAAACTCCATCGCTTCTGGCGTTAATTCAATATTAACGTAGGACGGATGGTGCTTGTGCTAAAAAGAAACATTCAAAGTAGAGTTGTTAAAGTCTACTAAAAACTTGAATCTGCTATTACATGTATATCTCTTCCTTTTCCGGCCATCTCGTTGTGCTTCTTGGATTTAACGGTCGAGTGCAGCATCCTAGGCATAGCGGAACCGAAAGGAGACTATACTAGCATTGCTGTATTTGCTTTTGTGCAGAAGCCTGTACCCGCCTATCTTCCAAAGCAGATCTGCTAGATCTGTGATCATAGTTTGATTTGTCTCTGAATCCGGATTAGAGTTGTCAAAAGACATAGGCAGATCAACAAGTCAAAAGGTATAGTCGGCAGAATAGTCAATAGAGTCCTCCTGCTTTGTATTAGTATATATTTACAGGTAAAACATTAACAAAACGTACATTATCCTGCTAGTCCTTAACCTTTGCAAGAAAGTCTTCCTAATCGGTAAAAGCCATAGCCTGTACACTAGCCTTTTTTTTCGTGCTATGCTTAAGGCAGGTTTTTTTCAAGCTGCCGCTTAAACTAGCACCAAATTCGGAAGCAGGAAGCTCTTTCCGGCACTTAGAGCAAAAGCTCACGCCCAAAGACGCAAGGCCAGGTAGCGCAATAGCAGGATCGTCTATAAAATAGTATTAGAGAGGCCCTAGTAAAGCAAGAAAAGGCTGTACTTACCATTAGACATTTTAGCATACTAGTAAAACGCAATTAGTGTGCGCCGGCGCTGTTATGCAGGGTAAATAAAGATGATTAAGGGGGGGGGGGCTAAAAAAAAAAAACAAGGGCGCGAACGCGCGATAAAAGTAAATAAAACAAAATATTTGTCAGAAATGTCACGTTTCTAGTAATATAATCGCAAATTTTTCGGCGCAATTAACAAACGATGGTAGACAGGTGTTAAATCACATGCGCGATTACCTTAACTAAGCGCGACCCACGGTATCATCACCAAGTCGAAAAGGCCTCACTTCTTGCCACCGTGGCACCACCAGGGCCAAGATAACAGACTCCTAGAATCTCTAAATGGCCTCTCTTTTCAAGTATATACGGAGGCTCTCCTAGCCTCTCTTCTAGATAGCTTTCTTCCTTCCTTTCTCTCAAGTTCAGATCAATTCAATCAATAGAGATATCCGCTCTGCCACTTGCACTAAACTTTTCAGCCCACGTAAGCGGCGTGAGACTTCAACAACAAGGTATGCGATGGAGCAGGGACCGCTAGTTTGGGAGCTGTGGCTCGCTATATACGCAATAAACGCTCAGCGGCCGTGGTCCGTGGCCGAATAAGATAATAATGTTATCGGTAGAGTGTACTGTCCAGTGACAGGGAGGTCTTAGAAATTCTCTTTATAATATGCACAGCGCTAATGCTGTCCACTCCTGCCCACAGATTCTTTAAAAAAAAAGTATGGAATAGCCACAATTTGTCTATAGCCACGACAAGAAAACTGGCAGTTTTCAGCTACAGAATATTAGCTGGTAGAAAACAAAACAAAAGCAGCCGGAGTTGGCCCGTTGCACAATCTGGGAGAAGAGTTTAGCACCGGCTTAGGTTCGTGCTCCACTAGAAATTCGACGCGGTATGGCACTATGCAAACGGGTGAAGATGGTGAAGATGGCGAAGACGATGAAGACAACGACAACTGCTACCATGAAAAAAGAGACGACAAGAATGAAGAGGCTAGAGGAAATGATGAAGACGAAGATGATGGACACGTATCCGCTCATGTTGGAATATTGCAGAAATCAGACGACGAGCAAAGCGAGCTCAACAATGTAGACAGACAGAAGCAGCGTCGTCGACCTAACAAGTGTAGATGACATTTATCCAACGACGTCTGTATACAACTTCTAGGAGACCTTGCATTTATGGATTTAGAACACATTTTCAAGAAGCGTTTGTTTTTTGGGCTGTAGGGCTCCTTTAAGAGAGCAACGTAGATATAGAAGAGTGCGCTGTTCCTTCTCTCTCTTTACAATCTTTCGGGATCCTGCGTCCTCCCACTTCATATTTAAGGTGCGTCCGTACCATTACTCATATCTAGCCTCAAAACCAGTCATGGCACCACGCAGACAAGTGTATACCTCCTTTGCCAAAGCTGTAAGCGCAGAAGCTGCGCCTCCATTACCCATAGACGTGAGAGCCTGACTGGCATAGATGGCAGCGTGAATCGTGATCTCTAAGGCCACCGCGAATTCTCGATCTACCTTTACATGGCTACCCTAGACTGTCACGAAGTAGCCTGAGTCTCAGAGGGCGCCTAGGAACTTGCCGAGATCGTCTGTGGCGAGCTGTTTCCCGACTCGAATATCCTAGAGGCCAATCTTGACATAGCCGAGGCGCGGAAGACGATCGTATATGGCTTGCAGATATGTCTTGCGGATCTTCCTAAATAACAAATTTGCCTCGGTTTTCCTCGCTAGCAGAATACTATTGTATTTGCCATCAGCCTTATGATTTACGGCAATAAATCGACTAATCTTCGCTTGCAGACGAGTGCGCTCCTCTATGACATTGCTCTGGACCTTGAGCTCGGCCTGACATAGGGCATAGGTGCAATCGAAGCCGTAGGACTTTAATATCGTCTGTCGCTTGCTAAGAGATTAATATAGGTGGACGTATTCTATAAAAATCTCTTTACCTGCCTAAACATTTTGCAGAGCGCGGACGACTATAATATCGCCGATAAAAGCGCGCGACACATTTAGGATACACAAGTGGTTTGCGTAGGATGCTTGCAACCAGATACCCGTGCTAGTCTCCTCTCCCTCGGTGGTCCCCTCATTGTCACCAGATTTCACCCTTGGGCAGCCGAATCTATTAAGCTCGGCGATAGACTCCACGCGGAATGTGTCCAGCGCAACCTTGCTATCGACGATTGTGATTTTCTTGCTATTGCCAAACGTGCTACTGTCGTGTAGGTTAAGATACCGATTGGCAAGCGTAGGGTTCCAGAGCAGCTTGTTGACTACACTATAGAGACGCAAGGCATGTGTGCTAATCGCTGCACGATTATTGTTAATGTTAAGGAGGAGCGCAATGTCCCTATCGCCTACTAAATGTGCTACGTGTAAGGCCTTCTCGACAAAGACTACGTTGCCTGGCTTAAGTGCTTTTGTGGCGAAGAGGCTACGGCCGCGGCTATTTGCTGGGGAAACTTGTGTATTTTTTAGGAAAGAGGCATGATTAAGCAGGTTGTGTTGCTTAGAGACTAACGCGGCTATAGCAGAAAAGTCATAGTCTCCGTTCTCCTGTTCCGCAAGGCGTCTCTTAGTTAGGCAAAGGTCTACCTTAACCTCCTTACGCTGTGTATCAATCTTAAGTGCCGCCTTAAAGTGGTTCTTCGCCTTGAAAAAGCTTCCCATCTTATACGTCGCTCTGCCTGCTCGATAGAGGGCCTTTATGTTAAAATCTTTTACCGCCTCGGAACTCGTCTCTGCCCTAGCCACCACAATACTAGCCAAAGCATCCACAATAGTCAGTTCGTAACGACCCAAACGCAGGCGAGTTGCGGCACGGTTTCGATGTAAAGCTCGAACAAGATCGTCGTCATCGGCGGCGACAAGATCGGCGGCTGCCAGGGCGTTAGAGTATAACTCGTCGGCCTTTTGCCAATTGCCTCTTTTAAATTCCGCATTGCCGCGCTCTTTCAGTTTTAGCGCTGACAGATCTAGCTCGGTTACCCGTGGGGCTAGTTCCGGGGGAACGAGCTGGCTCTCCAGTTTCAGCAGCACGAAGTCAGACGGGTGGTCCACGCGCACAAACAAGTCTCCATCAGCGGTGCGCTTGTAGTACGGCTCCTTGATGGCCGCAATCGCGCCTTGGGGGAGGACGTCATCTGGTGCAACAGTTGAGAGCAGATTGTAGATGGCGAGCCGGTCCACGTCGCCGAATTCGTCCTCGACGGCGTTTATGATAGACGTATAAACATTGGGTTTGCCAAAAGCTCTAACGATGAGAACGCGCCCGCGATGCTGCGTCTCGAGGGTGAGGTCGCGGAGGCGAATAGGTGTAAGGCTTGCAAGAGGCAGAGTATATGGTGGATACGCCTCGCCGATAAAGGTGGAACGGATCACGGAATTGCCGGGCATCTTGGAAGGGCGTGCCTGAAAGTGTGCAAAAAAGTGAGCAATCTTCCATTCTCTTTATACGGTCTTGCTTAGGAAAGACACCGTATAGTAAAGGAAAACTCGAGCTAGAGTTGCTATCGAGAACGCCTTATAGATGGTGGGGGGCTCTGCCCTTTGTGCGCTTTGGCCTCCTTTAGTGCGGTTTTTTGCTTCTGCAAAAGGTTAAAGTGCATTTTTATATACTTCTCTTCCTCCTCTATAATAACTGCAGTAAATGTTGGTGGGTTTAATGATGGCAAGCTTTGTAAGGTGACTAAGGACGCCTCTTAAACTGTATCGGAGCGAGAGCGATTTGCTTTTGCCGTAAAAAAAAGAAAAAGAAGAAGCAGGGACAGCAAGATAGTAAGGGGTAAACGCAGGCTTATCGCACTCTCTTGAATATCTATATAGAGTCGGTCTAATTGCACATATACACGTCTTATTGCTATGTAAGATTATTACGTGGCCTATTGCGTGCATCGTTTTGAAATATAAGACATTGCCATAGCAGCACATTGCGGTCTAACTAGCAGAAGCATGGTTATTAGGCTCTAACAGCTTGTACTTTGCCTTAACCTTTTAATAGCTAGTGCTATAATAACAGCTTTAATTCTTTGTCCTACCAAGAGGTCCTATACTTGTAGATTGGCTTAATTTACTAAGTACTTTTATAGCAATGATCATTTAGTAACGTTATTATTAGCGAGTAGGGCTACAGGAAGATCGGCAAGATAGGCTACTTGTATTTAGTCTCCGGCTTACGTTTCTAGTGTTAGTAAAAGCGGTGTATGTGCCCTCCACCTAATAAGGCTGCTTAATAAGAAAAGCTAATGACGTATAAGAATGTAAAGTACAATTCTATTAGAAGAAGAGAATCGATGCGTGTTAGATTTCTACGATTTAGATTCTAAGAGATAGCATTGGATAGGGTTTTAAGTCTTTAATCCGTACTAAATTCCCTACGTCCATTTCGGGGTGTAATTGTGGCAAACGTGCGTGTATCTTCCTTAGTGCTTAGGATTTAGATATTTTATGCTTTTAGAGAAAATAAGAACGTGATTATTTGCGGGCTAGTGGTGCAGAGAGCAGTACGTGGCACGGTTCCTACCAGAGCTAGTAGGGCGGATGCTATTACGCTTATATGCTTTAGGTGCTACCAGCGGAGCGGCTATTGCTTACGCAGTATAGGCTACCTTAACCGGCGGAGAAGGAATTGGTACTTGTGGCGAGACGGGAACTTTGAGGCATGGAATACCAACCGACTAAGCGCGATATTGTCGCGGGTGCTTTTAGCCGAGACGAGGGCGACGATAGGGTAATCCGTTACCGGCCGGTAGGGACTAACATCGGGCGGCTCTAGCACGGGCTGACGGAGTGGAGTTAAAGGACAAGGCGATACTTATTGCGCATAGAAAAGAACGGGAGAAGAGTTAACATTTAAAGCGTAATTGCCATCTTCCATCTTATACGCTAGGCATCTGTTAGCCCTGTATACAGGTTATTGTTACTAACCTTAAGGCAACACCGCGCATCTTCTATGATTATATAGGATTCCCTAGTTTAGATAATTTCCCCTTTTATAGCTTTAGGCCTATCTAAGTTATTCTAGGCCCTAAGCTTATTAACAAACTGCCTATTCTAAGTAATAGTTAAAACTAACGGTCATCCTCCTATAAGGCAATAGCCGGCTTAATTCCCTTTAAAGAGTAGATAGTTTTTCGAGGTACTATCATAGTTAACAAGTTTATTGTAGCAGTGCTCTCGGAAGTAGCAGAGGATGCATACGATTAATTCTCTTTCTGCTGTTGCTTACTTGTAAGAAAAATTTAGCGTTCAATCATAGTATCAATATACCAGTCTACTATTTGTAAAATCTAATCAGAAGCAGTTCTACTAAGAGAATTACTAAGAGTACGTGCTTAAGGTGTTTTATCGAAGGCCCATACTACTAGAATTGCCTTTCTTAGCTTGTTCGTAAGAGGTAACGGAATCTCGGCATGTCCGACATTTTAAGCGTACTGTAGCCACTTACTTAATTTATTTGGAAACGATAAAATACTTATCGCGCGGTGTAGATAAACAGCACCGCATAAGACTTCTGCTTTGCCTGAATATAACGCATCTTGTCTTATATGGAAGCATGCCTGGTCACGAGTGTACGAAACATTTCTATTTCTAGTAAATTCACCCTACACACACAACCAGAGTTATAGCCTAGCCTAGTTTCGTAAGATCGCATAACCAGACTAGTTTCTAACACAGAAAGGTACAAAAAAAAAGGCAAGAGGTGGCTAGGATTATTTCCTATTTTAATAATCATATAAGAGACCGCTTAATAGCCACCAAATTCCGCCATATCCGACAAAGGGTCGGCTATTTCCACACTTTCTTATTCTATTAAGCTATAAGTACTGCAGCTTTCTGCTTCCTTTACGCATGTATCCAGATTTGCACTTCATTTTCTAGCAACAATTTTAAACTTCATTTGCATGCCTTTACACCTTTCTATCACTATAAACTTACAATTCAAAGACTTTTATAATGCGGCTGCATACGAACGATCCAAAAAGAAGGGAAAAAGACTTAATTCTATCCTAGATCTAAAGCAAGGTAATTAGAAAGCCGGCCAGCAAGATAACTAGCAGGTCAGCCGGTCTCATGGCGATGCCTCCGCAACCACAATCAGCACGCGCCTTTCTGTCTAGAAACTAGATGAGTTTCTAGAAAACCTAGAGATTAATTCCTCAAATGGAGAGCTTTAGACAAATCTGGACGAACCAGTTTAATCTTAGCAACGTCTCCATGTCTTTTCTGGCAGCGTCGATAAAGGTATAGTATATGCACTGACAGCTAGGAAAAACTTGCTAAAACCTTTTAGACGGACAAGATAGTTCTAGGAACGAGAGCTCTATCTACGATATTAATACAGCGAATGAGGAGAATCACCCTTGTTCCAATACCAATTCTGCTTTAATCGACCATGACGAGCTCTCGGTGTACTCGTTAGAAGAAGGGGCCTGCATGTCCATCGGGCCTACGATCGATGGTTTTACGGACACACCTTTGTCGGATACTATAGACCAAATTAACTGTGAGGTCCCTGTCAGCGACAAGCAGACTGCGAATTATTGTACGTTGCCAATTAATACAAAGGATTAAGCGTTAACTTATTACAACCTGCTAATAAATATATACATAGATGCCTACAGCAAAGATAAAAACAAACTTTGCAAGCAATGGTCCATTCGAAGCATAGTCGGGCAAGAGATTAAGCATGGTAGATTGCATTATCTCCTTGATTGGATGCCAACATTGAAGCCTGCTAAAAACTTAAAAGGCGGTCTTAGCAAGGAAGACAGAGAGTTCTGCTATAAATAGCCTATCGAAGAGATACTTAGGAGAGTAACAAAAAACAGCAGGCTACATGTTCTTGTTAAGTGGACGCTAACCTAGGAGCATAAAAAGAACCTCCGCAGCGCTACTGAGCTTGTATTGGAGTGGAAGGCAAATACTCAACGTTGGAAGAAGAAAGAGCGGAAAAGCAGAACAACGAAGCGAGGAGGTATAAGTAAAGGTCTACGAAGTTAAAGATAGTAGATAGAATATCGACAGGTTTATGTTGTTTGATAGTGGACGCTGCGATATAATATACGTAAAAGAAATTGTATTAGTACATTATATGTAATGTAGTAATTACTATTAAATAAGAAACAACCGGTTCTTACAAGTGAATAAAGATGAAAGTAAAACCTTAAGCCATAACTAGCCCTAAACTGTATTTCTGTTTAGCTTGTTAGTAAGTCTCACCGCCGATTAAGCCAGAGCTAGTGTAATGTAGCCTCCGCGGAAATGTTGGTAAGTGTGACCCTAGGAGTGATAAAGGGATAGTTATATAAAAGATTGTTTTAGCAAAGTATCCTTATTTTCCTAAATGGTAGAAATACTGTGGTTATAAGTAGAGAAAGTATGTTAGAAGGGTGGCTATAATAGCGCCGGCCGTAGAGAATAGTACACGCAATAAAAAAAGTGCGGGAGTTAACTAGGGTTGGCTTAAAACAAACTGGTAGAGCCTATAGATGGAAGCCGGATAGGGCTTGTGATAATTAATACCCCTACGGGGCCCTATATAGGTAAAGTATACTCTACCGACCGTGTTTGCTGCTAATAATAATCGTGTCCTGCCCTTTAAGGGAGTGCGAGAAGCGCCCTTTATTAAAGCGAGTACTAAAACATAATACAGTAGTAGACAACGTATAGGCTTCTAACATGATTGTCCCCTTATCTGGAGGATAGCTTAACACAGATCTTCTTTATTCTCTTAAATAATTTCGCTGATTAGATTATGTCTGTGACCACAAACACAAGCACATGCACCTAAATAGTCAAAACTCTGCCGCATAGCTGCTGGCTGTTACACTGGAACGTCCTCGTCATCTGATGATGAATCGGACGAATCTGATAATAGGATTAAGTCCGTCACCCGAATCCGCGTGGGTATCTGTACATCTGCCTTTTCGACGGCGTTCTGGCTCTCTTGGATCTCTTGCTGTTTGTAACCTGGCCCTTCTCGCGGATCTTCTCTTGGTCTATTTTTATTAGCGTCGCCGTCTAGCAGTACTCGTGAGGTTAGGTTATATATATAAGGCTGTAGCGGCAGTTACGTAGAGAAAGGTACTGCTTCTGTAAAGTGGCATTGGATTTAGGCTGCGTTCTTTTATTTGCTACTTAAAAGAAAAACTAGGAGCTAAAAGGGGTCTTAATAGTAACAAAGAGGTCTAAGAAATATTAATAGTTGCAAGTCTAAAGAACATATCTAGATAAATAATAGAGAAGTACTTGATTAACTACCCTATTAGGTAATGTAATAGTATAGGAGACGGAGGGCAATATTTGGAAGTAAGAGCTAATTAAGCGATGGAAGGGTTAACCTATGTTAATAAAAAAACCTTTAGGGATATAGGCACAACGACAGGAAATACCTGCCTTAGCCCGGTTTCTCGATAAAAGTCCTTTTTTATACAAAGTTGCTATTTCCCGCCGATGGTAGTTACAGCCTAAATTCGGGCTCCATTTTGGCTTGAAAGGAACCGTCACTACATTTCAAAATTTTAGAGCCTAGAAATGGGTTATAACAGCGCCACCTTCTTTACTATAGACTGGACTTGGTGTGTCCTTAATGTCATAGCCCTACATTATGGGTTAGAACCACGGGACCTCCTTAGGGACCTCCTATTTAAGTAAGACTTCTAGTCTCATTCGATTCCTTTACATCTTATAGAGGAATAGGTAAAAGTATACAAAATGGCGACAGAACAAGAAGATGCATTCAAGGTAAGCTGTCGCGAACTTTGACCTCGGCGATACTAATACTACATAGGAACCGGTAGGCTTGACTAGCCAAGTGCTACTGAAACCCCTCACTGTCATGGAAGCACAGGAGGGCCTTCAAGATGCGTATGCCGCTGACGAGCATTACAAAAATGACATCTACAAATATATGGAATCGATATTTTTGTATTACCAAAACTGGGCAAGCCAGTATTTACAACACTGTTCCGCCCAAATCTCCGACATAACCAAAGAAAACGAATCATTGAAGGAACGACAGGACAGTCTCCTCGCTGAAAATGCGTTACTCCTCTTAGATTTGGAGAAATCCAAGGCCACGATTAGCAAGTATCAACAGCAACTGAAGAATATTAAGTCCAGTGCACAAGATATTCAAGCTGCGGGCCGAAGAGGCATGGCCAAACTTTAGATAAAAAGAAAGGCACGAGAAAATAGCCTCTCTAAGCAGGTCGAATAATGAGAGGTTATGTGTATCCGTATTTTTCATAGTGCCTGGATTAGGGTAACTAAAGTTGTAGTCTTTCGAATGTAGTAGAGGGTGGCAATTAAAGGATAGTTGAACAACTAGCACGGCATATTCGTAGGCTAGTTACAGACCTTGATTATTTTAGCTATGTTACTAAGCAGACAATTCAAGACTAAACTTTACAACATCCGGAAAATCCCAAAGGGGCCACCGTGTTGGCTGGCGCCTATGTGGACGAGATCTTTATACGCAGTTTACGGCTGATTTTAATTAGGAGCCAATCGTCCTAGGCCGGTACTAGATAGCTATTTCAGGTATAAAGGAAAGCTTCTACGCCTAGAAGAGCTGGCAGACCTTTCTTTAGTTTAGTTTAATACAATCTAGTTATATGATAGAGTTCTCCTTCATCTAATGCCTAGTCCTATTTTAGTGGAGCTCTTGAGATTTTAAGAGGAGCCTATTTGTTGTACTGCATTGGGACCTTCTTTTAAGGACGCACTCGGCTACGTCATACCCTTCCTTCCCCGCTCTCTAGCGCTAGACGGTGGCCCTATTTTGGTCGTCTGCGCTACACTCTATGTGGCTGTCCAGCTGTAGGTTTGAGGGCGGATACGGAGTACCTAAGATTTACTATCGATAATTACGCTCTTATACTCTATCTTACGTGCTTCGACTACGTGACCGCTCTTTCGAGCTTAAATTCTTGATATTAGGCATGAAGGCAGTGGTTTCACACCGGCAGGTTAAAAGGGCAGCCAGCAATCTACCTTTATAATACAGTGTATAACGGTTGGCAACGCTTCACGCTAATATCAGCGGGAAGCATTAGATGCACTGTAAGCAGGGGTCTCCTTGGTAAGTAATCTATGCGTTGTATTAAGCTAGAAAAAGCTACATTGTGCGTCTTCTATGGCGCAGAGTTTTCACTAGGGCTGTTTCCCACTTTTATTAATTATGGCCAATTAGAGGCTAAGTAGCTAGCCCTAGTTAAAAATCCCACAGTGCACTCCATTCTAGAGCTTGACAATAACTCACTAGATCTTCTTTATGCCTTTGCCTCTACGAGACAGTGTACTTTAGGCCCTGGCCAGTATCACCTCCATTGTATCTTACTACCAAGGTCACTCCTTAGAGCAGCTCCTAAGCCGTAGGTGTCCCGCACCCCGCAGTGCTAATATGAGGGCGCACATTAGAGTAGAAGCCACACTGTCACAGACGGCTTCGGAACCAAAATTAGCCGAGACAGAAGCCCCACTTCACCCCTTTCTGTCTATGAGTACGAACATATGAAGGACGCGTTTTTTCCTCTTAAGTAGTGGACACTGCCAAGCATAAAACAATTCGCTTTGTGTGAAAGGAGCGATGCTCTCGACATCGAATTATTTTCTGCCTAGGCTATAGCGCACACTAAATCTATCGAGATTCGTCTTTACCCTTCCTAGCTTTGGCTTTATAAGGCGTCTTATCGGCCAACAAAGCTGCCCTAGCCGCTCTAGTTTTCTAGTTGACAATTCCCCCTAGGCCTGCTAAGGGCGCATTAAAGAGGCGCGGAAGCAGCGCTTTAACAAACTTGGTTTCCCGCGGTTCACAGAAGACCAGTACATTAACAGAATCAAAGAGTTTGTCGGCTCGGTTAACGAAGATGCCGTCTGCGCTCTGGCGTCGCGGTTTAATGGCAACACACCGTGTCGTGTCGTGAGCAAGAGCTACGGCAGTTTTAACCTTTGTTTCTTTGTTGAGTTTGACAAGCAAGATGGTGATAAGCAGCCGCGAAAATAGGTTGTCCGTCTCCTAATGGGGCCTGCCGTGGACAATCTGTGGGACAAGCTTGTTAACGAAGTAACGACTATAAGGTATGTTCTTTATCTCCTTCTCTTTTTAACGATTACTTATATAGAAACAGATACATTTAGAAAAAGACAAACATTCTAGTTTTACGCATTTATACATATAGGCGTAACGCTACTCTAATCCTTAAGAGTAAGGATAGTTGTAATAGCAACGTCTAAGACGACTAAGTCTTTATAATTATAGACTTTGTTGCTAGAACTAGCCTTAATAAGAAGCTCTTAAGCATAGCTAACTAGGCACGTTAGTAAGGCTTTTATTCTTAACTAGTAGACATTCTAGCTAAGCTATGCAAACTTAAGTTTCTTAAAATAGGCTCTCTTATACTAGACTAGAATAAAAAGGCAACACCTGTCCTTAGGTCTATCCTCTCTATGTTAGACAATACCCTTTATATAGCGCTCTTGCTAGCTTTAACGTTTACTACAGACTATATAGCGTACGCGTTTAACGTTATGTCTAAGTTCTTTTTTACGCTAGTCGGCGACATAATAATTAATAATCTGCGCAAAGAACTCTATGCACTACACGCACTAGAACTGCAACTACAAGGACTTATTAACCTAGCCCTAGGCCATAGCCCTTTTATCTTGCACTATCTTAATCTGCGAGCGCACAACATTCTAGTTAACGAGCAGTTGCGCATCTAGGGCGTAATCGACTAGGAGTTTACTAGCACTGTTCCGCTGCCGCTATTTACGCCGCCGTTATAGGTTATAGGCTACGACGCTAAGGAGATAGGCAGCGTGCTATATGCGGAGTTTCGAAAGGTGCTCTATGCCTAAGCTAAGAAGAACCCGTCCTATCGCCAACTCGAACGTAAGTGGTATAGCGAGGTTACAGACAACATAGACGAAACGGACACAGCTGTCTTGCCTGAAACGGTTAAGCGCTTCTATATTGCCTACATTCTGCGGCAGCCAGCTAATGCCGTCAACATATTTTACGATTTTATAAACAATATGAACGATGGTATAGATAAAGAGGCTTGGCTAGCATGGCTCTTTAACGACTAACTAGAGCTAGAAGCAAAAGCATAGCGGCGATATGTCTAGTTATAGGCTTATAGTTAGTACTTAGCCGACAATAGCCTTTTTAAAACACGTATAGACTGATTTTGCTATATAGAGAAGTAAATAAAGGCTAAGTTTAAGTAAGAGTAGTAGCAAATAATATTTTGCTGCTTACTTTTTTTTATTTATTTATTATAGATAGATTTCCCGATTATGCTTAATATGTAGTGCTATCTAGTTAAAGCCTTTTTTATTTTTTATATAGATCTTACTCTTGCTGCTAGTTTTGTAAATTGTATAGCTTCTTCTATATGCGTCTAATAGCCTACTTCTTAGCTACGCGCATCGCTTTATACTATTAAATCGTCTTTTTATACGTCTTAGTGTTGCCGCTACCGCGGTCTTTCTTACGTTTGCTAAAAGATTTAAATACACTCTTAGACATTTGCTTAAATAAGTTATTGTTTAAAGACGCTAAGAGCTCTAGGATACTATTAAGCTTAGTTTGTTTTTAAGCGACAGCCGTTATAGTCTTACTAATGCGTTTCTTTATAGTGCTAAGGTCTATTATAAAGAAAAATACACCTTTTATTCTTATTTTTCTTTTTTAAAGAAGAGGCTAAAATTATTATTAAGAACGTGTCTAGACAGAAAGGACTCTTAATAAGGAATGCGCCAGGCAAGAAGGATAGAAATTAAGAGAAATTAGGAAAGCTATAGAATTGCAAAACAAGTTGCCTAAAGTAAGGTAAAGCTCCTACAATTAGCAAATATTAAGACACTCTACCTACTCCTATAGACGGTCTAATTAAGCCCTTAAGTTATGTATAGACAAAGCCTTCAACGGTACACTATTAACGGCTATTGCGTTAGGCTTAGCTTTTACTAGGCCTTAACCTGTTATTACTTGCCGTCTACTATCAACATGCTAAAAAGACTTTTACAACGGCTAGGTTCTACTAGATGTCGTTGTTAGCTCTCTCTCTCTGTAAAGGGGTTTGCACAACGTATAACAGACAAAGAGAGAGTAGAAGCAGTAAGTGTAATTGTAAACGTCGACTAACTTGGCTTTTAACACTTGCTAGTAAGTAACGCTATAAACAAGAAGGAGAGCGGCTACAACAGGATTATCTAGACATACAAGGCAAGTATGTTCCTAGCACGCCAACAAATAGCCCGGGAAAAAACTGGCGGGCTTTTCCATATAGGACTACCTATATTATTCTCTTAGTAAACGACAGACGACATTAAAGAAGTCCTATAGCGTCGATTGGCTGTGTCTTGTGTTAGGCCGAGTACAAGGCCTAGAGCAATGTCATAGTGGAGCGCGCTTGTCTGCAGGTGATGATTAGCTGGTTTATTGCTGCAAATTATAAGGTTAATGGTTATTACTATGCTGTTTCGCCGGCGAGGAAAACCGAGGCAAAGCTTCTCTTTAGTAAGATCTAGGAGACATATCCGCAAGCTATATACTTATTGTCTTTCGCGCTTTGGCTGTGTTAGGATTGGCCTCTAGAATTTCCGAGTCGGGAAATAGTAAGCAATAGACAATCTTAGAAAGTTCCTAGGCGCTCTTTAAGACTTAAGCTACTTTGTGTTAGTCTAGGGTAGCTATGTAAAGGTGCACTAGGTGTTTTAACTAGTTAGATTGCTCTCTTTATTTACTACTACCTACAACCTTGCACTATCCGCTTCGCTTCTTGTTATTACTAGCCTAGAGGGTTCTACTATAAAATATAGCTTTTAATCGCTAAGAATATAGCGCTTTTATAGATATATTAGTATATAAGAAAAGATAACTAAGGAACAAAAAAACAACAATAATAACAATTCTATACCTATAAGTATAAAGGGTTGTATAACCTACGCTTGAATCCTGCTAACTAAATTTAGTTAGACAGAGGAGAAAAGGGTTCTAAGGGAATGGTATAGGTTTATATTACTAGCAAAAACGATGTTAGTGCCGTTAGGTAGATAGGATATGCAAAGAAGTAAGGGTTGCTAGTTTGGGCGTTGCGGCGCGCTATTTACATAGTAAGCAATTAGGGGCCGTGGTCTATTAACAAAGAAGATTATAATGTTGTTGGTGGAGTGTGCTATCTAGTAATAGAAAGGTCTTAAAAGTTCTTTTATAATATATACTATGCTAATGCTGTGTTAAACCTTATATCCTCTCCTTCCTATAGATTCTTTAGAAAGGTATAGAATAACTATAATTTGTTTATAGCTATAATAGGAAAACTAATAGTTTTTAGCTATAGAATGTTAGCTTTTAGTAACTAAAGAAAAAGCAGCCAGAGCTAGCCTGTTCGCGCTTTAACAGCAATTCGACGCGGTATAGCACTATTCAAACAGGTAAAGATGGTGAAGATGGCGAATACAACGAAAAATATAATAAAGACAATGACGGCAACTACCTATTCTAGATGCCTTTAGTGATTTGAATGAGGATTACTAACTAGTCTTACATGTAATTGTACTAGACTTACTTTTATCTTAATAGCTTTTTTTAGGATTTAAGAGGGGCACCGACTTAACAAACATTCGGTTACATGCATTTAATTAAATGCGCCTAGCTCTCTATAGGATTTAAGAGAAACGAACGAAGTAAATAAAGAGTAAAGTAAATAGAAAGTAAGGACAAAATAAGCAGAGTATAAAATAAAGTAAATAAAAAGTAGGCAAACATAAAGTAAGAACAAAATAAGCAAAGAGTAAAAACTTAACTTGCAAAATTGCTATAGTTATAAAGTCTTAGCAGAATTTAGCTACTTATTTAGCACTCTTAAATAATGCCTAGGGCTACCTAGTACGCATTAGTTAGAAGAACAAGGTAACTTAAGCGATTCTAAAGTACGCTTGTCTATAAAAGGAGCGCTTATATACTAAGTAGGCCTAGTAACTCTTGCTTAAAAGGCTGTACAACTTTTAATGCTAAGCTGTTAAAATATATATAGGCGTAAGGATTATATGCAAGGTCTTGCTAATTCGCTATCTTTACAATCGCAGACTTCCGCCTCCCTTAGTTTTTTTTGCCTTCTTTATGTAATATTCGCTCTTTCCCTACGCGCTAGCTGTGCGTAGCCGGCGCGCAGCCTTTACTACCTAGCTTAGTATATATATAGGCTTTATAAAGCCTATCTAGAAAAAGCTTCTTACTTCTTTAGTTTAATACAATTATATATTATTTAATGTATAGTTTAGTCACCCTTAAGTAGATCCTATAGATTTTAAGATAAGCTTAAAATTTAAGCAATGCAACATCGTTAGCGCTTGCAACGTACAAGCAACGAGTAACGTATTCGAACTTTATCTATTAGCGCTAAAAGAAAGTAATAGGTTAGTCTTTGTTATACTTAGTGCTAACTAGGACACGCGTTAGAGTATATCTATATAGGATATAAAGGCGTTTGTAGGTGTGTGCTATTCCATTGTTTATATGTTGCCTTGTTACTTTATGCAATAGAAGATGTTAGCAGAAATTTCTATAAAGTTTATAAAGGTTACCCGTATTTTTTTATTTGGACAGCCTTACATAAAAGCAAATTTTGACCTATATATAAGATATTCGCTATAGAGCGACAGGTTAAGAACAAAACCTTAGACCAAGCTTTCGAAAAAACCTGTGCCGTTTTAATGCCAGGGCCTTGTTCTTAACCACGGCATCTAAAGCATATAGTTTATCCTGCAAAGTCTTAGATTTAGCATGTTTAGGTTTAAAGACTTGCTTATACCTATACAACGCCTTTAAAAACATAGTCCTAGCCTTCGCCAAATCAGCTTGCCTTGGTTCTTATAAAGGTAACCTAGGTTGTTGACTATGTTAAGCGTCGACGTGTGCTCTGGACCCCATGCCTTCTCTTTACTATGCAACGCCCGCTAGTACATCTACTTAGCCTCGACTAGCTTGCTCTAGTTAGCGTAAAAGAGACCTAAGTTATAACATTCACTTGCTAGCCTATTATCTACTACCAAACCATTTGAAAACAAATATAAGCATCTCGCTGCATGCTAGAGAAGTGGACGTTGTATTAACTATAGCTAAACGTCCTCCTTTCTAGGGACGTGTGCTCTTACAAATTTTACAGCTAGCTTTGCTAGATCGAAATCCTACTCTTCGTTTAAAGAGTAAATGGTCTAAGAGTGAACGCATCTATAAATGCTATACCTTATAGACTTAATCCATTCTTATAAAGACGTGGCTACCTTGACTAGCCTGTGGTTGCTTAAGACTTGCACCGCTTCGTCAAAGATTACCTTATCTTAAGTAAGCTTTTATATCCATTTTAGGTTCTTAGAATCGCTATGTTGAAGAAGCTTAAACTAAAGATCTTGGCTATTAAAATATGCCTATAAGCAAAGTAGATTTGCTAACAAGGGATTTTGTTGTTCTATATAGTTAAATAAGATCTTCTATATAGAATAAAGCGTTCGATCTTTATACAAGCTTAACTTATAACTTGTTTTCTTAAGCATTGCTTATTTCTCCTAATAGAAACGAAGATAGTTTAAGAAACTCTTTGCTGTTTAATCGAGGTATGCTTTAGTAGTAGCTAGTATAAGTGAAAGTTTATTTAATTCCTTAGCAAGATTTATAGCATTAGGATTTAGAATTTAAGGTTAGAAAAGTTATATTAATAAATATAAGACATTCTTACTTAATATTAAGCCTTGCCGCCTTAACATGGTTAATAAAACCTTAAGGCTATCTTGCACATTACTAAGCTTTCAAATCTATATAGTATAACTATATAGTTTATTTATATTATTATAAAAAGATAGAGAATAATTTTAGGCTAGTCTTAAATTTAAGACTGCGCTAGTTTTATTTAATAACTATACTTATATATAATCTAAAATTAGTTCCTACTTTTATTAATTATCTTACATAACACTAAATCCTTGCTTTAATTAGTTGTCTTGTTAGAATGCGTCTTGCTATAGTAGCGCAGACTAGTACTAAATCTTGCCCCCTAACAGTAAACGTCTTTATATAACCTATAAGTATATGTTATTATAGTCTAAAACAGCTTTATGTCTATAGCAATAGCTATAAGGTTTTAACGCTTAGACTAATTACAAAAGGTTAGCATAACTATATATACTTATAGTTATTTAGTTATAGGCTTTATCTTATAGTTGACTATTAGTAGTAGTGTATATGCTAGTGGCTATTTATTTTAGCTTACTTGTATAGGTAGAAGATATTAAAAGTCGCCTAGTAATTCTGCTTGACTTGCCACTATATTATTATAAAGTCTAGGTGTCTTATTCTAACGTTAATGCCTTAAACTAAGCCTAGTATGTTCTTTTTTTAGAATATAGTTAAAGCCTATATTTAACGTCCCTCTTGCTTTTTATAGATACATCATCCCTATAGGTAGACTGCTATAGTAGTAGTAATGGTTAATTTAAACACTTAGGCGCTTAGAGCTAGAAAATCTTGCAAATAAAGCCTCTAAGATAGTTTTAGCCTTCTTACAGTATTTTCTTAAGCAGATATACCGGTCTAAAATGCTTTTTAGTTCTATATATAGCCGTTTATATAATCGTCAACGACTATAGAGAGAGTAGTAGAGAACTCTTTAAATATCTAGCTAAGCTTCTTGCCCGTCTTTACCGTATCGTGCTATATTGGCATCTTATAGTAGCGGCCCGTCTAAGAGGACGTCTATTACTACTTAATATAATTTATGTTTATGTCTTTCTATTGCCTAGAAATATTTCTATGGTCTAGTTTTTAAGACACGTTACTAAATTAAGAGGCTTATGTTCTTTTTTTTAAGACAGAGGCTTCTAGTTCTAGGCCATTCTATAAGAGTCCTAATATATAGACTCTCTTTCTATGTCCTTGCGTAGTACAACAAAATTTAAGCCTATAAATCTATAAATAAATTTATATTCCCTATTGCCTTTCCCTCTTTATCTTACGCATAGGTTTTAGTAGCTATAAAATAGTGCCACTATACTTACTAGCTTAGCCTTACCCCTTAAGGCAGCTAGGCCAACCTTCTTATTTATTAGACAGAATTTAGAATATTACCTAGCAAATTCTTAGTTTTAACGCCTACTGCCCAAGCCTATTAGTATTAATTAGACATGCAGGAAAAGTAGATGCCTTGCAAGAGGTTTTTAGCGTAACAAGAAGCCGACAGTTGGCCACTAGGCGGGATCTAGGTAAAATACACTTGCATATCGACCTGTTAAGCATTTTTTAGAAGCTAGTGCTTATTATAGACGGCGACCTCTCTAAAAGATTTAAAGGAAAGTCTCTAGCCTATACTTGTTACAGCATAGCAAGGCAAGCTATTTAAAATCTAGAACATAATTATAACGTTTATAGGCTTGCGAGTAGCCTCTATGCCTAGATTTTATTTCCCTTTATAGACATTTTTTGCTTCTTTAGTGACGATTTAGGTAGTCTTACAAACGTTGCGCGTTATTTAGCGGCTTTAATAAACAAGACAAAATTGGCACTTCCTACTAGCATACGCCCAAGAGTGGTCATTGTAACCAAGACAGGTACGCCGGGTGCGAAAAGCAAGGAGAAAGCCAGAGTAGCCTTTTTAAGGCTCTTAGGAGAAGACGCAATAAACCACCTCTTTAGCCGGATCTCGGCGATTAATGTTGTGATACTATTACCACGCGGTGTTGTGTTTGATCAAGCTCGTCTTAGGAATCTCTAAGAGCATCTTATAAACGGCTTACATAGCGTTCGGCGCGCGAGAGAAGAAGCCCAATCCTTGTTTTGTATAACCCACTTCGCTGCCTTTCTTTGTCACGCCTCTACGCAGTTTTTAAAATCGGTTGTGGGCCCCTTTGACTTTATCCAAGCGTCTAGAACCAATAATCCCGTAGCAGTAGGCCTGCGAGAGCATCTTGCTAACTTCCTTAAGTATATTAGATTAGCAAACGAGCTAATCCGATTTGCAACTCTGGTTATTGCGTCGAGCTTCTTTCTTAACAGTTACCTACTAGGTGTCTATAGTGCGTTATCTTTCCCTTTCCTAATAAGCTTAAACTAACATACAGGCTAGCGTTCTGTCTAAAAAACGTGTTTAAATCTCTCTACTAGTTATCCCTAACTAGGGTACTTAAAAACAAGGTTATTAGATTTTATAAAGGCTTTATTATTAGCGTAAGGAGCTATTTTATTTAATACGTCTAGCAACTAATAAATAAGGCGTAGTTCACAGCAAAGATGCATCTTAGCTTAGTAGGCAGCTATAAGAGACTTTAGTAAAACATTCAAAGTAGTAGTATATACTTATTATACTTAAAACGTAGGCCTTAGTATAGCCTCTTATATAGCCACGTTATTTACAAAAACTATATTCTTATATTTTTAAAACCTAAAGAGGGTGATCCTTAGCTTTTTAGAATTCTAAAGTGCTTTCTTTACAATGCTAATATACTAAACGTAACTATAAAGGTGCATTCTCCTATAGTAGGCGTTAGGGTCCTTTGCATCGACGGCAAGGGTGTTAGAGGTATAGTGCTACTAGCATTAATAAAACAGATATAAGATAAAATTAACCTTTCTATTCTATTTTAGCGGTTTTTTAAGATAGCCGTTAGAATTAGCTTTAGTATAGCAATTCTTATTTAGCTATAAGTTTGTGCTAACTACTTTCTTAAGAAGTCTAATCGCTATAGATATATTTATTAATAGCAGCACTATTAAACAATTACTTAAAAGGTTTAAAAAGCTAGCTAAACTAGCTTTTAAGAGAAGAGGAGTCCTAAGCGTTCTATAGTTACCTTACGTTATAAGGCTCTTAGTATTACGCTTTGTTAGCAGCTTGTATCTCTTCCCTTTATTACTACGCTTTTTTAACCTACTTCGATCGTATTTAGCTAATAGGCTATACCTATCTAAGAACATTAAGAGAGCTCTTAAGGAAGCATTTAGTATAAGGGGCGTCTTAGACGTTTTACATGCCACCTTAACTAGGACTCGTGTCGGCTTGCCTGTAGCCACGGTTAAAAGCAAGCCATCCTGTTGTATTTTTACAAATTACAACGGCGTCGGCGAACGCGCTAAGGATCAAGGTATTTTAAGGGCTTTCTAATGTCTTGTATCGAGATTAGATAACGTTTTGCACTAGACCCCGTATTAAAGCCAAAAGATAGATTTGGAAGAGTACCTTTGTAGGAGATGTAGGTTATCGATCTATTCTGCCCCTGGCTGTAATGCTAATACTGCATAGTGCTCGTGCCGCATCTGCTGCCCCAGGGTATATTTACATTGTCACTCTCTCACTCTTTCTTCTACACTCCGTCTCACACTTCTCCTAGATTTTTCCCTCCGAAGAACACCCGCAATGTAGGCACATTTCAGGATGCCAGGCCGCTTGAGAACGATCCGCTTATATCAGCACTTTCCGAGGTAGCAGCCATTTCCCCACCCCTCGAGGAACCGGATTTTATCGTCTCTCTTGGTACTGGAGAATCAAGACAAAGCAACGACACTCTGACGGGCCCTTCCCGCAACGTCTTGAAGAACGGAGCATTCCCGAGACTCTACCGGCTATTTTGTGAAAAGATGCGGGACGGGAAAGTAAGACAGGCTTTTCGGACACACCCCAAATATCATCGTCTTAACGTTCAGTTTAATGGTCGCGAGCCAAGGTTGGATGATGTGCTAAGCATGTCAGACTTAGCGTCGAAAGTCCAGGATGATGAGACCCTTTCTAGTATTGTTAAGGATATTGCGCGCTGTCTAATTTCATCTCTATTTTACTTCGAGCTAATTTCCATGCTACGCGTGGTGAATGGAAGGCAGTTATGCTTGGGCCATATTTTGTGTTCAATACAGTCTAAGGAGCCGGCATTTCCGATACTAGTTGATCGTCTAATAAAGAACTCGGCTCAGTTTTGGATAAACGGTTCCCCGGCTATCGATATTAATATGTCTTGTTTCGATACTAAGAGATGTTTTAGAAAACAGATTGAGTTGCACGTTGGCAACAGATTTTCTATTACCTTGAAGCAAGATATATCGGGACCCTGCTATATTAGCGGTTCTCTATTTTCTGTAAACATGTTAACAGTACTACAAGGCTTCTATTCTGTATTTAGAAGGCTAGATTATTAGAAGCAGAGGAATCTTAAGCTATCCTCTGTCCCTGTAAAGAAAACACGGAGACTTTCTGGTATCTAATAGGACTAGTCTATGTGCTGTTTAAAATAAATTAATCCCTTTTGCCGTTGTCTCTTTTAGCTATCTATAGAGTTTTAAGAACAAAATACAACGTTAAGTTAGAGATCTATCCTTTAATTATGCAGAAAAATATTAATATAAGAAGTTAAAAAAAAAGGGTTCTACACATAAAGATGTTTCTTAGTAAGGTAGAGTTTATTTATTCCCCTCTTTTATAAAATATACTTTTAAGCAATACATTTCCTTTCTAAGACGTAAGAGTAGGTTCTAAATATAGAAATAAGTTTGTTTCTATTAAAAGTATTCTAGATTGTAGGATTAGGCTCTTAACTTAGGCTAAATTATTAGGATTTATCTTATAACCGTACTAGGAATGCCTTAGGCGATTATCCGCTTCTACACTCTATAATTAAAGCCTTTAACGTACACTTCTCTAGTAATGCCTGCCTTTAAAATATAAGGAAAAGATAACTACATAGAAAAAGAAAAGATATTATTATTTTAAGGGATTTTCTCAACATATAGCTACAAGATCAACTAGATACCATTGCTTAAGTTTTATACATTATCGCATATTCCACAGGCATATAATTTCTCTTACTACTAATGCTTTAGGGTTAGCATACAAATAATTTAACACAAGGAACTATAATGGCTCGTATCACCTGCCATACAAACCACTCTAAGGACGTGGCCTAGAATTCTTCGCGGTCTATACACGGGATGTACTGGGCTAGGCAGAAGCAGACATCCACAGGAATCCATCCTTTTCGTTTAGTCTTCCTAAGAACGGGCCGGAAGGTTCGGATCCTATGCTGCTTATTATTCGTAGATCGATGCAGGCAGGGCACGTGAAAAAATATGTAGAGACCCAGGGTGAGGCCTACGGGTATATAATAAGAGCATTCGTCCACCTCTTCGATTTTTTCTTCTTCTTCCTACTTATCTAAAACACACCCGTGGACATCCATCAAATTTTCCCTAGCTTCTCCGGCACGATGATGCTTATAAATCCCTTCCTACAAGGATATGACACTAGGATTATGTCTGGTTCATTGTCTATGGCGATCGAGCCGTTTCTTTCATCTCCTGTTGAGGATGGATTGAAACCCTGGATCCCTTGTTGCACCCTTCGTCTTCAGCAAAGTGATGAACACATGGACGTGAGTGCAGATGAGAGAACAGATACTGAGCAGGTCGACAACGATGGCACCCTCGACGACTTGACATTTTGGCTACATGAAGTAGCCCAACGTACCTTTAGTATCTGCACCAGCGATGGCAGCACAAGTTTACGGCCAGAAGATACTTCCTTAAAGGGTTTTATTTTAGCTTACTTTAGGCCGGTATAGTTAGGATTAACTTCGTTATTTAAATTTTATGTATATAACTTAGATAATAGCGGAATAAACAACAACATTCAATAATATAAGTCCGCTACCCCTTATTTAAACTACCCCTCCTTTTAAACTACCCTAGTATGTACTATTTATATAGTAATTATATATAAAAGGTATATAGCTTAATATATACTTATTAAATTAAATAAATTTATTTTTATAAAATTCTTAATAATTTATATGATTAAGCTATTTTAAATATATATTTAGTATATATTATAATATAGTTATTTTTTATTTATTTTTATTTTTAAGTTTAAAATAACTTAAATGTTTTACTTATATAATGCTAATATAATATTAATAGTACTAATAAAAATGTTTTTAAAGCTTAATTAAAAATACTATAAATATATAAAAAAATATACTTTAATGTAAAAAGTAATATATTATAGCTAAAAAAAAATTATTATAATGTTATTATACTTATATATTTAAGCAATATAATATTTACTATATAAAATATAAATAGTATAGTTTAAGCTTATATAGTTTATAATACTATATAAACTTATAGTATATATATTTATATACTATAGTAACTTAAATAAATTTCTTATATATTTTTAATATTTTATTATCTTAGTTTATTATAAGTTTTAGTTTTCTATACTATTTAGCTATAAAAATATATAAAAGTAAATAACTTATTATATAATTAAAATATTAGCTTATATACGTTAAAACAATATATATTATAGCTTATGTTATAACAATATACTTTTTATATTTTTTTTAAAATATTTTTATTAATTTAATAAGTATATATTAAGCTATGTACCTTTATATATAATTACTATGTAAAAGGTACAATATATGCATATTAACAGTGGTCTAAAAGGGGGGGGCGGGGTTTAAATGAGGGGTGGGGGACTTAATCTCTATCTCTATTCTACCCAGCACTGGTAAACTAGACTAATGCACCAAGATTTACGCAAATTGTAAACAGAAGTTATTCGATACAATAGGCGCACTAAAAATGTATAGAGTTACCCTTTTCTTTTTATCTCTTAACCTAAAATCACAAGAAGATACATCAGATGCCAATTCTGAAATCAGTAGCTGCCTGTTGGTTCCGGGTAAGATCCATGTTGTCCGGGCCGAACCACTTTGCCCTCAGAGATGCTATCGGGCCTTCTAGCTCGGTATACTTGTCGCCCAACGTCAATATCGTCCTCCCATTCCACCGCGACGGTTTCTTTGAGAGGTTAATGTTATCCTTGCCGTACAGCTCGACAATCTGCGGCTGGGTTGCTACGGCAGAGTAGACAACGGCCAGTCCGACAAACTCAGCTGAGCTCACGGGCAAGCCAGCAGCAATAATGGGGTCTGCTAGATGTTGTGGGAGCAGGCTGGTGATTGTGGCCGCCGGGGCGACACAGTTGATTGTGATATCCTCGGCCCGAAGGGAGGAGCGCAGAGAGCGCATCATACCGATAAGCTGACCGAGGTGTTAGCTGTGCGAATGATGTGGCTTTTCCTGCAATATGTTCCTTACAGCTACTTTGCATGCACTGTATATGGGGAGGGACTGCTCTGGAGAATAGGCCGTCGCGCTGGATGTAATCACGATGCTACCGGGACAGCCCCGTCGCCGGAAATGGCTGATGGCCAGCTTGGTCAAGTTGGCGACGGCGCGCATATTCACGTTCATGACGGCATATTTGGGCTCAAGCAGATCTCCGGTCGTTTCGTCAAAGGTGTCGGCAAAGTAATCCGTCTCTTCGGATATCCCAGCGTTGGAGACAGCAATGTCAACGGTACCAGCATGCTGGAAGGCATCCACGAGACTGGCCCACTTAGAGATGTCGCATTGCCTAAATTCGACGCCCTGCGGCTGTTCACCAGGTGGCGGGTTGAGGTCTAGGTTGAGCACATAAGCACCTTTCTTGGCGAATATGTGTGCGGCGCTGAGGCCGATGCCTGATGAGGCGCCTGTAATGATGACGCGTTTGCCCTTCAAGTTTGGGATGTCATCTATGGTAATGTTTAGAGACGCCATGATGTATTGTAACCTGAGAATTCGCTGTCCAGAATTTAATGAAATTGGGGGTAATTGGATAAGCTGGTCAACTTCTGTTTCCCCCAACCTCCTTTTTACTTCAAACACCATCGTTCACGCACAGACGCGTCGACCTGCGTTTGATGTAAGTGAGCTCAACGCCGGCATCTTGGACCGGAAATTTCCTAAAAAGGAAACACCCGAGATGTTGACGATGAAAACAATTATCAGTAAGTTGGGTAAGTCCCAGAAAGAGTGACGCAATATGGGACTGAGTGAGTAGGATGATAGTTGTAGAAATATGAATATATCAAGGCTAAGACGGACCATTTTGTTGTAATCCATAAAGCTCTCATATCCCTCAACATTAATATATCCTATGCTACCACGATCCCATAAACTCTTCACAAATCAAAACACAAGATGCCTCCGTCTGCCTTGCCCGACTTCGAAGGGACTCCTGTCTTCATTGGGAAGCAGGCTTCCTGGAAAGAAAAGCCCACGGACATGGCTGCACCGACAGTCTCTATTACTCGTCCTGTGCAGACCTTCAGTCCACCCCTGTCCCGTTTTATTTCAATGTGCCACCCCCTTGAGAAAGAGATCAAGGCCGAAGTCGACAACTATTTCCTCACCCACTGGGGGTTCAAGACGGACAAGGAGAGAAAGAAGTTTGTTGGTGCTGGCTTCTCCCGTGTCACTTGCCTGTACTTCCCGTTGAGCAAGGACGACCGCATCCACCTTGCCTGCAGGCTCCTGACCATTCTGTTTCTGGTTGACGGTATGTTTGCACAATCGACGTATACGGGATATTTGTGAACTCATCCCGTTGCAGATATTCTAGAGGACATGTCTCTCGAGGACGGCCGTGCCTACAATGACAAACTTATTCCCATTGCTCGCGGGGACGTCCAGCCGGATCGGTCTGTCCCCGTCGAGTGGATTATGTACGACCTGTGGGAGATGATGCGAGCCCAGGATAAAGAACTGGCGGATGAGGTCCTGGAGCCGACCTTTACCTTTATGCGCGCCCAGACGGACAAGGCGCGATTGTCCATCCGCGGCATGGGCCCATACCTCGTGTACCGTGAGAAGGACGTCGGCAAGGCGTAAGAACTCTTCTTTGGGGAATAGAACAATGCGGAATGAATATGCTGACAGTTTGTGAATAGCCTTCTCTGCTCTCTGATGAGGTACTCTATGGGCCTCTATGTCACCCCCGAAGAGCTGGCGTCAGTCCAATCCATCGAGCAGAATGCCGCCAAGCACCTGTCTGTTCTCAATGATATTATGAGCTGGGACAAAGAGTATGCGGCTGCTCAAACAGGCCATCCTGAGGGGTCGGCGCTCTGTTCAGCTGTTCAGGTCTTGGCGGATGAGACGTCTATCACGTATGACGCTGCCAAGAGGGTCCTCTAGCCCCTATGCCGTGAATGGGAATATGAGCATGATCACCTCGTTGATCTGCGGAAGCAGAACAGCGAGTTTCCCCCAAGTGATAACTTGCTTCAGTACATCCGGGGACTTGAATACCAGATTAGTGGAAACGAGCAATGGAGTATGACGACACCGCGGTACAATTCTCTCACTACTGCCACCGCCGCGTAGGGTCATTGTATGATTCCTACTGAGGAACACCGCACATTATCAAGTGTTGAACATGAGTTTCTTTTTCTTAATTTATTTATCTTCGGATTAGAATGGAAGAGAATAGACTAGGTATTTACTCTTAAAAAAGAAGCTTGTGCTTTACTAGATAGCGTGTTGCCAGCCAATGTGCTGAATCCAAGTAGCTTTTGAGTTCTACGAGAAGGGTCGGAGTGCATCGGCAGTTATAATCGCAATTATGGTCCACGCCCCCTGCAAAAGAGTGGAATATAAAACAAACGAAAGGGGGAAACAAGGGAGATACTACATACGGAACATAATGCAACAGAGAGAGAAGCTGTACCAATTGGTAATTCTCCGAAGTGAACCTTACCGCTAGGGATCCGACTAGCTCGCACTTAGGCACCTTAGTTTATATCGCCAACTCTAACTTGTAACTTATGTCTTTCAATATTCTTTAGTAATATCACATCCCAGGAAAAAAATAATGCTTAAGCAACTCACCCGCGCCAGAGAGAATCTCTCCTAGTTCGTAGGGGATTCATCTATCTTAGAAATTTGCGCTGCTTCCTTGGTTCTAGTAAGCGGAGGCTCTATGCCTATGTCTGAAGTTAATATTGTCGCTAAAGAATGATCTTAGATATTTGTGTGTATTTTGACTAAAGGGATCTACAATGTGTATTTCCACAAGCTCGCTTCTTTCCCCGGTCCCCTGTTGGCGAGGTCTAGTTTGGTAAGAGCATATTGCCTGTCCCATGGAGCTGATTCAACGAACTGACTCTGAGATAGATATGGCGGATGTACCATTCTCAAACGGGCCGTTACCACTATGCCATCCAGGACCAGCACCGAAAATACGGTATGTATGCGATGTTTGTACATGCCCAATGAGAGATACTGACCCTTGAAGGGCCCGTTGTACGAGTTTCTCCTAATGAGGTCTCGTTTGCTTCTGTCGAGTCATGGAAGGACATTTATGGTCACCGCGCAAACGGCGTCCCGACACCGATCAAGAGCGAATTTTACGACATTTATGGAGCAGGATTTCAGTCCCTATGTATCGGGAGTGAACGTGATCCTAAGAAACATGGCCAGATGCGTAAAATGCTTTCTGCTGCTTTCTCTACCAGAACCCTGACGGAACAAGAGGGAATCGTGACGAAGGCAGTGGATCAATTCATCGAGTGTCTGGGATCTGATGGTATACAGCCAGAGGGTCTCAATATGACAAAGTGGTACGAAATGGTGGCTTTTGATTCATTGGGCGACATGGCTTTCGGTAAATCTTTCCACAGCCTAGAAGCTGGTAAGGCCCCCATCTTAGTGTCGTTGGTTTCTTGATTTATCTCTACGACTAGATGGGATATTCACCGTTTGGCATTTTAGGAAAGCCGCACTCATGGTCGGAAATTGTCGTAGATCACCTCTACTTCATTACCCTGATTGACAATCTGCGCCGCCTTCCATGTGTTGCTATACTAGCACGACTTCTATTTCCTTCGACGTTGGCAGTGCAAAATTAGAATTTACAGTATAGCCGTAGAAAGGTGGAAGAGTATGTTGATCTACGTAGTATATGCATATCTGAAATTTATGTTGACTTAGTAGTAGACGCCTTGCTAAGAAGGTCACCCAAAACGACTTCTTGTCTACCGTCGTTAAGAACTATTACTAAGGCCTTGTAAGCAAGGAGGAGATGGCAGCCCATGTGTCTACGTTGACGTAAGTGTCTGAAGGTTGTATGGACTTTTGGAAAAAAGAATACGACGTACTGATTGAATGCGGTACATCTAGAATTGCTGGGGGCGAGACTACTGCAACCTTCCTCGCGGCAGCCACCTACTACCTTCTACAGAACCCGGCTTGTCTAGAAAGACTCCAGGAAGAAATAAGGGACAGATTTTCCAACTACAAGGACATCAATGCTACCGCAGCTCGTCAGCTTCCCTATCTCTAGGCTGTCATCAATGAAGGGTTGAGGATATATGCTCTAGGGTCCGGAGGCTTCCCTCGCGTATCCACTGGCATGAAGGTGGGAGACGTATATGTTCCTGCCGGTGTAAGTACATATCTAACAAGATTTTTACACGTAAATCTCTCTCTAATGAAATCACTACAGGCCGAAGTTTTTACGCACGCTTGGACGTTGACACACAGCGATGAGTACTTTTCTGATCCGAATACATTTAAACCCGAGCGTTGGCTGGACCCTAATTCCACCGACGTGCGAGAGGCTAGTCAGCCATTCTCTGTTGGACTACGAGGCTGCCTGGGCTAGAAGTGAGTTCGGAGGAAGCTTACAAAAAGAGGCTAAGACTTGTAGGTGACTAACTATCTATGATTATAGTTTCGCTTACATGGAAATGAACCTGATCCTTGCAAAGATGCTCTGGAAGTATGACCTGGAGCTTGTGGACAAAAAACTGGACTGGGAGGGAACAAGCCATTTGCACGTCATGTGGTGGAAACCTGCATTGATTGTTCGGTTTACGGAGAAGTATACTAGTACCGACTAGGTGCTGTTTGTATGTACTCTGTCCATCACCGGCTACATTGAATGTCGACTGGATGCCATCATCATGGGGAAACCCATCCTACAGTCACGAGTTCTTTGTATGGGCCTGCCTCGAAAAAGAACCTATGAATTCACGAGTGGCACATCTATCATGGGGCATGAATAACAAGGCCTTGGTGGCAGTGGAAAGAATCTCTTGAAGCCAACTCACTGTGCGATGTATCATATCGGAACTTTCCCTAAATGGCTGATTGCGATGTCCATCTTTGTCATCAATTGAGCCGCTCCCTTACTATCAAATCCGTACACAAGCTTCTTAATATACCATACATTTCGAGGAGTTTTGTACCAGCCTAATAATTTCCATTATTGAACAATTGGTAGCTTGGTGTCAGCATCTGCCGAGAAGGATGGCTGTCGACGCATCCGACCAGAGCGAGTCGCACGATTCTACCAGGTTTAACAACGTTGATGCTGCGTCCGAGGAGAAATCAATTGAGGAAGGGGTGATGGCACTGACGCCAAACCACGAGGATGTATTGAAAGATCAAATCACCGGTCCTGTGACCTGGCAGGGCTCCGTCCGCTTTCTATTGAGTTGCACTAGCACTATCGATGGACTTGTGCTGGGATCGAGCGCCGTTGCGGCCATAATAGGAGGTGCAGCAACCCCCTTTGCAATGGTAAAGTGATAGGGGTACTGATTAATATTTGGATGACATAGACTAACGGGTAAGGCAGCTTCTATTGGGAAACATGGGACAGTCCTTTCGCGGCTTTTTCATGGGGCACACGACGCTTGACAAGTTTAGCGATGAAGTCGCTAACATCAGTCTTCTCTACGTCTACCTGGCAATCGTGGAGTTTTCTGCCATATACTTTGCGACGGTTGGTTTCACCATGGCGGGAGACCGAATTGCTCAACGCGTCCGGGAGAAATATTTGGCTGCTGTCCTGCGTCAAAATATTGCTTACTTTGACGGTCTTGCCATCGGCGAAGTCAACACGCGTTTGACAACGGACATCAATACCATCTAGGATGCCATCACAGGAAAAGCGTCGGCTACACTCTCGGCTATAGCAACATTCGTGTCGGCCTTGGTTATCAGCTTCATCAAAAGCTGGGTATTGACTCTGGTGCTGTTTCCAGCTCAGGTGTTGATGGTCATATCCATGAGTGTTGGGGCATCCTTCATGGTTAAGTACACGGCGCGATCGCTCCGGGCGTATGCTTTGGGAGCCAGCATAGTAGAGGAAACTATTCGATCTGTCCGTACGGTCACGGCGTTTGGGATGCAACAGCCCTTGGTGGGCCGCTACGAAGAGCACGTGGCCAAGGCCCGCGAGGCTGGCACCAAAAGTGGTCTTGCGTTGGCTTGCATGATTGCAGCATTGAACGGCATTATATTCTGGAGCTACGGATTGGTCTTTTGGCAGGGCTCTCACTTTCTCATACAGGGAAGGGTGTCGCTTTCTGCCATCCTCACCATTCTGTTCGCCAATCTCGCCGGAGCATTTGCATTGGGTAACATAAGCCCTCATACTCAAGCATTCGTGAATGGAATCGCGGCAACCG
The DNA here is from genome assembly GCF_000143105.1 of Grosmannia clavigera kw1407. Taxonomy (NCBI): domain Eukaryota; kingdom Fungi; phylum Ascomycota; class Sordariomycetes; order Ophiostomatales; family Ophiostomataceae; genus Leptographium; species Leptographium clavigerum. Next base: position 2,161,325 of record NW_014040560.1, on the reverse strand, counting down.
ACAAGATTTCGCAGACATGCTGTCGTCACTCGCCTATCGACCCGAGTTTGTCCACAGGAAGCAATAAAGAGCCAGTAGTAGGGGCCATTGAGCTACGAAATGTTAGCCATGTATACCCATTACGCCCGGAAGCTCCGGTATTGAAAGATTTCAGCCATTACTTCCCCCTAGGAAAGATGACTGCCATTGTGGGCCCTTCTGGCTGCGGTAAAAGTACCATTGTGAGTCTCTTACAGAGGTTCTATAACCCAGTGAGTGGCAAGATATGTATGTATCCATTCCCTAAAGGAGCACAGCATTTTTGGGAGCACTTTGACTAATCGGCGACAAGTTCTGGATGGTGTCGATATTTCTACACAGGACGTCTCATGGCTAAGACAGAAAATTGGCCTTGTTGAGCAAGATCCGACTCTCTTTTCAACTTCCGTTTATGAAAACATTCGCTTTGGCCTTGTCGGATCGGCTCATGAGAACCTCGATGACGCTGCAACACAGAAGTTGGTGGAAGATGCAGCAAGACTTGCCGACGCCTACGACTTTATCATGGCTTTGCCCGAGGGGTTTTCAACAAACGTGGGAGACTCTGGATCTCTCATATCTGGTGGCCAGAAGCAAAGGATTGCTATTGCAAGAGCCGTCATAGGCGATCCGAGGATATTGCTTTTAGACGAGGCAACCTCCGCGCTAGATGCAAATGCGGAGCGTCGCGTTCAAAGAGCTCTAGAGAATGCATCTAAAGGACGAACGACGATTTCGATTGCCCACAGGTAAGAACACAATCATCAAAATACTGCAATATTAGAAGAGGTCGAATCTAATGTCGAACAGACTGTCGACCATCACTCGAGCAGATAACATTCTTGTCATGTCCGAGGGCCGCATCGTTGAACAAGGCTTACACACAACCCTCATGGAGTACGACGGCATCTATTCCAAACTGATCCAACATCAGAGTGTTCAAGACCCAGGAAGGAACAGAACCGAAGTTGATGTCCCACTACAAGAAGGAGTGGACAAGGATGTGTCTCCCAGGCACTCCGAATTGATCAAACAGTCTACTGGGTCTACCGCCACAATACTTGAAGAAAAGACTACTGCGAGTTCTATCTGGAGCTTGGCTCTCTTTGTTTTCGGTCTCAACCCTAAGGGCCGGACGTTGATTCTTCTGGGCGCCTTGTTTTCCATCGTTGCCGGGGCGAGTCATCCAGCGTATGTTGGGACCAGCACCACGCCCGAATCCTTACCCAAGATGAGATGCTGACACTGGGTGTAGACAATCCGTTTTCCTCGCCAAGATCATCGCCGCCCTGTCTCAAAATCCATCCGAGCATAAAAATGTGCGTGAAGAGGTTGATTTTTGGAGTTGGATGTACTTTATGATTGGCTTCACCACCGTTGGCGGGTGGCTAGGGCAAGGCGTTTGTCTAGCGTATTACTCGCAACGACTTACACACATTGCTCGTGTCAAGGGGCTTGATACAGTACTGCACCACGACATTGGCACATTTTCCCGCAACGACCACTCTACTGCCGCTCTCACCAGCATTCTCTCGACAAGCGCCTCCAGTCTCCAGGGCCTATCAGGTGCAGTTCTCGGGACACTCCTTGTAGTTCTGACGGTTCTGGTTGCAGGATTCGCCCTCTCGACAGCCATCGGATGGAAGCTTGCTCTTGTCTGCGCGACGACAACCCCAATCCAGATTGCATGTGGTATCATTCGCTTGAAATGTGTCGCCATGCTCGAGGGCCACTCTCGCCAGGTCTACGAATCGTCTGCCATCTATGCATGCGAGTATGGTTCCAACATCCGCACTGTTGCAGCACTTACGTTGGAAAGAACCATACAAAAGACCTACCATCGACTTCTTGAAATGCAGCGGAAGAAATCTCTGCTATTGGTCAGCCAATCTTCGCTACTTTATGCAGCATCGCAGTCGTTGAACTTCTTGTGTGTCTCGTTGACATTTTGGTATGGTAGTCGGCTAGTGACAACGGAAGGGTACACCATGTTCCAGTTCTTCGTCTGCTACACAGCCATCATAGCTGGATCCTTCTCAGCGGGAGCCATCTTCTCGTTTGCACCGGATATCGGGAAGGCGAGGGACTCGGCTGAGCGTATGCAGGCTCTGTTCTGTGAACCGGTCAACATTGATGTACGAGAAGACGGAGGGTCCTCGTTTGACAATACAGATGGGACAATCGAGCTTAAAAATGTGTCTTTCCGGTACCCCAGTCGTCCCGAACACATGGTACTCGACGATATTAATATTACAATCCTATCTGGTAAGTATATCGCCTTAGTCGGATCCAGCGGCAGCGGCAAAAGCACAATTATATCGCTTCTTGAGCGTTTCTTCGACCCGGACGATGGCCAGGTGTTTTTCGGATCTCAGAACATCAAGGATCGGAACTTGAGAAACTATCGCCGACAGCTAGCTCTTGTGAGTCAATCGGCGACTCTTTTTGACGGCACGATACGCGACAACATTATCTTTGGCGTGGAGGACGAGAACTTCAGCGAAGAGGCCGTTATGCAAGCCTGCAAAGATGCCAATATTTTGGATTTCATATCTTCTCTGCCGTAAGTTTCATTTTCATTTTTTATTTATGTTTCTGTTCGTTATTTCACAGCACATTAGAATTCTATCGAAATCAAGCTGACCGCCTGCCGCTTTATCTCCAGAGACGGGCTAAATACAATGGTCGGGGCTTGAGGTGCAATGTTATCTGGTGGACAAAGGCAAAGAATCACCATTGCACGGGCATTGATTCAGAACCCCCGAGTTCTACTTCTCGACGAGGCAACTTCGGCCCTGGATTCCGAGTCTAAGAAGGTTGTCCAAGAAGCCTTAGATGCGGCGGCTAGTAGTAGAACAACCATCGCCGTAGCGCACAGAATTAGTACGGTTGAGCACGCGGACTGGATTTATGGTAAGCTATGTCTTCGATTCTTTCTTTCTTGGCTAGACTAACTTTTTTGTAGTTCTCGAGAGTGGCCGGATATGTAAGCAAGGTACACACAAAGAACTGATTAAAGCTGGACAAAAATACAACGAGCTGGCACGGCTTTAAACCTTTGACACAGCCCTATAATCTCGAGTTCGCTGGCATGTTGATTTAGGTGCATTAGTAAAGCCTGGGATCTTGTGTTTTACACTTTGATAGAGAGGGAAAAAAAATTGAGGGGGTGATGATTATAATTGTATAATGTTGTTAGTTGCGTTTTGTGATTACACAAGGCGTGCAATAGGCGTCTTGTATGAATGCTAATTGTGGTATTTCTTCATGAAATTATCTATCTTCTCGATACTCAATTTTAATACTGAGTGTCATCAACGGTGCTTGAAGAAAAGCAGCGCAGTTGATGTATTTCCCCGAATTGTGCCTTTTGCCTCGGGCCCAGCTGCCTCGCGGAGCTGCGAAATTGTTCTCTTGACGCAGTCGTTGGGTCCATAGGCGAGCTTCGGGTTTGCCTCTCGCCACCGTATAACAGTACTGGAGGTGTCATAACCTCTCTCCAACGTTTCCAATGATATAACCAGAGAGCCTCCATAGAAGTCATCACCATTAGATAAAACGCCATCTCGGTCCCATTCATGGCGCACATATTCAACTTCCTTAAAAGCAGGGTGTGGTTGGCTGAGTTGCTAAGGGAGTGTCAAATCATAGTAGAGTGTGCGGGAGAGGATGTTGCGCGCAACTTCGAAGCGAGCGAGCTCATCGCACTCCAATCGGCGCATGATACGGTTTAGCTCCGCTGCATTCTCGGACAAAGGATCTGTAGATGTTATTCTGCATTAACACAACCGATTCTGCTCAATGTCTGGCCATCTGGGTCACTCACGCGCATAAAAGCAACCTGTCGTCCACAGAGCGACCGTGCCACTAGGCCTGAGGAGCTGGGCAGCTTGGTCCCAGAATTCTGACATGTCAAACTAGTGGGCCTAGTGGAGAAAGTTAATACAAGGTAAAAGACTTTGGCAATGGAAAGCACTCACGGCTGTCGCTGCTGTAATGAGATCGATATCGCCAAGGGGCACGTCATCGAGGCTTGCTATCTTCTCAGCAGCAGAGACGTGATACTTGATTGGTTTATTGGCCTGTGTCGTGCCACCGACCCTCCGGGCCGTCTCAATCATATTTTCACTAGGGTCGATGCCGATTGCCTGGTCGAAGAAACGTCCAATTTCGCGTGTCGCTCTCCCAGGACCACAACCAACATCGACAACAATGCCACGCAGTCCAGCATTATCGTGGTACTTCAGTATGTCTCGGTACAGTTCCTGTGCGTAGGCAGGGCGACCTTCGTTGTATTCACTAGCCTGGTTGCCCTTGTAGGATCGGAACGTAGGGTCTGATCCATTGGCAACCTCCACGACAAATTCTGTAGTCATTTTCCTTTTCGTAAGGCAATACGATTTTCTTGGTCGTTGAATTTACTAGATGGTTGCTACCACTTTCAACAGACAGTGACGCCGCGTTTTGTTGGTTGCTGCTCCCATGCATCAACCAAAGACCCTCGGCATTGGACAGATTAGGGAGACTCCGCACCTGAGAAAAGTCGGATCATACTACTCCATACCAGCAGACGGATTCTTCACATATGATCAACTGTACGATGATCTTGAAGCCCACTATGCTCATGTCGTGGACACGGGAACTCAACCACCTTCAATCGCAACAATGACGGCCAATTCTCTGGCTGGGCTTCGTGACGCTGACGCCGAGAATGGGCGGAAAGGGCCAACTCAGAACAAGCGTTCTCGACCTATTTGATCAGAATGCACAAGCCAATCCACACACCGTCGCGGCGGAGCTACGTGCGCGAAGCATGTCATACGGCGAATTATACGATGCCTCTGTACGAGTGGCTTTGGAGCTACACAAGCGAGGCTTCAAGCCCCGCGATCGTATCCCTCTAGTAACAAATATGAGTTTGGAGATGCTCGCCGCGGTGCTAGGAATTCTACGCTTAGGAGCAGCCTATTGTCCCATCGATGTCAATGCCTGGAGTTCCACCCGGATTATATCGACTCTGGAATCGATTGGATCGCATCTAGTCTTTACCACCGTAGATGCCACCCTACCGGGATATGAGATCGTTCGCGTTCCCGATATTCTAAGCCAGGAACATCTCAGAGTCGGCGATGAACCGATTAGCCTATTCGGTGATATTCGACAAAGTCTGAAGTATTGTGATCTAATCTACATCCTTTTCACATCGGGGACCACCGGAAAACCAAAGGGCGTGATGGTTCCCCATGGCAGCGCAGCACATCTGGTGCAGCAGGATTTTCCCGGTGCTATGAAAGGAAGACCCGGCAAGAAGGTGTTACTTTTTTTCTCGGTCGCATTTGACGGTGCGTTGCGACAACCACTTTAAATTTCCCATTGCTATGATTAATACCATCGCTATTATCTTAAGGGCATTTTACTAACGACATGGGACAAACAGGATGTGCAGGGGTCATCTTCTCCACGATCTGCCACGGTGGAACTCTTGCATTGACCCAACCATCGGAAGTAATCAATGTCGCTTCATCTTGCAGCACGCTGATAGTCACGCCATCCATGCTAGCCAGCCTGGATCCCACGCCGGAATTTGATAAAGTACACAGCATCTACATGGGGGGAGAGGCCCCAACCGAGACCTTGGTCAGACTCTAGACGGCAAAGTCGAGGAAGCTCTACAATTGCTATAGACCTACCGAATGCACCACGGCAGTGTCTACAAGCGAGATGTCTCCCGGTGCCCCGATTGTTCTGGGTCACTTAATCTCTAAGGTAGAGATAATTCTGCTTAACGAGAACCTCGAGGCCGAAGTTGACCAAGGAGAGATCTGCATCCGTAGACCGTGTCTTGCTATTAGGTACCTCAACAACGAGCCTTTAACGCAGCAGAAGTTTTTCGTCAGGGATGGAATCCGCCATTATCGAACTGGTAACCTCGCTCGACGTAACAAGGAGGGGCTGCATTTCATGGCTCGTGTTGATCGCGTGGTAAAGAACCGCGGGTTTCTAATCAACCTGGAAGCAGAGGTGGAACCGGCCCTACGAAGCTTCCCAGGTGTCCACCAAGCGGCAGCCTTCATGTTTGAGAAAAAGCTCGTTGGGTTTTTAACTCCAGACAATATACCCGTAGGGGTACTTCGCAAGCATCTAATTAAGAGGTGCGACGCGTTCATTGTGCCAGATCTTCTCTTTACAACCAACGAGTTTCCCCTAACGTCCAATGGCAAAGTCGACTTAAAGAATTTGCAAGTCTTGGCCAAGGCTCGAATGAAAGATCAGCTGGAGCATTAGAAATCGTCCGACGTCGAGTCATCTGCAGCGTTGGATGCTGTACTAGAGGCTTTTGCCTCGGTATTCGACAGTCCAGTTGGCGAGATACCCCCGTCGGCGTCTTTTAGCCAGCTGGGCGGCCACTCGCTTACCGCGGTCAAGTTGCAATCTCGTCTCCGCCGCGATGGACTAAATATAGATTTGTCTAAGATCTTTAATCTTGATACACCTATGGCAATCTCTCGATCCCTGTCTACGATTATTACCCCGGAAATGGACTCGGTCGTGGCTAAAGAACATCTCACCGCGCCGCTTACACCTTACCAACTAGAGATGCTGAGTAAGACCAAGGAGGACCCTTCGAGGAACTACAGCTTTTATGGTCTAACAAGAAGCAATGTCAACGGCACCATCATGGCCGATCAATTGCACGAGGTGTGGGAAACCTTGTTCTATCGTCACGACATATATCGATCGACATTTGACCTGGACGCCAAAACTCAAACAGTACATGCAAAGCCTGACTTCATTTGGAAAAGCTTTGAAGTCCTGGACGAAACAGATATGGAGTCAGTGTCTAGGCGCGAGAGGGAGTCCTTGTAGACTATGCTTCGTTCTCGAGAACCCTCTCTGCCTATCCTGAAACCTATTTTTTGGATAATCGATGCTCCTGGCTACGCAATTCAAATGAATTGGGCTGCTCACCATATTTACACTGACGCATAGTCATTTGGAATTGTCTTAGATGAGATGGAAGCCATCATCAACGGACAGTCTTCTACACTCTCTCCAGCCCCAAGCTACACCGGAATAGCCCAGCATCTCTCCCGGGAATATGATCGTCAACATGACGCCATCGACTCTTTCTGGAGTGACTATACGACAATATGGTCTAAGTTGCGGCATATTCAACTACCGCCTCCTTCAAATCCAAGCACTAAACCGTGGGACACGTGGGGGAGCGACGCCCATGTACGAAAATCCCTATTGGATTCCTTTTCTGCCGAAAATCGCGTTTCTTCCGCCGCCGTGATATATACCGCCTGGGCACTCACACTAGTTCAATACACTGGTTCCAATACTGTGGGGATGAAGATCAGTGTTTCTGGGCGCAATATTGGCCATCCATCGGTTGAGAATGTGGTCGGTTCTCTCAACGGACGTTGCCCACTGCTGCTGCAAATAAAGGATGACTGGACTATGCCGGAGGCAATGACATCGTTGCAAAGGACATTCCTTCGCGTTAACGATTATCAGTGGACGTACCCGGACATAAAGAGGCATGTTCCAAAGAACTCTAGAGACGATGCTTACTGGTTTGATTCACAGGTCGTTGTCTTGCTGGACATGCCTGTCAATTCTGGGCTCTGGGATATACATGAGGTTCAGAAACCCACTGCTCCCATCTGGCTTGGTCTAATCCAGAGAGGGGACGTATTGAACATTCGTTTGAGATACGATGGTGGTAGATACAGTCGGGATGGTGTGCAGGAAATGGGTAAGACTTTCATGGATATACTGGGACAGCTGGTTAAAGCTGATCGAGGCACACGCATCAACGAGATGAATGGTGGGCTGTCTTGCAAAAACTAAAATAATCGCATTACTAAACGAACATGTGCTTTTCTACACATTATTAGTGAATTACGAATATATTATCACGCCTTTTGAACAGAAAGTGAGAATTGAATGAACTATTTGAAGCAAAGAAAATAAATGCCTAAAATTCAACCTATGCCTTGTGAGATACCGCTTGTCGGGCCTAGATATTGGCACAGGGTTCCGGGTTCCGGGTTCCGGGTATCGTTTTAACATGTTACTTCCGAGCATTTAGCTACCGGCATTGCCTCAACTAGGCTTAGTCGCCGGTGTGTAGACATTAATAATACTAAAAATGGAGCCCTGAAGATTCTAGGGCCATTATGACTACATGTAGTAATAAAGGGTTGAATACCAACCATCTCACTCCAGTGTTACAGATCCAATGCCAAGTAACCGACAACAAAATGGAAGGTCCTCTACATTTGCTGGCTAAATGGCCAATGACGATAGCAACTGCTGCTTTTGGATTCTACATTGTTGTTCTTGCAATCTACCGACTATACTTCTACCCTCTAGCTAAGTTTCCAGGACCAAAGATTGCCGCACTGACGCTGTGGTACGAGTTTTATTACGATGGCCTTAAACGAGGGCGGTACACCTTTAAAATTGGGAAAATGCACGAGAAGTACGGCCCGATTGTTAGGATCAGCCCTAATAAGCTCCATGTCAACGAGCCCTCCTTCATCAATGACCTCTATGCCGGTGGAGGCAAGAGGCGAGACAAATACGCCTACTTCAGTGCTCAATTCGGTATCCCAGACAGTGTCTTCGGTACACCCGGGCACGATCTTCATCGTCTCAGGCGTGGCTCTCTCAATCGCTTCTTCTCCAAGGCGTCTGTCACCAAACTCGAGCCCATTATCCACAACGCCATTGAGAAGCTTATTTCTCAGCTCCAGGCGCACACGGGCTCGGGAAACCCTGTGGCCATGACCATGGCTTTTAGCTGCATAACGACAGATGTTGTTACCGAGTACGCCTTTGACAAGAGCTATGATTTCCTGGGGGCGCCAACATTTGAGCCAAATTTCCACCGAGCCATCATCGCTGGTACCGACATGGGCCCATGGTTTAAGCAATTCCCGTGGCTCATTACATTGATGAACCAGATTCCCCAGTCAATTGTCACTTGGATTAATCCAGAAGCGGCTGTCTATGTCCAATTCCAAGAGGATATCCGGCGCCAGATTCGACAGGTCCAACTTAGCGTGGCTGAAGACAAAGTTGATCGTGGAACTGGTAGGACAATATTTCATAAGCTTCTTACGGGTGATTTACCTGAGCGAGAGAAACGACTGGAGCGGCTTTGGCAGGAGGGCCAAATTGTCATTGGTGCTAGGACTGAAACAACCGCCTGGTCTCTTTCAGCAATTCTGTTCTATGTCCTAAACGACCCAAGGATTCTAAGAAATCTACAGAATGAACTTTTTGCGGCCATCCCAGACCCCAAAGAGAGAGTCCCCTACAGCAACTTAGAACAACTGCCATACCTTAGTGCTGTTATCTGCGAGGGACTCCGGCTCTCCTATAGAGTCAGCACACGTCTCCAGAGAATCAACCCCGATGGTCCCTTTTTCGTCAAGACTAATGCAGACTCGAGCAAAACGGGGAACGGTGGCGTGCGTGTGGTTGAGATACCACCCGGAACACCTGTTGGAATGACGGCTGCACTTATTCACAACCATCCGGATCTCTTTCCGAACCCCGACGACTTCTGTCCAGAACGATGGCTTGATAGCAATGGTCAACGTCATCATAATCTTAACAAATATCTCTTGTCTTTCTCACGTAGTAGTCGGCAGTGCATTAGTATCAAGTAAGTCAATCAATAAGGCCTGATCAGACACAATCTTACTAACATGCAAATTAGTCTTGCGTATGCTAAGCTCTATTTAGCATTTGGCTTGCTTATTCGTCGCATAGGCTCAAGCCTCCGTCTTTTCAACACAACCAAGGACGATGTTAAGATTCACTACGATCGATTTGTTCCGACACCAAAGGATGGGACAAAGGGAATCCGCATTACTATCCTCCCTGGTTCGGAGTCCTTCATATAGATGTTTCTCTTTTACAAAGAAAATTTTTATCCGCGTGTAGATACATAAATGAACATCGTCTAAGACCGCATATAAACAATAAAATTTCAACGAAATCTCACGAGTTCGGGTAGATTCTACCACTGCAGATATCATACCAATATACCTCTATCCAACATATTGAAGTCCTCTCGGTATTCATGTCGTAAGAGGCATTACCTCTTAGAAATTTCCTAGTCGAGTAGCAATCGTACGTCAGCTGTCACATTTTGGAACGAGACGGATGATTATGATAAAAGCACCATGGAGTGCAAGCATGTAAGAAACAATGTTATATCTAGCGGGAATCAATCTAATTCATAAGGTACTAGTACACCTATCATTGTTTGATTTGCATCCCATCTAGACCATATTTTCTTCCCTAATAATTACTTAAAATGGCACCTCATGCGGAGCACGATGACAACTGCGTTGCTAAACAATTGGCCGCGGGAGTTGAAGATGCCGGGCTTAACACAATCTTAATTACGAAGATTATAAATTGCGATGCCGAGGCAAGTGCCGAACTTTTCCGTGCCTGCAAAGATTTAGGCTTCTTCTATCTCGACGTGCGAGACCACCTATCTCGAGAAGTCGCCAAGCAAATTAACTTAGTTACGTCTGCTGCCCATCAATTCTACAACCTGCCGTAAGAGGAAAAGTCTACTTGGGAAGCTAACAAAGATTATGTGTCCGGAGAAGAAATTGTAGGCGGGTATAACATTGCCACTCTAGTATGATGATAGTGACAGATTCTGATATCCATTCTAGTTACAAGCCTGCTAGCATCCAGACTAGCTTAGTTGCTGGTAAAGTCGATGGATTCGAAGGATTCTTGGTTAGTGATCATTAATTGCTATCTGAATGTTTATTTTTTTTTTCTATTATTTATGTCACATTTCTCCTTATACAAGGAAAGAAATATGTTAAACTTGATCAACTAATATCCATCTCTTCTACTATAGATTTTTGAGCATGCCCTTCGAAATGCCGCCCGAGACAAGCCTGTCAACCTGCCTAAGGCCTTTCAAGAGAGACGTGAGCTATTCGAAGCCACTAACAAAAGTCTCGGCGATATTGGAAGGGTTCTCCTTGACAGTCTATCTCGGTCTCTCGAACTTGATGCCAAGGATAACCTCGCCCGACACCATCACCAGGACCATGCCTCTCCTACTGCCCTGGGATTGCTGAAATACCTGCCTTACAATCCAGCTGCAGAAGAGGTTGGCCATGTATCGCACACTGATATTGGGAGTCTCTCTATGGTCTTCTCCGAAGTCGGTGGACTCCAAGTCTACCACCCGGAAAGGAAGGCATGGGTGTTTATTCCACCAAAGCCCGGCCATACTGTGTGCAATATTGGAGATTCGGTTGAGTTCCTGTCTAACAAGGCCCTCCGATCATCGCTCCACCGTGTCATTCCGCACCCTGCTGAGAAGGGGAAGTCCAAGATGACGGTCGTCTACCTTATGAGGCCGGACACAGACACGGTTTTTATAGACCGTGAGGGAAAGAAGTGGCGTAGTGTTGATTGGCACAACATGAAGAACAGGCTATTTACTGAAGATTTGGACTCCCAGGCCAGCAACCTTGCTTTGACTGGACGCTTAGGCCTGGACGATCTCTGGGACGAGAAGGAGGTTTAATCCCATATGGTTTTTGTGTATCTATTCTAGACTCTTTAATCGTCTCCATGGGCCATTGTGCTTCTTTTGCATCCGACTAAATTCAACTCCATGGTTGTTACGGGTTAGCCCGATTCGGCATGTATTGCTCGGCATACTCCGGACTTGTCCGTTTATAGTAAAATGTGTGCGAGAAGCACACCGAAACTTAAAGATGTGTACTCCGTAAGCGCGCAAGAAATGGTTATTGGTATAAAGCTGCATCCATACTGTCAATTGGGTTTAACTTGCATTGGTAGCAGATTCAGGTTATGTTGCCCACTATGGATTATTATTTTTCACTCCCAGGGCCAAATTTAATCCCAACTGCAAGCATTACCTCGCTGCTTGCCCTCTTGGCCATATGGCTTTTCACCAGGAAAGAAGCGACGCTGGATGCTCCACTTCTTACAAATGATTCTGGTGATATGCTGGACATTATGAAGAAGGGCTATGACGAGGTATGCCACTTCATACAATCCTTAAACCCGTCCAAATCGCAGCAAACCTCGTGAATGCAGCATTATCTAACGAGTCCCCGCATAAGTACCGTGATCGTTTATTCAAAATTCCTACATCTAATAAGCCAATGGTTATCGTACCAGGTCACCTTCTTGATGACTTGAAAAGCTTTCCCGAGGAGGCCATCAGCTTCCGCCACGAGATGTACGATCGCTACCTTGGTCAATACACCTCGGTGGCATCTAATAGTTCTGCCATGATTCACTCAGTCAAATTTGATCTGACTAAAGGCATCGGTAATCTTATTCCCGTTATACAAGAGGAGGTTGAGTACGCTTTAAAAGACTTCATGTCTACGCACGCATCGGACCCGGAAGGATGGGTTAGAGCACCTATTTACGGCATGTCTACACGCACTATAGCCCTGGTCTCTGGCCGGGTCTTTGTAGGCTTGCCACTATCGCGGAATGAGGAGTGGTAAGTTCCCTTCACACCCAACTACCTCTCTCATCATAGGATTCGTCCTAATAGAATACAGGATTCAGATGGCCATCAACTCAACGATAGACTCATTTGTTGGCGCAGCCATGATGTGGGAGTATCCCTCGTGGTCTTGGCCTATTATGCAGTGGATTGTACCTCAAACCAAGAGAGTTCGCTACTATCGACGCAGAGTGGGCGAGATGCTGAACCCGATCATCACAACCCGACTGCAGGCGGGCTCGGATACCAAGAAACCAGCTGACATGATTCAATGGCTCATTGACAACTCGAATGGCCGTGGCGGGGACTTGCCATTCCAAGCCAATGAGCATATTGTCATGAATGTCGCAGCAATCCACACGACGGGAGGACAACTGGCCCACACCATCTTCGACCTAGCACGACGCCCAGAATATATTTATATTCTACGTGAAGAGATGGACAATGTCCTTTCAGATGAAGGGCCCATAACTAAACAGGATCTTTTCCGGCTCAAGAAGATGGACAGCTTCCTTCGCGAAGTGCAGCGGATGAGCCCCCCATCCATGGTTTCGGTCAATCGCAAGGCACTCAAGTCCCTTACGCTGCCCAATGGTCTGGTGATTCCGAAGGGTACATCACTCGCCGCCTCGCCTGCATGTGTGAGCAGGGATTCCTTGATCTGGGATAACCCAGATGAATTTGATGGACTCAGGTTCTACAAATTGAGAGAGGCCGAAGGAGAGGAGAAGTATCAATTTGCTACTGTCAACGAAGATGCGTTGAGCTTTGGTGAGTAACCAATACTGTCCCCATATTTATTGGCCTGAATCTAACCATGTATTTACTTGTTCTTGGTTAGGTCATGGCCGGCACGCCTGTCCTGGACGCTTCTTCGCCTCTGCGGAACTCAAGGTTGTCTTAGTTCACATTCTTCGAGAGTACGATATTAAGTTGTGTGATGACTACAGCAACGATCGGGATCTTAATCGCTTTGTCGAGGTTATGGCTGCCTAAGATCACACTTATGAGCTTTGTTTTCGCGAAAGAAACTTAGCTTGAATGCATTTTAGGACTGCCCGATTAACGTTTCCAGGGTTGGCAAACCAGTATACTAGTTATTTACCCGTACTAGTACTAGAGTAGTATAAAGTAGTATAAGTACTACCTTAGTAGTTATACACTAGTACTAGTACTAGTACTAGTATACTAGTAGTACTATTACTAATATTACTAATGCTACTTTATATAAATATATATACATATAAGCATATATTACTAATAAAGTTAAAAAAAAAATAAAATAAAAAATAAAGTAAAGTGCTAAGTACGGGAATTCGCCACGCTGTAGACCTTCTACCCTACTTAGCCATACGGCACTGTGATTGGTTAGAATGGTAATAAGTAGGGCCTAACACTAGTATTAAAACGGATATCCCTAGAAGGGTTGCGATATATCTATTTCTTCCTTAGTACAATACACAGATTTGCTTACAACTTACCCTATTTAGCCTCCTGCTCCTTACAGTGCATTACGTTATATAACCGCTACGTATAGCCTCCTGTAACCTTTACATAAAGTAATTATAATAATTAAATATAACTAAAAATAAATAGTTTAAATAATACTTTAATACTTAAATACTACTAGTACAAAGGTCGCTACTAAAAGTCCTTTCTAACCGCCTTTAGCCCTACTATTTGCACTAAGCCTAATTAAGAAATCTATTTTCAAATTACATTCCGTCTCCTTTTTAGTGCATCCTTTCGTCCCTCCCTATATTCATTACTACTACCTAAAGCGATTACCTGCTAAATATGCTATAGTATCCTTTTAATCCACTCCTAAATACAGTCTTATTTTAAGTCTGCCTACGCACGCTACTAGTCTGCCTTTGCTTATACCTTTAATAAAGGCACGCTGAACTTAGTAGTTTGCCTTTTTAAGTGTATTTAGTATAGCTTAATTATTTGAATCTAGTAAATTTAGGCACTAAAATAGCCTTTAAACGATTATATAGTTGTATACAACTGCTTATAAAGTATATATATAAGCTAAAGCTTAGTTTTTTTAAACTAAGAAGTTTATACTATACTTATAAGTAAAAGGTATTAGCTTTAAAATAATAATCTGCTTTTATAAGTAGCTTTGCTTATTTACTTTATAAACTTTTATTATAGCTTTTATCTTAGTAGATCTTATAGCCTAATATAATAAACATTAGTCTTAAGCTCTTATACTTTATAAAGTTATAGTTTTATTTACTAATTTTATAACGCTAACTCTTTTTTTAACTTTATACGCTTTTTATAGTCTTAAAATGTTAAATATAAAATAGTCTTTTATTATTATATATAAAGTATTCTTAAAATATAAATTTAAAGTATTCTTTCTACCTTTCTTAAATATAAGATTATAAAAACCTTTTATTTAAAGCTTTTTAAACTTTATAGCTCTTTCGTTTATAGTAAAAAAGAATAAACGTTTTATTAAACTATATTACTTTTTTTAATTATTTAATATTTAGTGTTTATAGCGTAAGCACTAAGCTAACCGCTCTTATTTTATTAACTTTGTTAATTTAGGCTTTTATATTAGTTTTATCTTCTTTATCCTAACGTTTTAAAGAGTACGCTAAACTATTATTATTAAAACGCTACTAATTTTATATGCTAAATAAGCAGTTGTTTTTTCTCGTCTATAGCGGTCGGTGCACACCTTTATAAAAACCTCTTCTTTAACTAGTTCTTGCTTTTAAGGGCGGCCGGTTTAGTTACCGTCTACAACGTAGATATTAAGTATAACCGGCAAGCGTGCATTAATATTAAAGCTACGGTTAATAGCTTTATTAAGAAGTAAATGTACCTGCCGTGCAGAAATACTAGTAAAGGCTTTAATTTAATTATTCGTAGCACCGAATAGCTTTAAGCTAAGGGCCTGCGCCCGGGTAGCAATATTGTATAAAGGTATAATGAATTAGATATAAAGAAAAAACAAAAGGCGCGACGGCAGCAGCGGCACGGAAAAGTAAACAAATAATTCTGCCGGCATTATTTAGATTTGTGGGTCTAAGGCGGTCAGAAAGGACTTTTGGTAGCGACCTCTGTACTAGTACTAGTATAATACTACGAAGGCCCTTACTAAAAGTATAGGCTTACCGCTTTTAGCAAAATAGGCAGGTAGGTATAGTGTTTATATTTTATTAATACTGTATTATTACTAGCGAATTAGCGTGGTATTATAAATGCTAAGTACCCTATAGCAATATAAATTAGCGGCGTACATTAGTAAGCTAGTCTATTAAGGTTTAGCATACAGTCGCTAACGCTTTCTCCGTATGCATTATACTAGTTACTGTATACTGCCGCAGCTATGGAAAAGCGGTAAGCTTAAACTTTTGGTAGGGACCTTCGTATAGTAGTACTCTAAGGCTTTCATCATTGGTGGAGAGCTTTAGTCCCTTGTTTATAAGTTTCTCCCGTCTTTAATCTTGGTTATAGCTCTTTAAGCTATGTCTTATCTACAGAGTCTGGCCTATCCTGCGAGCAAGTGCATATCCGTAGCAATAGTCTCTAATTGTCACTCTCTGCGTGTCCTTGTCCATTCGTTATCTTCTCACTGCGTGTAATAGCCTGTAGCCCCCGGGTAATGTCCTTGATAATATCTTCTACGTCTTCTGTTCCCACAGAAAGACGGATGAGATCCTATCACCACGCAATCGATTTAGTGTTATCTCTAAAAAATGAAGTACTCATGCGAGGTTGCATGGTATTAAGAGATACTCACTTCGGTGATCCCTGCATTTGTCCGATCTTCCTCGGTCATGATGGCGTGCGTCGAGCTCCAAGGATGTGTCGCCATGGTTTTGCAGTCTCCGACGCTATAGTTCCCGACCTCGTGTTAGTGTAATGTAATCTGTAACTGTAGGCTGCCACCATGAGAATGCGCGTACTTTGTCATATTTGAAACAAGGCGGAGAGCATCAACAAACGCCTTACTGCCCATCGTGCCACCCTTCACTCCAAAGGACAACACACCCCCGTACCCACGACGAAGATACTTCTTTCCTCTATAATGGTACTTGTCCGTCGGCAATCCTAAGTTGTCGTGGCGAAAAAGAGTCAGCTGTCTTGTTCTTCGCTGTCACCCAGCACTTCAACTCTAGCCATGATACATAGAAAAGAGGGGTCCCGAACTCGGGGCTTGGATATTTACTCACCAGGATAACTGATCCAATTGGTCTGTGGGTGTTTGGAAAAAAATGTGGCAATCTTCAACGCGTTGGAGGCTATCCGATCACAACGGAGGCTCAGGGTTTCCATGCCGAGGAGAATCTGTTGTGCAGCGAAGGGGTTCAACACGCTCCCTACCTCCATAACAATTTCGAGCCGCAGGGCCATGGCAAAGGCCACTCGGCCAAAATTAGCTGCATATGAAAATGGCATGGGTCCATCGCTGAGCTGGGTGAGATGCGGGAACCGATCCCCGGCTTTGTTCCAATCGAAGCATCCCGAGTCTACAATGACGCCTCCGACGGTTGTGCCGTGGCCGCCCAACCACTTGGTTGCAGAATGGACGACAATGTCAGCACCGAAAGAGATCACGGGGCACCAAAACCCCCCTGCTCCAAAGGTGTTGTCAACCTATACAATGCATGGCGTGAGAAAACAAAACTAAGAAAGGGAGGATACGAGAGCGAAAGATCCATGTGCCTTCCATATTAAGGGAGGGGGCGGGGCGGACATACTATAAGGGGAACCGAGTACTCATGTGCGATATCGGCAATTGCCTGGAGATCCGGGATACTGATACGTGGGTTGCCCACTGTCTCTACAAAGACTAGCTTCGTCCGATCGTCAATGAGCGGCCGGTAATCCTTAGCGTTGTCACTAGTCACCCATTTAACAGTCACCCCTATACGAGGTAGAAGCGTCTTGAACATGCTGTAGCTACCACCGTAGAGAGCGGTTGATGCAACGATGTTATCCCCAGTATGAGCTAGACACAAGATTATTGCTTGAAAGACTGCCGACTGGCCAGAAGCACATGCTACCGCGGCGGTTCCGCCTTCCAAAGCAGCGACTCTCTTCTCAAACACTTCTACTGTAGGCTGTCGGGTTTCCAAGCGTGGTTAGAGCCGCAAGTGACAATCATGTCCCATTCATCTTTACTTGGGTAATGATGATATGGGTTTTGAGGCTAGCGAAATCTTCGGCCATAGACATACATTTGCTATCCGGGAGTAGACGTATCCCGCCTCCTCATTGCTACACACACGCCGAGCATGTTCGCTGTCGGTGAAGACATATGACTGCACAACCAGATCTATTAGCCTTCGGGTCTAATCCCACGTAAATGGACACTTATGAAGCCGCCTTACTGCTGTCGCGTAAATAGGCACAGCCCTTGCTTTTGTGGCGGGGTTAGGCTTTGCACCTGCGTGGATCTGTCGAGTATCAAACGCCCGCTCGGCTTCTAAGTCAACATCCACCCTGAAGGGAGCAAACGCGTCTGCCATTGTGAAAGGGGGTTTATTGATGGTACACTCAAGGCAAACAGATACCGATGCGTAATTGGAATTCGGATACTAATCGAATTCTACGTCAGCGATACTTTTACTTAATAGCCTCGCATCATTCCAAGGCTCTCACGTTCACGTGTGGAAATTGGCCCCATTCGCCTCATCCAGAGATTTTGGTACGGCCAATGAAACATGTGATAGTAAGCCATCTACCCGACCAATAGATTGTTCTTCGTTGAGTGAATCGGGAAGTTTGCGTTGGTGTTGTACCCTTGCTTCGGGGTATGCCTTTTTTGGATAGACCCGAATGTTCTTATGATGGTACGGCTGTAGGGATCCTGGTCTGTTATCAGCAATGAGGCAAGTATGGAGCTCTAAAAGATGTTGGAAACTTAGGTCTGTCAGCCAATTACGCATAAACATCATTTTCCAGCATGTCTCTCTTTAGGCCTTCGGACTAATTTCTGGATTACTTCGCCCAGACAACTGCCTTGGCAAAAGTGCACTGTCGGGATGCAAAAGGTTCAACCTGGATTGTCCTTGCAGGTGTATGTGCAATTCTACTGTTATGCATTCCGAGCGCCAAACAGAAGTATATCCAGGGTATTCCGTTTGTGGGGGGAGACGATGATGCTTCGATTAAACGAAACCGTGAACGGTTCGTCCACGACAGCAAGAGCATGCTAGTGGAAGGCTACAAGAAAGTGAATTCAATCCAAGACTCAGTTATATGTCTTCAATGGCTTTTTAGTTAGTGTGTGGTGACGCTGACATTGTGATTGTTAGTCCAACCGTGGTCTTTATTATGTGCCCAGCAAACTCGGGGAGCGACTGATGCTCCCCGTCAAGTATCTTGAATGTTTGAAATCCGCGCCAGTCCTGGAAGTCGACTTTGTGGCCACGTTCATTGAGGTCAGTACTTTTTCAGCATTGCGGTTAGGCCACCGACTGATATCCGATGTAGATGTTCGAGGGGAAGTACACCACCATGGGCAGTCGTTCCACACTTCACCCACGAGTTGTCCGAGGTCAATTGAACCGAAACTTGTGTAAGACTAAAGAGAATTGTTCCTTTTCATATAATTAGTTCGCGATGCTAACGGTTACGCCAGGGACTGTCATGGAACACATTCAAGAGGAGATCAAAGACGCCTTTGAAGATTCATTCCCCCCCTGCGATGGTATGAAGCAATCGTCATATTTACTCATCCGTCCACACACTAACAATGCTCTTACAGACTGGACCGAAGTGGACGTGGTAGACCGCATCACCCAAATTGTGGCCCGCGTCTCAAGTCGCATGTTTGGCGGCACAACTCTCAGTCATAACAAGGAGTGGATCCAATCATCTATTGACTTTGCAACGGATGGTTTCATCGGAGCCCAGGCCCTGAAGAGTTACCCCGAGTTTATGAAGCGCTTTGTTGCTCCTTGGATACCAGCTATTCGGAACATCAAGAACCACTATGCAGCCGCAGAGAAAGCCGCCATTCCTCTTCTGCGTGAGCGCCAGGCGTCGGGCACAGTAGCCCCAGATCTGCTGTACTGGATGGCCGAGGATGCCAAGGGCGACGAGAAAGATCCAACTTTCTTGGCAGGAATTCTTCTTAAAGTCAGCTTTGCGGCTATTCACACAAGCGCCGCAGCTCCGACACAACTTCTTTACGATCTCTGCGATATGCCGGAGTACATCGAGCCACTTCGGCGGGAGATTGAGGAAAATGTAGATACTAACGGCCTTCTTAGCCGACAAGGCTTCCAAGGCCTGACAAAACTGGACAGCATCATGAAGGAGAGCCAGAGATTCAATCCCCTACTGTTGGGTACGTTTCATTTTGAAGGTCCCTCAACCAACCGCAGTGCATACATGCTGACAATTAACAGTCACATTTGAGAGAGTCATCGCCAACGATTACACTCTGTCGGACGGTTTGAAGATCCCTGCTCACACCACTATTGGCATTCCAGCTCATGCAATCTCGATGGATCCTGAAATGTTTCCCGAGCCAGACCGTTTCAACGGTTTCCGGTTCGATGAGATAACAGCCAAAGAGGCAGCCCAGACCGAGAAAGGCAACAAGGCGGAGCCGTCCGTTACATACGCCGCCGCTCACCCGTCTAGCATGGCCTTTGGCTACGGTCGACACGCATGCCCAGGTCGCTTTTTCGCCTCGGCTGAGATCAAGGCTATCATGGTTTATCTCCTGACACATTACGATTTTAGGTTCCCTGATGGGCAGACTGAGCGCCCGCCCAGCCTGATTTTTGAGACACAGAATTTGCCTAACCCTACAGGGCGTATCATGTTCAAGCGGAGGTGAACGATTGTTAGAGTAAGCGGATACGGCTATGGGTGTTAAATCGGATAGGGGAGGTGGGCTGTGAGATTGGTTAAAATGGTGTAGTAGCATACAACATTGAAGTTATTGAACCCTTCTTGCTCACAAACTAGAAAGATCATCCAGATTGAAGATTTTGATGCACTTGTATAAAGCTAGGAGGAACACATAGGGAGACTAGCAACTGCGGCCCACATCATATCGTGGGAATTTTATCCACTACACAAATAAGAAGAGACCGTTAGATTACCCCATATATCGATGAATCCAATATAGCTATGAACAACTTGGAAGTAGCAACGGATCCTTTAACAGTCTCTCCATGTCCTCTGTCTTGATGTTAATACCTATATCAACACCGTCAGAAGTCCAAGACGGTCTAGATGCCGACACGAATCCTCCAGATGAGGGCGGTGCCTCTTTGATAAATACGACTCCATCAAGGTTCGGCATAAGGCCATCCGCGTATCGGATGTCCGATCCCAATCCAAAGTCAACATCGTAAAGACCAGCGCGAGCCCACGTGGTGACCAGAATATGTCGCTGACCGAGGAAAGCCTGCCATAATCTTTGAGGAGACCCCTCAAAGGCCACGGTATGAAGATGTGCCGACAAGTTATCCCGATTGCTTGTTGTGACAATAGTCTCCCTAACCTTCTTGGCAATAGGTGCCAGCAGTCCCATGGGCTTTCCTTCTTCTGTCAAACAGGCCTCTGTGCCCGGCATCTCAACGTTGATCATAATGATTGGAGACCCCATAAATGATTCACCCAACTTCAAGGCAGAGCGAAGACCGAGGACCAGGTCGCAATGAACGGGGCCCTCGTCGTTTTCAAGCCGACGAGCTCGCATGATGCACGAGTACATATGAGCTAAAACAGCGTCATGCTTGCTGATCACGAATCCCCCCTTCTCAGCTCCCGTGGTGGCATCCTTCCACAAGAACTCAACTTGCTCTTTGGTGAGGTGGATGGTATAGCCTGAGACAGGAGCTTTGACATCCCATTCTTCCCAAGGCATAGGCTGGCCCGACGGGGTTAACAGGTCCGCTTCGTCGAGAAACGGTGCAGGCGGCTTGCCAGGTGGTGCCCACCAGTCGTATCTGTGCAGTGGCAAGGCTTGAGTCTTCTTGACGATAGCAGGGTCCGGCTGATGGCTATTGATGTCGCTAGCAGCTACCTCATCTAACCTGGCCGGCTCAAATACGGGGCTGAGAACGGGTGGTGTAGAGCCAGTCACGATAGCTTGGCTCATCTTTGCCCAGTCGCTGACAAAGTAGACAAGACCGGAAATGTCTGCCAGCGGATGTGCAATCTTTGCGGCCAGAACAAATCCGCCACACGCAAGCATTGTGCACTGGATGCCCATGATGGGTTTCCTGATGCCAGTCTTGGCATCGGGATCGTTGGGCTGCAGAGCATGTGCAATGTCACATGTGTTGATGAAGCGTGCAATCCCATCATCTTTGCAATTCCAGAGCGGCTGAGTCTTTGTCCTCTCACTGGAATAAAGTGAGTCCAGGGTGAGGGAACTGGCGGCAGTAGCAAAGTCAACGCCGACCTCTGCAGAGCCTCCGAACCGGGTATACACCCTTCCGAATCGGCGGCCATGGGCTGGGAATCCCTTTGCGCCCTCGGGAATTTGGTCATTGTCAATGACGTCGATTGACTGCAGGAGACCGCACCACTGGGGGTAAGAGTTTAGCGTAGTGCTAAGGGTCCGGCGGAGATGGCCCGGGACGTCAGATACGTCCATTCCCTTCGGTCTCTCGAACAACCATATGACGTTGGTCAAGGCAAAATTGGCCGTCGTTGCGTCCAGAATGGACAGCAGCATCGTCTGCTCATCTGGCCTAGGTGTCTGCGGGTGGACTCGCTCTCGTTTGAGGTCACTAATTTCCTCCGGAGATGACATGTTGGAGGGTGTGGCGATGGCAGTCGATTAGGCCCGACTATTCATCAACCTGGAAGAGAACAATGTTCAAGATATGTGTCTATAATAATTGTTTCAAATTATGGGTGCCCAGTGAGCATGTGTGTATTGTTGTGGTTAGGTACCTCCGAGCTATGCCGACATGCATGAAGTCCCTTACTAAATAGCGCCCTGCGCCACACAGTACATGTATTCTTCCATCACACGGCACAATCGTGCACACCCCACCCATTTTAGCCTAGTTCGTTCGACAAATTGAGCCCATAGCGCCTACGGACCCATAGCGCCCAGGGATTGCCAGGTTGGAAGAAGCATAGAGTGGGCCCGGGGTATGGGCGGGGGTTTAAGACATCGGCGTCGACTGATTAGGGAATTGTCCGAACGGCTTTAACGACACAACTGTTAAATTATGGGTGACCAGTAAGCATGTGTGTATTGTTGTGGTTAGGTACCTCCGAGCTATGCCGACATGCATGAAATCCCTTACTAAATAGCGCCCTGCGCCACACAGTACATGTATTCTTCCATCACACGGCACAATCGTACATGCCCCACCCATTTTAGCCTAGTCCGTTCGACAACAACATCGGCCAAGTATTACATGTAAATGCGCGCGGTTTCCTCCTTTCTGTTGGCTGTTCTTGGAGACTTCTACATTACCACATGACAGTATTACTGGAATCAATTGTTATGGAACCAGATATGAAGGCTAAGCTTCAGGTCATTGGACTGGTAGGTTTACATCTTGAACCCATCCACGGATGCCAATTCAGTTAATACGTACTGACATTCATGTCTATCATCAGGCATTAGTAGGCCTCGGTTTACTGTACAAAGTTGCAACATGGTGGTTTCATCCTCTACGAAAATTCCCAGGTCCTTTTTCCGCATCATTTAGCAACGTGAGTTCAATGATATTACTAATAATATTATCGCTTTTAAGATGCTACCGCACTTTACGCATATATTATAGCCGCTTAACGTTATAATCTTTTAGCCTTTAAAGTATTATTGTATAAAAGCTTTAGATATAATAGTATAGAATAGTTTAACTAGCTTTTTAAAGCTAGACTTTCTTAGCTATATAAAAGACGTGCGCAAGCAAGTAATAAAGTCTTTATTAATTTAGTATATATTTTAAAAGACTAGTATTTACCCTTTTAACTTAAAGCTAATACTTAATATGCTTAAATAATAGCAAGCGTATTGCATACTATTGCTACTAGCTACTAACCTTCTATACTCCTTTTCTTTAAATACACTAATTATAACGCGCTAATTTAATAAGGTAGCTAATTAGCTTAAAAATATGCTTAAAGAGATTAACAACTTCAATCTAGAGTTTTTAAATAATGTCTTTTACTTTATAAAGGGAACTTTAACCTTAGCAGCTAAATTAGTACAAACAAAGAGAGACTTAAGAAGAACTAGACTAGCTAAAGAGTCTAGGAGACGTGCAAGGGCTACTGCCAATATGCCTTTAAAGTCTAAAGGTATTTTAACAGTTGTAGAGGCACAGGAAATGGTTGTGTAAAGAAAACTAGCAAAGGAGTTAGAAGCACAACGGCTTATCGAGGTGGCCGACGAAAGACGACGAAAGCGCACCAGAAAGTACTACAATCTGGCCGCCAAAATAGCCAAATTTAAGAGGCTAAACGGGGCTTTACAGCCATTGTATATTTGTGAATCTGGCAAGGTTGGTCGGCTTCTTAGAAGAGGTTAAAGGTAGAGGTGGTGATAATTGAATATGTTGATCAGGTAGGGTAGGTGATCAGGTAGGGTGGGTAGCACCAACTTTAGTTGGTGCACGTTATGCGTGTTCCAATTAAAGTGGGGCGTGGCACGGTTACGGGTCTTACACTGGTATTCGCGCAAAGCAATTGCGCGTACAGACTAGTGGTGCACGGAGTAGAAGCCACGACAGCAAATAGAAGATAAGACGTTCGTTATCTCCGTAGCCCCGCAAATTGCCCACTTTCTACTTAGTAAATTTGTGCCACCTTAAAAGCTTTAAGCCTTAAAAACAAATTTAGACAATAGCGAGAAGAAACGGAATCAAAAGCCCCGGCAGTAAAGAGCCAGCAATGCACGAAATTTTCCTGACTGCCATAGTTCCTGATGGCGAAATCGAGCGCGCCAAGGCCCTACTTCAGGGTCTCTCCGGCATGACTGCCTACGCCAGCATTCATCGCGTCTTATATTTTTCGGGACCAGTCCAACCACGGGGACTAACAGTGAAACGCTCGATTCTCATGCCGTTACAACCACCCCAGATGCGATTTTGGAGCGAACTGCACCAAAATTTGAGCCGCCAGTCGTTTATTTTGCAAGCTCGTTATCCTGTACAACGGTCAGAGTTCGGTCGTGTGGAGGACGATCGGCCGACAAACGATTCTTCGCTTCCTCCCCTCTCTTCCGTCAACCCCTTGGGAAGTCTTAATAATATGCCAGGCACATTAGTTTGGTCCGACATTCCTGACCCAACCACAGCCTCCAATGGTGGTAACCCCATGGTCATCCAGCGGAAAAAGATCGAAATAACAGATACAAAACATCTGCCCGCTATACTTCAAGATAACAATCATACGTTAGTCACTGATAAGTTACAACTAACAGATAACTTATCTTACTCACATTACCAGGTTCAAATCTGAGCTCATAGAAGAGTCATCCAGTTTTTTCACAAACAAAACCGAATATGCCCTTGTTCGATATCACTGTATGCCCACAAAATCGATGCCCATAAGCGGACGATCAGAATCATACGTTTTCCCAATGCAAGTTCTTCCACCGTGGGAAGAAATAATCAACCCAACATCCATACCCAAGGTCGACCCTTATGGGCAGTGGCTCCTATTCGTACGTCGCCATGTCCTTGAGGACACTTCACCTGAGAAAATGGCAAAAGCTGTGGAGGAGTTGGAAAGTGTTCGAGCTCAACTCGCTGGCGTTTTTGTTTTTCGGCCGGTTGACCGCCGTGCGCACGACACGAGGCTTGAGAGACCTGTGAATAACATGCCGCTGCCGCTGCCACAAAAGGTCCGCGCCTGAAATTGCATACTACTGCCTTGGTTCTGTGGGCCTCTAGCTACAGCTGATGTTCCGATGTGCCTCCATTTTCAACAAACATTCAACCAGTGTCGACTTCAAACTACTGTACTTCTTTTATGAAGTCTCGACTTTATAAGTGACGTCCTCGAAATTACTAAATTTAGTGCTCTGATGAACAAAATAACCCCATAACCCGCAACTACGTGTTTTGATCTAGCCACTAAATAGATGGCTACTTGGGCTTGTGCCTCTTACCTCTGCAGAACAAAATGCACCAGTAATCTACCGAATAAGTGATTGCTTTGTGATATCCAGCAAGTGAGTTATACAAGCAGTTGTACTCGAACTTTTGTAGCCAATATCTATTACAAAACGATGCCATAAACCACGAGAATTATTTCTTTACCGGAAATTTGACAATGTCCACTTCACCGTGCCAGGAGTTTGTCCCATGATAATTCGGTAGTCGAAAGACTTGACATATTCAAACCATGTAACAGATTTCAGACAAGGATAGTCGTTCAGGTTTGTACCGGCCAAAGCTTTAACCCAAGCCTCCTTGACGTTTGTATTTCCGGGCTTGGTTGACGTTTCGCCGAGGGCCATATGCTTGTTATATTTTTTTGAAAAGACTTCATACTGTCAGTGCGACAAAAGTTAGCAAGAATAAGACAACGCTACAGCGGAAAGCTCAAGAGAAGATATAATAAATGGTAAAAACTGACGAAAGAGCCGAACTGATTTGCGAAAGTAGCTTTAGTACTCGAAACATACTGATCCACGCCAACTATATTAACATATTCACTGCCGGGCCACCACTGCCTAATCTCATCAACCGTCTTCGCGTTGTTTGGTGACCAGAACATCAAACAGCGATCAATGTCTTTAAGAGCATCAGAAACATTGCGCCATGCATGTATAAATTCCTCCGCTGCTGTCGTGTCAAATGTATTGTCAGTCGAGTGTCGGCGAATACCTTCCGCACTAAAGACTCGCTCAGATTCACGTACTGCCATTGTAATATCCCGTTCCGGCATAATAATTCATCTCGTGTGCGAAACGAACCCAAACCTCCACTTTCGCATCAGTAAACTGTTTCACCACCGTGGCGATATCCTTCGCGATGGCAGGGCCGACTTCGCTAAACTTCAGCCCTGTAGGCATGATACTTGCGATAAGCACTGCACCGCTGCTTTTGATTTCGTTGATGTGCTTCAACAACTGGTGTCCATCGTAAGAGCTTGCATTTTTAATTTGACTGAATATGCCAAAGGTGCTCGCCTGTTTTCCGGTGGCCTCGTTAATCATGCTGATGTTCACCCCGTTATCGATGTCGGGGTTCCAACCCCAGTAAATCCCGTTGTAGCCTTGCATCCCACCAACTGGTGGGTGCATGTCCCATGTTGAGCAGTTGTCCTAAAAACATTTACGTGAGGAAGAGTTCTGGCTAACGGTTCGTGTTCAAGGGGAGATAACTTCACATCGTAATGGCCGTACCCTTTTCCACAAGAAGCTGCTGCTTACTCCAAATAAAGTCAAGAAAACCATAAAATAGCGTGTCATAGCTGTGTCAAAGGTTTCCCCTAAAATATATCAAATTTTGTATTCCAGGTGTGTTTGATGAAGGAGAAAACGAATGGTTGATTCGCCAAGGGAGTCGACAACTATAGTAGTAGAACCCGAAAATAACGGATATAAATACCCTTTTGCACACCATAGGAGCTCTTAACTAATTGTGCAAGACCGCATTGCTAAACTGTTTCTGGAGTAGTAGAATGGCTTCAGCTGCTGGACTGAAACTTTTCTCCAGTTTGATTACGGGCAATGAGCCCACATGTAAGTATTTCGGCGAATCTATGACGTAGATCCAAATTCAATATGAAAGAGTATTGCGGCTGACCGACCTTGCATGAGCTGTTTTATAACAAACCCCACAAGCCTAACGCAAATCATACAAGGATTAAGTTGGTGGGAAAAGATCAACACTACCAACAAACACCCATATATCATGACTACCACTCGAAAGGTCATACTTGCCGCATTTTGAAATTTAAAACTGATAACATTTAAGACCGCTTGAACAAAAACCCGGATTTCATGCCTCAAGGAAAAGCTGCAAGCACGGGAGCTTTATGTATTTGTTTAGCACTATTTATTACACGGAGACTGTCGCTTCTTCTCTGTTCTGAAATCTATTGTAACATATCACCCAACCCTTTTTGAAGGAAAAAGCATGTATATGTATATCCCTAAGCAGTTGCTAGATTAAACTTAGAGTCAGAAATAGCTGCCGCAGTCAATTAAGCAGCCGTTAAAACCCATAATTATTGAAATGCGAAAACAACAATGGCTTTCACCAATTGCAAAAAAGGAAGCGGTGGTTAATATACAGGTTGTAAACGTTCAAAACAATGAGAGGGAGGGTTTGATACCACTCCATACCGTGAATAATCCGATAGGCGACTGCCGATATCACTCCTCCCATGATGACAATGGCCCAGGCCCAGCAAAGAATGCGCATATTCCGATACTTGTTGCTCTTGTGGGCCTTCGCATCTCCTGAGGCAGCCCACATCAGTTCGATATTGAAGAGGCGATCCTTAATAGCCGTCAAATAGGCATAAGACTGGATGTGCATGATATGCTGCACATTCATTCCGTATTTTGCCTTCGCCCAGAAGCGGAAGACGACTAAGCCGTAAACAATAGAGGGTATAGCGAACGCAAGATTGTAAAATTTAAACCACTCAGGGCGAAACCAAAGCAGAAGAATTCCGGGTATAGGCGAGATGAAAATACTGAGAGAAACTGCAGTATAATAAAAGAAACCTGCACACAACAATACATTAGTTGGAGTTACTATAGACCGAGTGTATACAAATTTGCATACCGCAAAGATAGCAAATCTTTTGCATGATTGTAAGCTTTGAGACCCAAAAGTGTTTATTTGTAAGTAGCGTTGTACTCCCACGAGCCCATCGCATTTGTTGAGAGAAAAAAGAGCGAGGTGTTGGCGGGCAAACACCAGTAGCTAAGCACAGGGGCACGTATTTGACCTTCCAGCCGCGGTCAACAGCACCAAACCTAAGAAATGTTAGTAAGTCTTTTAAACAAATATTAGCAAAGCAGATTAAAATACCCAGTGTGGACATCTTCAGAGAAGCCAATTTCTGCTGTTCCGCCAACTTCCTCAAGCGCAGCACGCCTATACATAGCATTGCTTCCCACGCATATAGATGCGCCCCATCTATTCCTATTAACCTGAACAACGCGGTAAAAAAGTTCTTGAGTCGCACCTGCTCCCTGTTCAACCCAGGTCTGGTCATCACGAACACGGAAGAACTGAGGAGATTGCACAATCGCCGTCTTGTCGTCATTTAAATGAACAGCAGCAAGCTCTTGGAGGAAGTCTGGACGAGGGCAAAAGTCCGCGTCGAATATAGCAAAGAAATCTCCCGACGTCCGTGCAAACGCCCAACGCAGGTTTCCTGCTTTCTTTAGACGCGGTCGATCCTCACGCACAATGTAGTTAAACCCATAATGCTCAGCTAGGCTGCGAACGGTTTCCATAGCGCCATCGTCTAGCACGTGAACTTGGATTTTTCCAGCAGGCCAGTCAAGTCTCTGAATATGGTCCCACGTGTTAGATAAGATCTCTAACGGCTCTGCGCAAACAGGCAAGTATATGTCAACAGTGGGCGCATTATCGGGTGTGATAGGATTGTTCGCCACGGCATCTTGGTGCGCTTTGTAGTCCCAATCCTTGCCGATAATTCCGACGAAGTAAGAGATCAACAGATATATATCGACGAAGCCGACAAATACTGCATACCATACGAATATGATAGAGCATAGTGCAAACAGCCACATGCCTGCAGACAGTGATAGGAAGGAGAATAGCCCGAAAATGTAGAGTGGTATGCGGTTTGTATGAAGGTAGCTAAGCTTCTCTTCGTCAGTTGGACATGAAGGTAAGATCAAAGCGGGCTCCTCAATGGGACAGTAGGTCCTCCGCCACGCATTATAAATGCGGAGGAAGAGACCTGGTCTGCGCTTTGGACCATCGACAGCATCAGCGGCCTGTTTCTGAGCGTCTGTGATACGACCTGATTGTGCAGCAGCAGCAGCTTCCGGATCAGAGTGAATATCGACTTTTTCACTAAAAAGTACTCCCGAACGCGAAGGTTCAGCGTAAGGTTCATGCGTCTGCAAGATTGTTTCAGTACGCTGGCAGTGAGAATGAGGTATGGCTTTGAATCATAAACGTACGATACGCAACTCTGAACCAGCAGAAGGTGGCGGTGGAGCAGGGCGGTGGCCAAGAGTCCCAAATCCACTGGTAGGTCCTCCGGGAGCAGGAGCATGAGGCTTTAGTAAAAGTAAGTATATAATCGTAATGTATAGTCCATCCAAAAAGTGCTCTTACAGGAGTAGAGTCTGAGCTTGTTCTCTCTGGAGTTGCAGACTGGGATGTCCTATCCTCAAACGGGTTGGAAACAGCGAGTGAGGCAGTGGGAGAAGGTAGCTTGGGCGGCTGCATTATGAACAAAAAAAAAAGAACTAATTAGATTAAAGAGCTGTTTGGAGCTGTTTGGGCAGTTCTGAAAGATGTTTTTTTTGTGTTAAAAGAACGAACGTCAATAAAGAAGCTTGGGCTATAATATGTAGTAGGTACAAGCTGGTTATACGGTAAACATTTATATATTTGTCCCCTTTCCTGTTATCCCTTTATCAAAATAAAGAGATTGGATTGGAAATACTGAGTATCGTGAAACCATGGTGTGCCTTTTACAAAAAAAGCAATCAGAATTGGCAAGCTGAAAGAACATTCGTATGGCGGGTCAACTTCAGGCTCAGACGCAGTTTTATTGATCTTGGCGTTCTTGGGAGCTGAGCTTTGCAGCCGCAAAGCTTCCTTGTGCGTTGTTTCTCTGCCATGCATGTCGTTTTTTTTCTCGCGAGAATTTATCGTGGCGAGCCGGGGTCAGTAAACAAGGAAGTCAAGGTTCACTTGTATTGCTTTCCGCGTCAATATAAAATAGTGTGGGACCAGTTGTGGAACAAAGAACTGGTAGGCAGGGATTGAAGAAGACTGCAGGAAGGCGGGCCAGGGCTGAGGCTAGAAAAGAAACAGAAGGAGCCACGCTAAAATGATTTTGAAAGGCACAAGCTTGGTAAGATTATAACCGCCTGCCGAGTTGGAGCATTTCGTGGGCATCTTGTTGAGTTCCAGATGTGGAGCACTGCCGATCTCAACGACCATGCTGAAATTTGATGCTGATAAGGTGACGTTCGATCCAGAAAAATAAGCCTCCGACCCGAACTCAACCAGACCAAGGTAGGAATCGGATGCTATCAGCCCGTTGCGCCAAAGATATTGCAACAAAGGTGATACATCCTCGAAGAAAGCGGTCAGATTCCCCGAAGCCAGCCAGGTGAATACCGAGGCGTTGTTTGAGTTCAGACCCGTATAAAGTGTACTGAATACATGCCAGCCTTGTTAGTCGCTAGCTAATTGCGAGGGCGACAGAAGTAGAGAGCATACAAGTTGACACCGCTCAGCTCTTGTTGGAAGCAAGTTCTGTTTGTGCTGTATCCGATGGGCCACGGATCACTAACCGTGCCGATCCATATCATAATTTCTGTTCCTGCTGTAGTCGCTGACTGTGCCATATTTGCGTCGGTATCTGCGAACATGTCAAAAGCCACATTTGCAACGGTGCCCAACTGACTGAGATCTGCAGCAAGATTACGGAATGATGAAGTGGCATCGTTACCGGCGCTGTAAGACCATTGGACACCAAGCTCAAGAGAAGAAATGTTATCTAGAGCCACCGGGAGGTTCCATGACTCAAAGGTAACGTGGGGGTAAGAGTGGACCGAGCCAGGCCGGTCCATCCATGACCAAGTAGCGTCGAACGATGGAGGATCGTCGTTGATCTAAAAATCGATATAGGAGAAACCAGTCCCAGTATCAGCTTACATACTATGCCTCAAGCAGCCTTTCCCCAAGTTGGAGAAGATTTGTGACGAGCATACTCCGTATGGAGATAACAAAGCGACGCAGGGGCCATTGGGAAGAGGGGGTAGGAAGCTAGGGACAAGGGAAGTTGAAGGCTTATCCATTATGTACGCACCGCCATGCACTGG
The DNA here is from genome assembly GCF_000143105.1 of Grosmannia clavigera kw1407. Classification (NCBI taxonomy): domain Eukaryota; kingdom Fungi; phylum Ascomycota; class Sordariomycetes; order Ophiostomatales; family Ophiostomataceae; genus Leptographium; species Leptographium clavigerum. The sequence goes on along the minus strand of NW_014040560.1, from coordinate 2,129,784 downwards.
AAGCCCCTGCCCACCGGATTCCATGCATTTGAGCTGTTCTTTTTGTGAATTATCGTCAGTTTCTTTGTTTGTGCCCTGTAGTCCCACCTTCAAGAACAAATGCGACCTGTAACTCCATGTAACACACAACTAAGACTGGCATTGCTAGATGCAGAGTAGCCATTTTCACCACATACAACCGCATCGTAAGCGTAAATTTGTGTTGAAGCCCCGAGGAGACTAAAAAGCGTCAACCCAAGCGAAAACTTGAGTCTATAGCCGTGTTGCTGTCCAGCGAGTAAAGTTGATCGCATGTTGAGCGATTGTTCGGTCCTGTATCTTCTAGGTGTCTCGCCCCCTTCTTCGTTTAGGTTTGATTCGAATAGTGGTTACAATTCGAGAATGCGTTCAGTTTGGATCTAACAGTGAGAACACTATTTCCTGTAAATTGGGCAGCTTCACTTCAGTCCGTCTTCTAGGCAATGCCAATACGCTCGCGGGCACCCCTTCGGTGAAATATACGCGCGTTCATCCGTACTGACTGCCTCACTGACTATCCACTATGATGAACAACGGCAGCTGCCGTTCTAGATCCCCCTTCCCCCTCCCCCCCGCTCCCCTCCTCCCGGTCCCTAATCGTAGGCGGAGAGGTATTGTAAGAAATCTCACGACATATGTGTACTCCGTACATCATTTATATCCACATATGCACAGCTTCCGAGACGCCTGTGTTCGCTATAATACAAAATATTGGAGCGACTTGCGGTGTGACGTGACTAAACGGCTGACAGTGTAACGACCCGAAACTCAGCAGGGGCATGATGTGAGCTGCGGCTGCAGCAAGCCACGTCGGCAGCTGAAAGTGTGATATGCTTGGCACTGCTAATCGCCGCCCGAGTGGGTCAACTTGTACTACGACGTACGAAATACTCCAAACTCCATACGGAGTACACTAAGGACAAATATGGTAATTAAGACATGACGGGATGCCCACTAAGCTCATTCTTTCAAAGACATTGCTTCCGAAAGCTACTAATCTCATCGCGGTTTACCATCGCGGTTTACCAGAACTTTTAAAAACCCAGTCCGAGAAGCAATTTAAAAAAATCATTTACTCTTACTTACGTAGTTTTGCTTTTGCGACGCCAAGAGTGGGTAGATGGGCTTCAGCGACTTTCGTGCAAAATTTGTAACGCTACTTACGTTAATCTGCTTACTTGTTTGGCAAAAGGAACGCCTGAGACAATGTGCTCGTGAAACTTCGGATGCAATCAAGTGGGTAGCTGAGATAAGGCGTCTTCAGGCTGAAAGAGTGGGCCTACGCTTCCCTATGTGATACCACGATGGCAATAGTGACTTTTTTGAAAGTGAGGTTGGAAAATTCGTTACAGGGACATGCTTTATAGCTTTCGATATGGGTTCAGCAGGAGGACTTTTATTTTTTCTGTCCTAAGCCCGAAAGTTGACAGTTCATGATTTATGTATTAAAGACGCCCTTCATTCAACCACTTCTCAACTTTTTCTTCCTCCCCTCATCCTTCTTCATCCTTCATTCACGCATAACGTCTTCTTTTTCAGCAACTCGAAAACTTCTGCTCCGTTGTTCTATAGAGTTTATCATGGTATCACTTACGCCTATGGACCGCGCACCCCTGACAAGAGACGCTAGCTATGAGTCTATTGTCTCTTCCAAATCTGACATGTCAACATGGGATAAGGATCTCACGAACACGGACACCGCACCTACTTCTGTCGGGCCATCATCGAAAAACTCCCCAGTACTCAAGAGCACTGATGGCCCGGTTATGAAGACCGTGTCATTTGACGATCTAGACATCGTTTTACTTCCTAAAATCGGAAATGTTTGTTTTGTCGGTGCTGGCTTTGTGGGTAGGCTTATACTCCCATGTCCACACCTTTCTTTCAAGCAGTACTCTAATTGTTCTTTACAGGTGGCCCTACAGCCGCAGTTATTGCGTTCCACAATCCTAACATGATAGTCAACGTTGTGGATCTCAATGAAGAGCGCATAGCGGCTTGGAAATCGCCCCATCTACCGGTTCATGAACATGGACTCCCAAAAATCGTACGCATTTCTCGCGACGGTACGAAGGAAGTATCAGTATTCTCGCCCAATAGTAGTGAACCCGTCGTGGTACCAGCCCGCAGGCCAAACCTCTTTTTTTCGACGAACGTCAATTCATCTATCGCGGAGGCGGATATCATTTTCATTTGCGTCAATACCCCTACGAAGATGTATGGGCTGGGTGCTGGTGCGACTGCCGACCTAGGTACTCTAGAGCTCGCCACACGTTCAGTTGCCCAGCATGCGAAGGCTGGTGCCATTGTGGTCGAGAAAAGCACTGTGCCATGCGGTACAGCTAGGATGATATCCGATATTGTGAGTTATGTTTCATTAACTAATGCTGTGCGTGTAACTGATTGCAAATTTTAGCTTGGCCAGGTGCGCCCAGAAATGAGTTTTGAGGTGCTATCCAACCCTGAGTTTCTTGCTGAGGGTAGTGCAGTCAATAATCTGATGAATCCAGACCGTGTCTTGATTGGCAGTGACAAATCTGCTAAGGGATTGCGCGCCGCAGAAGCATTGAAGGCTGTCTATGGAGCTTGGGTTCCCCACAAACGAATTTTAACTGTTAATACTTTCAGCAGCGAGCTGACAAAGTTGATTGCAAATGCCATGCTCGCTCAACGCATCAGCAGCATTAACGCCGTCAGCGCTCTCTGCGAAGAGCTCGGCGCGGATGTCGAGGAGGTCAGTCGTGCTCTTGGAGCCGACTCGCGTCTTGGCCCGAAGTTTTTACAGTCCGGAGTTGGCTTTGGGGGCTCTTGCTTCGAGAAGGACATTCTAAATTTGTCTTGGCTGGCATCATCTCTGAATCTGCCGGAAGTCGCGCGTTATTGGACGGAGATCTTGACCATCAATCATTACCAGCGGGAGAGGTTCACCCGGACGGTATCTCGCAAGCTCAATAACACTTTGCGCGGGAAAAAAATTGCCATATTCGGCTTTGCATTCAAAGAGGGTACGAACGATACCCGGAACAGCGTCGCTGTTCATCTGATTGCTGAAATGGCTGCGGAGCTTCCACAGGAGATTGCAGTATATGACCCTGGTTGTGCCGTCGAGGAAGTTGAAGAGGAGATACAGCGCGTGCTAGGTCACAAATATTTGCACATGGCTCGAGTGAAGGTCCGATCGAGCTGGCTTGAGACCGTTGAAGGTGCCTCGGCTGTTTGTATCTTGACTCCATGGGCTCAGTTTCGTGGCCAGCTGCTCAACACCGTTGGCTCGTCTAGCAAAGACAAACCTGCGCACCCTACCAGAGACAATCTCCACGAAGGCCCTGGAATTTCTATCTCAGCTACAGGTGAAGGCGCTTTAAGTGAGATGGATATAATCACGCTAGAGGCTATGAATGAGAGCCTAGACGAAGTGGCTTCGGATGATCCTTTGAGGCGCTTTCTTCCACAGCCTGTGTGCCTTCAAGGCTGCAAGGCCTGCGCTACTACTTCTCTTGAAAACAGGGTCGAAGAACTGGTCGATTGGAACTTGGTATTCAAAGTCATGAAACAGCCCAGCTGGGTGTTTGATGGCCGCAATATTGTAAATTCGGCTCTACTTCAGGGAATGGGTTTCAAGGTCCACAGCATTGGTAAATGTTTCTAGATAGCGGCGGCTAATTTCTAGGCTGTGTCTTAGTTCGTTTGTCTTGCAAAAATATGTATTTTATTTAACAATTGCCTTGATTAGGACTGTCTACTGCGCTATTACATAAAGACCGTATCAAGAGAAGGTATATCTTCCCGCCTTCCAGATTATTGCTCTCCAGCCTGTCCGCTCCAGTTCCTCTGCCAGGTCCTTGACACCTTTGTTCTTGGCTCGCGTCGCCCCGTACGTCTTTCACAGCTAGCTTAACGGTAAAGTTGATCGACCAGATTGGTAACAAAAAGTTCCTGAACGCAATTTAGCAACACAACTAGATAGAAATCTGTATACAAAAGACGGCATTGTTTTCCCTACTATTTTAAAGAAGTTATTCTATGTAAAAAATCAGATTAGTTCGATCAAACAGAGGACAGGGACTTATACTCGCGAATTAGAGGTATCCGTTTTATATGTATAGATGGCCGTTGTATGTTATGCCCTTCAGGCATTATCTCGACCGTTTTACAGCAATTTCTAGATTTCATTGCACCTGCTAAGACACATCTCACTTCAGTTTCCGTACGGTTTGGTGGAGGGGCTTACTCGGGTAAGCCATCTTTATGTCAGACGTTGCTGACCGTGAATGTCGCCTTGGTTAGTATAAAAAGTTATAGGGGGGCATCGCAAATAGACAACAACACTTCACGACGACAAATCGGGTTATAACTGAGGCAGGTGGCGTACTTCTGATTTTTTTTTCTGGGCTGTTAGGATTGGTCAATCCATGGAGACGGCGTTTCTAGACCGCTAGTAATCTGCGGTTCTGATCGAATAGAGCCATGACGTCTTCCCAGGTGCGCAGCTGTAAATCATAATTTTGCATATTGACAGGGCTAGAATAATAGGTTTCAAGATAGCCTCTTTTAAAAGAGCTCTTACCATGTATAAAACTTCAGAATTATGAAAATGGAACTAACGTTTTTTGAAGCATACAGACAATCTTAACTCATTTCGCAAGATATCCACCCGCAGAGACCCCCCCTTCCTTCTCTTCCCCCAATTCAAACGCATCGTCATATCGGGGTTTTGCTTATAGAGCCATTCCGCCCGTTGCCTAAGTTCTCGTTGATTCCGTCCTCGCTGTTTCGGCCACCGTCTGGCACATTCCCCTTTATTTCGGTGTTCAGCCGCACGCCGTCTTTTCTTCCATGTTTTTGTGTTTTTTGTTTTTGTTCGATGTCTTCGGCTTCCAATCTAGCCCACTTTGCATCATAAGGCTCTTCACCTTTCCCGCGCTGGTGCATGCCCTGTTGCAACCTACCAGAAATGTCTGTGCCCCCAGTACTCTCTAATTTCGTACGGAAGAGAAGACTGATAAAAATAGCGCTACCAACGAAAAAAGTGAGAACAAACCGGTACGTAGCGTACCAACCCGGTACCCAACCCCGCGATGCCGCTTGGCTGTCTGCAAGGTACAAAAACGTGAATGCACAAAGTTGTCCGATAAGACCAAACTGGACAGGCAATAGTAATGTCGGCCAGGCCAATGCGGGAGCTACCACACCGATACCATACCTAAATTTAGTGCGCCCTGGTGAATTATGTTTTTCTGCAAATTCCATGCCCTTAAGAGCAAAGTATTAGTTAATGCAGCAGAAACGAGTTGAAATTTGGCTCACCCAATGTATGGCTCCCAAGAAAGAAATAATCAATGCACCATAACCTAGTTGTACTGGTTCAAGTGCCTGTAGCCAATAATGTGCTGTATCTTGATGTATCAAAAACACGTCTGATGTTTTATCTAATTGTGAAGCCCAACTAAGATAAATGGTCGATAGTGACGTAGCAAAGTACGGAAGGGTGCCGGCGATACCAACAATGAACGGCTCTGGGGGCACGCTTTTGAGTGCCAGTGTTTCGCTGATGGCATTCTGGGTCATAGTTTATTAGCGGATTCTCAGAAAAAGCATGTGTTGTTGCCGCAAACCCGCGTACCATTTCACTCCTGATGCTACCTAGAGTAGGAGGGTCCTCTTTTCGGGGCTCATGCTGCCTAAGCAGTTCCGAGGACACTTGAACTGCAGCTTCAACCGTTTGCTCAGAAGTCTTTTTCTTTATATCTTCCCTGGTTTTCGATGGTATTGCAATATTGGCTGGCTTGTTTGTGAAACTTGATTGCCACGTCACAGAAGGAGGCAACCCTGGACACTGGCCACGCTGCGAAGGAAGGGTTGCTCTACTCCTCTGAAAATTAGGCCTCCTGGACCAAGCAGTAGTGCTCAGATGATAATCTTGCCTATGTGCTAAAGCCACATTACTGGTTTGATTATTGTTCAAGGCGGGGAGTTTGGCAGAATATGTAAAGAGAATTCGAGAAGACCGGTTCATCATCAATTGTTGCAGAGAATTTTGGAGTTTTTTGAACTTGAGAAGCTACCTTTAAGTAGGAGAGACGTCTCTAAAGACACAACCGAGATCCTGTTAGTAAATACTATGATATCATAAAAGCAGTTCGTCATCATTTTAATGTTAGTCTTTCGTAAAAGCTTTTGAATGTGACGTAATTAGAATCTGTGCCCCTCTGCGCCAGCTTGGCGCTAGTATACACCTGTCCTGTCGCTGCCCAAAGGTGGAGGGAGAGCTCCACGATTTGATTCGGCAGGTTTGTTATCTTTTATCGCCATGCTGATCATCTGGTGGTCAGCAACTTCCGCCGCGCTGGTTTCTCTTTACGATTTTACAATCGTCACAACTCGTTTTCAACAACCTCTCATGTCAGTGCTGCCCGACCTCAATACCGTATCCTGTCCATACGACTGAGACAATGCAAAAAAACACTCCATTGTTTGACACACCTTTTAACGACTGGACGGCTTTTTGCGGACGCGATAGAACACCGTCGAAATGTTGGAGGGTCTGGTTGCAGGGTTGCTTAACCGCTTCCTAGGCTTGTACGTCAAAAACTTTGATCCAACTCAGCTCAAGGTTGGAATCTGGTCTGGCGATGTTAAGCTCCGTGATCTTGAGCTCCGAAGGGAGGCTCTCGACCAGCTCAAGCTGCCTATCAATGTCGTCGAGGGACATCTTGGTCAGCTTACCCTTACTATTCCCTGGTCCAACCTTAGTGGCGCACCCGTGAAAATATACATTGAAGATGTTTTTCTTCTTGCGTCCCCAAAGGAGGAGGCACAATACGACGAGGAGGAAGAGGACCGCCGAAAACAACGTTTGAAGATGGAAAAGTTGGAGTCTGCCGAGCTCCTGAAGGAGAGGTCTCAAGAGGGCCTAAGCACAGAAGAGCAGAAGAAGAGCCAAAGTTTCACTCAGAGCCTGGTGACCAAAGTTGTCGATAATTTGCAAGTGGAAGTCAAAAACATACACATCCGATACGAAGATTCTATCTCAGCTCCCGGTCATCCCTTCGCCCTTGGCGTGACATTGCAAGAGTTCAGCGCCGTCAGCACAGACGAGGGCTGGCGCCCAGCCTTCATCCAAACTGTCGTCAAGTCCACAAACAAGCTGGTCACGCTTGGCGCTCTTGCGATATACTGGAACACTGATACTGAGCTGCTAGGCACAGGCCGAGAGGCCGTTGTGACGACTTCGGAAAAAATCATTCTTGAAGAAATTCTCGACAAATTCAAAAAGATGATACCAAAGGCTGAAAGCACGGAACTGGTTTTGGATGGTGGAGCAGCGGACGACTCCACGATTATGGCGTCAGGTCCGGAAGCAGTCCACCAATTCATTTTGCGGCCCGTGAGTGGACAGGCCAAGGTCGAACTCGACAAAACCGATGACGTGCAAGCACCAAACTTCAAAGCAAACCTCATATTTGATGAAATTGGCGTCGTCCTTGATGACCACCAATACCGCGATGCTCTGATGATGGTAGACCTCTTCCACTACTTTACCCGCCACCAGGAGTACAAGAAATATCATCCAAAGGGTGTCCGGCCCTTGGAAGACCCCAGAGCGTGGTTCAGATTTGCGGGTAATGCAGTTCTTGGTAAGATCCATGAGCGCAACAGGCGTTGGACTTGGGGCTACTTTAGGCAACGGCGAGACGATCGCCGGCGGTATATCCACTTGTTCAGGAAAAAGAAGCAGAACCAGACGCTTACTCCCGACGAGACCGATGACATGACGAAACTGGAGCGGGAACTCGGGTACGAAGACTTACGTTTTTGGCGATCTCTGGCACGAAACCAGATGAAAAAGGAAAATGCTGTCGCTATGAGAAACCAGTCGAAATCACATACCCAGGGACAACAACAGCAGCAACAGGGATGGATCTCATGGATGTGGGGATCCAAACCCGCAGATCAAACTTCAGACGAGACCGAGAATACACAGATAACCGAACAACAACGCCAGGAGCTGTATGAGGCGATCGAATGGGACGAGAAGACTGCCCTCGCTGCTGATATTGACATTCCTAGAGATGCTATCAAGCTACAGATCGAAGCATCGCTCAGCACCGGAAGCTTTACGCTGAGACAAAGCCCCCACAAAGACAATGTCAGAGATCTTCTGAGCTTGCATTTCGATGTTTTCTGTGCCAAAACTCTCCAACGATCAGATTCCCTACTTCTTCATATTAGCCTCGGTGGATTACGGCTGAACGATGGTACAACGCCAGACAGTCTTTTCACAGAGATTGTGCGTGTCAAAGATGCCCCAGGAACCTCTAAGAAAAGGCGATTGTCGGTAACTGAACTCGAGCTCGTAACGGTTGCCGAGGAAGAATCATTTTTCCAATTTCAGGTCGAACAGAACCCACTAGATGGACAGGGTGACGTTGCAGTCACGGCTAAGCTGAAGCCTTTGGAGATTGTTTGGAATCCGAACCTTGTCGTCGGCGTTTGGGAGTTTTTCAAACCGCCAGAACGTCACATGGAATCAATTACGGCTTTGATGGAGACAGCCGGTGCTACAGTCGAGGGCTTCAGGGAGCAGACCCGGGCGGGTCTTGAATTTGCTCTTGAAGAGCACAAGACAATCAATGCCAAGCTGGACCTTCAAGCCCCATTGATCATTATTCCCCAGAGCATCACCACACGCGAATCTACATGCCTCATTCTCGACGCCGGTCATATCAGTGTGAACAGCGAACTTGCCGACATAGCCACCACCAAGGAAATCCAATCCAAGCAGAGCCAGGCATACACTGATGCCGACTTCAAACGCCTGGAATCACTCATGTATGACCGTTTTATTGTGAAATTGACGTCAACCCAACTCTTGATTGGGCCGTCCATCGAAGAAACGAAGGCCCAACTGGTCACAAGAGATGATGCCATGCGTCTGCACATTGTGGACAAAATCAATGTTGACTTTATTGTCGAGACTTCCATACTTCCAAGGGCCCCGAATCTGACGAGAGTGAAGATGTCTGGCCGCATGCCTATGCTTCATGCCTCAGTATCGGACACCAAATACAAGAGTTTGATAAAAATTATAGATGTGGCTATTCCAAAATTCGACGCTGAATTCCCAGAGCCAGAAGAAGAAAGTCCCAGAGCACCGCTTAGCCGATCACGCATTCTCAGCGAGTCTTCCACACCAAATCTCCGGAATAGCCAGCAGCCGCCATCTCAGTTACTGTCATTGAACTCGTCACAGGAACCAGCCATTGTTTTAGACGATGACGACGACGAAGATAATTTTGAAGATGCTCACAGCGGCGGGTCCATCAGTGAGCAGCTCAAGTTACAGCAAAGGATGTTTCAATTCACTTTCTCAGTCGACAAGCTTCGCGGATCACTTTTCCGAAGCGACCCGGACAATGAACAGCCAGACTCGTTGCTGGTCGAGCTCGTTGCTCAAGATTTCAACCTCGACTTTTATCTGAGGCCCTTTGATATAGCGGCTGAAGTATCCCTCGGGTCTGTCAGTGTTGATGACTTTGTCTCAAACCCGCCGGCTGAATTCAAATCGATCGTCTCGTCTGGCGACGTCGAGGATAAGCAGCAACAACGCGCTCTTGTTCACGTCAAATTTGTGCGTGTGAAAAGAGAGTCGCCTGAATTCATGCCTGTTTACGAGGGGGTGGAGACGAATGTTAACGTTGCTATCTCTACCATCAATCTCATCGTCACCCGCAAGACGCTCTTAACGTTGTTGGATTTTATTCTCGTCACATTTGCCGATGCTGGCAATAGTGACAGCGCAAAAATCCACGACTCGCCGAGAGACACAAAGCCAAGGACGTCTGTATTGTTGGTAGCGGTCGGTGAGGATGGAGGGAATGAAGCCACTTTGAACACCTTTGAAGAACAGCGAGGTTCGGAAGGCAGTGCTATTCGGGTAAAAGTGGATCTGAAAACTATCCGCCTCATCCTGAACAACGACGGTGTCCGGCTAGCAACGCTGTCGTTCAACCATGCCGATGTAGGGTTGTTTCTTCTTGGTCCCGCTCTGCGTCTGTCTACAAAACTTGGCAACTTGACCTTGACTGACGATGTCAATCTTGGGTTGCCCGAGTCCTCCGAACTTCGCAAGCTAATCACCATCGAGGGTGACGACTTGGCCGACTTCCGCTATGAAACATTTGATGTGGCGAATGCGAAGACGTATCCTGGCTTTGACTCGTCCATATTTCTCCGTGCTGGTTCTGTCAAAGTTAATTTCAAGGAGGAATCTTTCCGAAAAATCATCAACTTCCTTGTCAAGTTCGGCAAGATGCAGGCTGTCTACAACGCAGCACGACAAGCTGCCACCAACCAGGCTACAAATTTGCAACAAAGTCAGAGTCGTTTCAAATTTGATGTCGTCATCAAGACGCCGATTGTCATGTTCCCCCGGGTCGTCCTTCCTGGTCGCGCAAAGCGTGATCTCTTGACCGCATATTTGGGCGAAATCTACGCACAGAACAGTTTTGCGCCTCTTGACGGCTCTCACGAGCCTACGACCGCCATGAAACTGTCTGCCGGTATTCGTAATATTCGCTTGACCTCACTCCTTCATTATCCCGGAGACAAATCTGAAGAACTCCAGCTTATCGATCACGTGGACCTAGCCTTTCAAGTCACACATGCAGAACACAGTCCCGGTGCGAAGCGCCCTGATACTGAAATTGTCGGACACATGACAGACCTCAACCTCAGGATCACTCAGTGCCAGCTGCGCTTTCTGCTTGAGATATCCAAGACCGTCCCGGCTGCTTTCACTTCTGATGGAGATCAGCAACGGGTCAACGAGGAATTGGAGCTTGACATTGACGACCGTACCCTTCAGCGAGCTCGGTCCGGCTTTAATTTCCAAGCTGGCCATGAGGAAGACGAATCGCGCATTGTTGATCTCGGCCCCGAGCTCGGGTCGCACTCAGATACGTGGACAAAAGTTGATCTCGTTTTCAAAATAGGAAGCATCGGTCTCGAGTTGATCAATGGCATGGATGACCAGCCTGTTGAAAGTTCAGACAATGCCAGTCTCTCTCGATTTTCCCTAGATCGCAGTCAATTGAAGCTCAGAGCGCAAGCGAACGGTTCCTTGGAGGCCGAGTTGGCCATCGATTCTTTCACCATCCACGACAGCAGGCGTGGTGAGGCAAACAAGTACCGTCGAATAATGTCATCTTCCAACAAAAACGGGCAGCAGTTTATGGCCGGCTTCACCATGTCCGGAGGAATCGAACAAAACATCATTGCCCTCGTTGCTATCGACAGCCCTAGGGTTATCTTCGCGTTGGACTACATTTTCGCTATCCAGCGGTTTATTGTTGCCGGTTTCACACCGAGACAGCCATTGTCACCGAACGATGTCCCTCTCAGCCCAATCAACGTGCTAGAAGGTTCAGACGCCGATTCTCAGCAGATGTCATTCTATGGCCTTCAGGTGCAACGGGAGCAAAGTCGGAAAAGCAGTGACATGGGCCTTCTCGGCCTTGACCAGAAACCGCAAGATCAATCTGAGCCGACGCTGAACATCTCTTTCCGTATCAATGTTGTCGATGCTCAAATCATCCTCATCGCAAACCCCCTGAGTACATCATCTGAGGCGATTGTTCTCGGTACGAAACAAGTTTTGCTCTCACAGCAGCATGTCACCACCTTTCAATTGTCTCAGGTTGGTATGTATCTCTGCCGCATGGACCATTTTGAAGACTCTCGACTACGAATCATCGACGACTATTCTGTCCAATTGTCTATAGATGGCTCAAAGCCCAATTTTCTGGCTATCAGTGTGGATGTTGAGCCTTTGGTACTTCGGCTTTCGTTGCGGGATATTTTGCTAGTACTGCAGATCATCAGAAGAGCATCTGAGTTATCTCAAGGCAGTCAAAAAGAGGAGCTCAAACCGTCAGCGGCTGATAAAAAGGCAAAGCAACTTCGCCAGCCCGGGACAAAGCAGCGCATTGCTAGCGGCCGGATCCCTCCAACATTGCCTAATCAATCAACGCCATTGCAAACGGCAAGTGCAGAAACTCCACAGAGAGCAATTGGTTCAGGCGCTCAGATGCCGCGTTCTGGACAGACTTCTTCGAGAGAGTGTTCCATATTGAAAGATGGCCAAGAGCAGAAAGAACACGAAGAACTCACAGCAACTGTCGACGGGATCCGCATCATCTTGATTGGTGATCTTCATGAATTGCCCATTTTGGACATGAGCATCAAGAAATTTTCCATGATCGCAGAAGATTGGTCGAGCTGTCTAGGAGCAAATACTTCCATCGAAATGTATACGAACGTGTACAACTTCTCAAAGTCTGCATGGGAGCCCCTCATCGAGCCATGGCAGGTAGCAGTCGGTGTACGTCGCGATAGGGACACTGGTCTGCTGGCTATCGATGTCACATCCAGACGCACCTTTGATGTGACTATTACGACTGCAGCAATTGCTTTGGCTTCAAAGTCATTCGATTTTCTCACCCAGAACCAGGATGTTCTCAGCAAGCCCCGTGGAGAAGACGCGCCATATCGAATTCGAAACTACACAGGATTCGGTGTCGTTGTCACATCCAGAAACCAATCATCCAACGAAAATATACAAGTCCGCCTTGAAGACAGTGAAGAGGCTCCATGGTCATTTGAGCAGTGGGAAAAGATGCGTGAGAATTTGGTTTCGGAGTCTCAATCTGCGAGCGTTCAGATCCTTTTGGAAAGCTCTGGATTTGATGCAGTCAAGAATATCCATCTCAGTCGCGAAGGAGAGTTCCTGTTTAGTCTTCAGCCCAAAAGCAACCAGGTACTACACCGCCTTCTTGTTGATGTCAGGTTGGGTCATGACAATGTCAAATATGTCACACTTCGAAGCCCGTTGCTCGTGGAAAATGACACGCAGATACCTATCGAGATTGGTGTGTACGATGCTCGTGATGGGCATCTTCTCAAGATAGAAAAGATTGCCCCAGGCGAAGCAAGACCAGCGCCGGTAGGGGCTGTCTATCTCAAGAGCCTCATTGTACGCCCAGACTCTGGATTTGGATATGACTGGTCCAGCGACACACTCTGGTGGCGTGATCTCCTCAAACAGCCAACAAAGACGATGGTTTGCAAGGGCGACCACAGCGAGTCATTTTTCTTCCAGGTCAACGCCAACTTTGAAAGGGACAATCCTCTTGTGCAAAGTTATCCCTACATGAAGATAAAATTATCTGCGCCTGTGGTTTTGGAGAATTTGCTGCCCTACGATTTCAAGTACCGCATCTACGACAAGAACACAAAGCGAGACTGGACGAACTTCTTGCGGAAGGGCGGTGTTAGTCCTGTCCATGTCACTGAGCTATCCCACTTACTTCTCCTCAGCGTGGACATGCAGGACACGTCATTCAAACCCAGTGAATTCGCTATCATCAATTCAGGAACGTCTGGGGACTTTGCCAAGGAAACATCGCTCGTTTGCAAAGACGATGCTGGCCTCAACCTTCATCTTCGGCTTTATTACCATCGCATTTTAGGTGCTGGCGGTGCATTCAAGGTGACAGTGTATAGCCCTTATGTCATCTTGAACAAAACGGGCGTGGACTTGGATGTGCGCTCCAAAGGCTTCATGCAACAGGCCAAATCCGCAGCAGGTCAGATCCTTGCAGAGACGACAAGAAACAGTCGAACTTCAGTCGAGCGTCCAAAAGTTGTGCCATTCATGTTCTCCTATTCCAATGATGACCACCATAACAGGGCATTGCTCAAAGTCGGCGACTCTGAGTGGAGCAAACCCCAGAGTTTTGATGCTATCGGAAGCTTTTCCGAGGTTGTTTTGCAGTCAACACAAGCGCGTTCCACGGAAATTCATATTGGCATTTCTGTCGAGCAGGGCGAAGGAAAATACAAAATGACAAAAATTGTGACCCTTGCGCCTCGATTTGTCATTCAGAACAATCTGGATGAAAGCATCAACATTCGCGAGCCAAGCTCATCGACCGTCATGCCGATAAACGCGGGGGCTCTCCAACCATTGCACTTCTTGCAAAAGAGTGCCACCAAGCAGCTTTCCTTGTGCTACGCGGATTTCGGCAGCCAGTGGTCATCACCGTTCAATATTTCCGATATTGGGACGACATTCATCAAAATGGCTAAGCCAGGTCAGCGTCAGCTCCTTGTTCGCGCAGACATTCTCATGGAGGGCGCCACAATATTCCTGAACTTCAGCATCGAAGCCAAGAACTGGCCGTTTTCCATGCGCAACGAAAGCGACAGTGATTTTACGTTCTACCAGGCAAACCCGAACGTGGATGAGGACGGCGTTGAGGACGTGTCTGGATGGCGACCGATCCGCTACCGCCTGCCTCCGCGAAGCATCATGCCGTATGCGTGGGACTTCCCGGCAGCGAAATACCGCGAAGTCGTTATCAACACGACCGGGAAGGAAAGACACGTCAAGCTCGCCGAAATTGGAAATCAGCTGCCCATGAAAGTTGTGCCTATCTCGGGGCAGACGAAGATCATTGATATAAATGTAACAGCTGATGGTCCGACGCAAACTTTGATTTTGTCTAATTATCGGCCGTCCATGAGCCTGTACCGTCAGCGCAGTCAACTATCCACAACGAGCACTTCTGGCAGCACCAGTGGTAGTGGAGAGCGCAGCAGAACAAGTTTTGAAGCCAAAGAACAAGACACGGACATAAATTTTCGGGCTCAACTTCGACTGGCCGGAATTGGTGTGTCTCTGATCAACTCTCAGCTGAAAGAGCTTGCTTACGTCACCCTGCGAGATGTGCAATTGAAGTACCAAGACTCTCTGCTGTACCAGACAATCACCATGGCAGTCAAATGGATACAGGTGGACAACCAGCTCTATGGTGGAATATTTCCGATGATACTCTATCCCAGTGTGGTAACTAAGCGTGCCCAAGACATTGATTCTCATCCGTCTCTTCACCTCATGATCACACGCGTCAAGGACGACTCGTATGGCGTCGAATATATCAAATACGCCACCGTTCTTCTTCAGGAGATGACTCTGGAACTGGATGAAGATTTTGTGTTTGCCGTCCTGGATTTCTCCAAGTTGCCCGGAGAATCGTGGGCATCTGAGGGAGATCACGGGCAGCTTTGTGACGATAGCATTGGAATACCAAAGCTGAAAATGCAACAGTCAGGCAAGGAGCTATACTTCGAGCTGCTAAATTTGCAGCCGATGCAACTGAACATATCATTTGTGCGCACTGAACGCGTCAACGCTGAAGACAAGTCATCATCACGAAACCCGTTGATGTTCTTCTTCAACATCCTCACAATGGCTATTGGCAATGTCAACGATGCGCCAGTGCGGCTCAATGCGCTCATACTTGAGAATGTGCGCGTTTCTATTCCTGTGTTGACACAAAATATCTCCAGCCATTACAGCCAGGAAACACTGTATCAAATCCACAAGATTTTGGGCTCAGCCGACTTTCTCGGCAATCCAGTTGGCCTGTTCAACAACATCTCGTCTGGTATAACTGATATATTCTACGAACCATATCAGGGTCTTATCATGTCTGATCGTCCTGAAGAACTGGGTCTTGGGTTGGCCCGTGGTGCTGCATCATTTGTCAAAAAGTCCGTTTATGGTGTCAGCGACTCTGTCTCCAAATTCACAGGAGCTATGTCCAAAGGATTGGCTGCAGCGACATTAGACAAGCAATTTCAGGACCGACGGCGCATCACAAGGGCACGCAATCGCCCCAAACATGCGCTGTATGGCGTGACAGCGGGTGCCAATTCATTCATCACATCTGTGGCTTC
Organism: Grosmannia clavigera kw1407; assembly: GCF_000143105.1. NCBI lineage: Eukaryota > Fungi > Ascomycota > Sordariomycetes > Ophiostomatales > Ophiostomataceae > Leptographium > Leptographium clavigerum. The sequence goes on along the minus strand of NW_014040560.1, from coordinate 2,113,965 downwards.
TGGGGTAGGAGGTTTGGCAAGAAAGCCCTTAGAGGGGGCCGAGCAAGAAGGAGCGCTTGGCTTTTTTAAGGGTATTGGCAAAGGCGTCATAGGTGTGGCGACAAAGCCTGTTATCGGGGTCCTCGACCTAGCAAGCAATGTGTCGGAAGGCATCCGCAACACTACGACCGTGTTTGACGGTTCAGAGCTGGACCGAGTTCGTCTAACACGGTTTATACCAGCAGATGGAATTGTCCGTCCCTACAGCCAGAGGGAGGCTTTAGGACAGTTCTGGCTGAAGCAGGTGGACAACGGGAGGTACTTCGACGAGATATACATTGGGCATCTGGATCTGCCACAAGAGGACATGGTGGTCATGGTGACATATGCACGGATCTTGCTTAACCGGTCTCGGCGACTGACAACGGAATGGGACGCCCCTCTAAGGGATATCCAGGGCATCTCCAAGGAGCGCACAGGAATCAGCATCACTCTGCGGGGAAATATGAACGGGCCTTTTGTCCCCGTGGTGGAAGAAAGCGGAAGGACATTCTTGTACAGGATGGTGACTGTGGCTGTGGAGGAATTCAACAGGCGGTCAAGGGTTTTGTAATTTCTGAGTGATGTGTTTTTCTATACGGCTTTACAATCTAGCTTGATTGCTTTACCCTTGTCTAGTCGTACTTTTATTTTATAAGCTAGGATAGTACATTTTCCTTCAAAAGGAAGTTTATATAGTTCAAGTAAGGACGTTTGCAACTTAAACAGTGGTTAGATCAAAAGGTTAGTGTTGATCACTTGCTCTACCTATGTTATTGCTTGAATGCGGATATTGAACTAGGTTTCATGGTGTAGCTGGTTATCACGTCAGTCTAACACAATGAAGGTCTCCGGTTCGAGCCCGGATGAAATCAATTGTACAATTTTTACTCAACACAATTGCAAGTTTAAGACCAACCTTTTTACCGGCAACGGACCTGAAAAATATGTAGGAATATACGACTAGTGCAACGAGACACCTTAGTTGTTTCGCGGTAAGACCGTTGCTGGCGTCTCGGAAGGCGCTCGGAATAACCAGGACAAAAAAGCATCTAATAAGTCACTACGGAGTACGGAGTACAGTACTAGGAGGTGGATGGGGTATTATTCGCGCCCCTTGTCAGGTATTTTCAGGCGCGTCTTCAGATCTTTGCCACTGAAAACAATCGAGCAGTACTTCTAACGGTGGAAACGGTCGCCATTGCACGCCTGAAAGCCCCTGTCAAGTAAGGCTGCCAAAGTCGAGCGAGATTTTGCCACCGTTCAGATCTGGTGAGTGCACCTGTGGCGAGTCCGAATAATATCCCATCCACCTCGTATTCTATATTAAAACTATTCTACGGAGTATTTTCGGAGAGAAAACAGTGATGATGTGCACGAATAAGGCTGGGAGACGGCGTGGTACAGAAGCCGAATACGGAGTAACAGGATGTCATCACAGGCGGGTGGTTTCATTTTGTGCTTCCTGTTTTGATTTCTGCGCAACCGTATGGATTTAAAGCCTATTTGCTGGCGATGCAACTTCATGCATTCGTTTCGAATAGTCGAAGCCGATAGTCTATTATCCTGTAACCCTACGCAGTGCCGTCTCTGTCCGCTGAAATTCTGACATGTCAAGTTCCAGTGTACGGAGTACCTTGGCAAATGACCTCATGAATCACGTGACGGAAAATGGACCAATTATATCACCTGCCTCTGCCCTGCCAACCGCCAATCCGCATATTCGCTGCCAAAACACAAGTTTGTACGTAGTAGGAACATCGACATTGCAAAATCATTATGCCTGCTGGTCCACACTGTCGAAACTGAAACTCACGAATAAGCACGCATCGAGTCCCATAAGACAAATACACAGAATAGCAGTATGGCTGAACAGGAAGAGGACTTTAGTTCTCTGCCGTTGCCAGACCGCTTCGGCCACAAGGCACGTTCCAGCAAATCATATCTGCAACTGGTCGCGACGGAGGTGACTAGCACCGGTCAAGCTGTGATACTAACTTTGATCTATAGGCATGGAAAGTGCGCAAGCAGGTTTACGAAGACGCCACCAAGCAATTCGAGCGTACCCCTGATGAGCGCGATCCCGCGTTTCGACCGTTTCTACAAGACCCAGGACTATGGAAAGGTGCAGTGGCAGATTCTAACGTTGCGGCGCAACAAGAAGGTGTGGCCGCACTTTGTGCGTTCCTGAAGTTTGGTGGTCGCGAGGCATGCCTACGCACGAGAGGGGTCACAATAGGTCCGATTGTTGAGAAGTGTCTACCGTCGACGCGCGCAGCCATCAAGACGTCCGCGATTGAGGCGCTACTCTTGTACATCGAGCTCGACGTCGCCGACCCCGTTGTGGAAGACATGCTTCCGTCCTTGTCAGCAAAACAACCAAAGGTGATTGCCGCAACCCTTACCGCTCTTACCACCATATACCACAGTTACGGCTGCAAAGTCGTCGATCCGAAACCCTCTTTGAAAGCTTTGCCGAAAGTGTTTGGTCATGCAGATAAGAATGTCCGTGCGGAGGCTACAAAACTGGCGGTCGAGTTCTACCGGTGGCTACGCGAAGCCATGAAGCCGATGTTCTGGGGCGATTTGAAGCCGACGCAACAAGCAGAGCTTGAGGCCCAGTTCGAGGAGATCAAAAAAGCCAACGAGGCGCCAAAACAAGACCGGCTTTTGCGGTCACAGCAAGTGGCGCAGGCCAAAGCCGTTGCGTCGGGAGTTCCAGAGGACGCCGGCGATGCTGGCATAGATGACGAGCCGGCCGAGGTCGATGCATTCGATCTAGCAGAGCCACAAGACGTTCTACGCAACGTACCAGGCGACTTCCATGAAAAGCTGGCATCGTCTAAATGGAAAGAGCGCAAGGAGGCGGCGGAAGCGCTGTACGCGGTCCTCAACGTGCCCCGCATCAAGGACGGTGACTTTCACGAAATCAACCGCGGTCTGGCCAAGTGCATGAAGGACGCCAACATTGCCGTAGTGACACAAGCGGCGCAGTGTATTGAGGTCTTAGCTAAAGGCCTCCGGAAACCATACGGGAAATATCGCACGATTGTCATGCAGCCGATCCTGGAGCGACTGAAAGAAAAGAAGCAATCGGTAGCCGACGCGCTTGGGGCTGCACTAGACCAGGTATTTCTGGCAACAGATCTAACGGAATGCCTGGAAGACATCACAACGTTTTTGTCACACAAGAACCCGCAGGTCAAAGAAGGCACAATGCGGTTTCTAATTCGGTGTTTATGCGCAACGCGCAACGTCCCAAGTAAGCAGGAAATCACGACAATTGTGGACTCGGCAAAAAAGCTTCTTTCTGAGTCCAGCGAGGGACTGCGATCAGGGGGTGCCCAGATGCTAGGAACAATCATGAAAATTATCGGCGAACGTGCCATGAACCCACATATCGAGGGTCTTGATGAAATTCGCAAGACAAAAGTGAAGGAGTACTTCGACACTGCTGAGGTCAAGGCGAAGGAGAAGCCAAAGGCGCCGCCGCCAGCCCCGGCAGCAGGACGTGCGCCTGGCGGCGGACCGCCGAAGAAGGTGGTAGGTGGCGGTGGAAAGAAAGGGCCATCGCCCCTAAAGAAGCCAGTGTCGAACAGTGCCTCGGTTGCGATTCCAAAGGAAGAGCCACTGGCACTACAAGCCACGTCCCGGCCTGCTGGTGGCGGCAGCAAGCTGGGTGTACCGAAAGCTTCTGTAAAGGCCCCCCAGAAGCGGGCCTTAGCCGGCCCAGGAGTGCTATCACCTCGACACGCCGCCCCTCCGCCTGTGCAGGACGACTATGACGACGACCCGGTGGCCACAACACCGGCACTGCAGCCTCGGATAGGGCTTGGTCGAGGAGGCTTAGCGTCGCGATCATTGGCTAAGCCGTCCACCAATACTGCCGCCACGGTACCGGCACCACCCTTGTCGCCCACGCCCATGTCTGGGTTGACAGCGCTGGAGCGGGAAGAGCTGGAGGAGCTGCGGACATCCAACGACCGACTATTGCGGCAGGTGGACGATGCCCGCCATGAACGGTCAAAGCTGATGTCGGAGGTCCAGGAGCTCAAAAACCAGAACGCAGGGCTTATCGAAGATCACACACGTGACGTTTTAAGCATCAAAGCGAAGGAAACGCAGCTGGTTCGTGCACGCAGCGATGCCGAGGCGGCCGAGCAGACCAATGAGCGACTTCGTCGGGAATTAGACCGGCTGAAGCGTGCCCTCGGCAAAGCGGAGGCGGCCATGCTGAATGGGTCTGGCGGCAGTTCAAGCGGTATGGTTAGCCCCGATTTGACTCATGACGATGCCGGCATTTTTCGTGATGGGATGTATCCAAACAATGCCGGCCGCCAGCGAATGAGCTTTGCGAGCACGCTTTCCGAAGAGAAAGAGAACGGCGAGACAGCGTCCTATGCACGGAGCAAGATGAGCCCAGATCTACGCTATGCGGCGACCGGCAGTGGGACAGAGAGTGGACGTGGAAGCCCTGCACGTAGTTACCGAAGGGAATTTGGTATTGACGATGTCAGTAGCGCTTCGGGTGGTGGATACGGGACAGGGACCGGATACGGAGCCAGTTCTAGCGGCAATGGCACATCCAGCACAACCTACAACGGTAACATCGGTGGCTCCGGTGGCGCTGGTGTGGGTGGGCAGGAGAGCTGGAAGCGGGCGGCAGAGGTTACTAATCAGCTGAAGGCACGGATTGAGCAGATGAAGGTAAGCGTTTATGCAGGCTGGACGACTATGCTGATGCTAACATTCCGATGTGTAAGGCCAAACAGGGGATCAGGCGAGGGCAATGAGTCGTGGACGGCATCCTGGGATGGAGAAATCGTGAATAGAATTCGGCTGGACATGGACAGGAACCTGGAGGGCGGAGATTGGGATTATGACTGGAAAATTTACAGAGCGGGAGAGCGATGTAATGATTGTGTCTTCACATTCTCAGTCATTGCATGAATGTTGCCCGCAATGCCACAACAAATTCGTTGTCTGTATGAGTAACGAGCGAGAAGTGTGTTCTACTACATGCCGTTGGACTTTATACTCTTTACATGCCAATGCCAGCGACGCCGTTGTATGGTCTATGACCGAATCCTGCTAATGTATGGATGCGTACTCCGCATAGCATGAGGGTAACGTAAGATACATGCAGTCCTTACTGCTATACGTAGTACGGAGTAGCCTGCGGAGTAAAGCGGTGAAAGCCATTCTCGTGCTGTTGTTACAGGTATATAATTGTGGCAATATGATGACTAAGCCATAAAACTAAGCTAGCTCTACTGACAAAAATGACAATGCGAACGTCAACGTGCGACTTGGTCTCAACAGAGCTCATTTAGTACGCCTTATAATTGGCACACTTTGTTTTTCCCGTTGTAAACAAGATTGATTCTACGCAGGCCCGCTCCTTTGAAGCGACCAAGATGTCGAAGGCCGCGGCAGCCGATTACTCCAACTCTGATTCTGACTCCGACGGAGAAGACGACGCGTACCCAAGGCCCGCAACTGGCCCAGCAACCGACGAATTTGCCAGTTACCACCCGCGCAAACGGCGGCGCATAGGTCGTGACGCAAAAGAGAGCGCAGCTCTAGGGATTTTCGGGTCAGAAAGCGAAGACGAGTTCAGGCCCGATCGGCGATGGAAGCGGAAACCGCTGCGCAAAGAAGGCGTCAGCTTTGTTTCATCTGGCACACAAGAGCAGGGCAGTGATGGGGCCGAAGATGACAAAATCGAAGATGAGGATGTTGCAGAATGTGGACTTTACCAAGAATACCAAGAAAAGGAAACCACGAGAGAAGAAGTACAGGAGACAGGTAGCGACGATGACGAAGCTCGCTACGACAATCACTTTGGAGGAGTGAGCTTTGGATCACACGAAGTCCACAACTTGGGCTTTACATCCGCATCATCGAACCATGCTCCAGTTATGCCACCACGTGCGGTCCCTATACCGGAAGAGTTGGCATCGGTTACCGGCGTCAATGTGAGAAATCCACTTGGGCACGGGTTTGTACCATCCTCGGCGTTGGATCCCGTCCTGATGGAATCTGTCGCACAAAGCCAGAACGTCGGCAAGCCGAATATAAGTGCGAAACCTAGCGCATTTTCGGCAAGGGGCTTAGGAAGAAGCCGAGGTGGTGGTGGTGGGCAGGCCAGGTTCAACCCAAAATCTTTCGGCGCTCGCATGATGGCCAAGATGGGCTACGTTGAGGGGTCCGGCTTAGGTAAGGATGAGCAGGGCCGAAACATAATTATTGAGGCCAACCTGCGACCGCAAGGTGCCGGTCTTGGTGCTGTAAAGGAGAAGTCGGAAAAGGAACGTCAGGAAGAAAAGCGTCAGGCACGGTTACGGGGAGAAGCTGTGGTACAATCGGATGATGATGAAAAACCGGCCAAAGCAGCAGCACGGAAGAAGAGAGCTATGGGCCTCAGCGGCAGCGGCAGAACGACAAGTAGCGACACAGGCACACCGCGGCGCCAGAAACCCAAATACATGACAATGGAGGAAGCCAAGCGGGCAGCGCCCGGCCTAGACATACCAGACACATTCACGCCGATCCTGGACCTTACAGGCCCGGGTCGGAGGCTCCTCACGTCTTCATCTGGCCTCATGACACCGACCGCTGGTGCAATGTACGACGAAGCTGCAGCCGAAGATACGGCGGAGCGGACGAAATCACGAAAGCTTGCGCGGCGTGCCCAGGCGGACTTCATGGCCATTTTAGAAGAGTGGCAGAGCCTGCAGAACCGCAAGGCGTACGCGGAGCTGCAAGCGCAGCAGGTGCGGCAAGAACTTTCTGAGCTTACTGATAACCTATATGGCCACAAGACTATGGCAGAGGCATTCGCAAGGCTGTCTATTGTCGACGAGGTGGCTCCTTGGAAGGAAAGATGGGACCGCACGATAGCACAACTGACGGCGGCGGCAGCAGCCATGCCGATACGACCATCTGACGAAATGCGAGACGCACTGGCCCACATCAGCATTGCAGCAATCCACCCGCTGCTGAAGCAAGTGGCTGAATCGTGGGAGCCGCTGCAGGATACAGGCAAGACCTTGGCGGTGGGCCTCGCCTCGGTCCAGAGCCTCGTTAGTCGAAAGACACAAGACGAGTTGCCGCCGCAGCACTATCGCAGCAGGGCCATCGCGTCGCCATACGAGACAATGATGTACAAGATTTGGCTACCGCCAGTGTCGCGAGCGGTGCGGAGGTGGGATGTGCAGGAAACAGACAGTCTTCTAGAGCTCTACTTGACGTGGGAGCCGCAACTGCCCGGCTTTGTGCGGGCGCAGCTTCTGGAGCAGGACATTGTGCGCAAGCTAGAAGAGGCGGTGGTGAAGTGGGAGCCCAAACGCAGACGATATCAAACGCAGAACCAGAGCCTGCCACACCTGTGGCTGTTCCCATGGTTGCCCTACCTACCGTCTCGGCAGCTGGACCCCAAAAGTGCGGACGGTCTTGTAACGGAAGTCAAGCGCAAGTTCCGGCAGCTGGTGCACGTGTGGGAGTTCTACCGCGGCGTGATCCCCGGCCTGCGAGAGTGGCGCGATATGCTACGGCCGACTGCGGACAACGACCAATGGCGGCCGCTAGTCATGGCGCACGTGCTGCCAAGCATGGCGAGCTATGTGCGGGCGCAATTCCGTGTGGATCCCCGCGACCAGGCGCCGTACCTCGAGGTGATCACGGGCGAATTTCAATGGCTGGGTCTGGTGGCTGCCGAGCTGGTTGGCGAGGTTATGGTGGCGGAGGTATTCCCGATGTGGCACGAGACGTTGTATCAGTTGCTGACTACGCCGGGGCTGGCCAGTCTCGACCGGATTGCGCAGTGGCTTCAGTGGTGGGCTGACGAGGCGTTCCCGGCGCCCATACGGCAATTGTCCTCGGTGGCGGCAGAGTTCGAGCGAGGAATGGTGATGATCAATGAGGCGTTAGACCTTGGCGGCAATCCTGACCTTGTTCGGCTCGCTCTGACACCACCACAGAAAGGCCCGACGCTGCGGGTAGAAGGGCCGGCGGCGACAACTTTGCGAGACAATCGCCATCATGCGAGCCACCGGTATCGCAGTCAACAGGAACATCACCACCGCCATCATCATCGCTCCATCGGCCGTGCAGGTACATCACCAACCACTGCAGCAGTGACTTCGGTGTCGGGTGCCGGTGACCACGAGGAGATGTCAATAAGGCACTACGTCGAGGACTGGTGCGAAACAAACGACCTGCAGTTCGTGCCGGAGCGCAAGAAGGTGCACGCAGAAGGTCCGCTGTACCGTATCACAGCGCGTGGTGACGGTAAGGGCGGCGTGCTGGCGTACTTCAAGGGCCTGCGGCTGTACGTGGAAACGAAGAAGGGTCCTGTAGAGGTTCGAGTGGACCGAGAGGAAGATTGGGTGCAGCTACTATCAATGGCATAGTAGCTGGGTCCGGACTGCCGGTATTCACTGTGTGTAATGAGCGGGACGAAGGATACCGCCAGACAGACGTGATGTTAGGACGGCAGACGCGGGTTCGCGGAGAATCTCCTGCCCAAGACATCTCGGCATTTGCTGGTGCAGTTGTGTAGTCTGAGGCTGACTTGTCGTTGCGTCCTTGCTGTTGGTGAACTTGTGCATGGGCAATTCCTGTTTGTGTAAGTACTGTTTGTGTAAGTAAGCTGATATGAACACAGCCGAGTTACTTGTCTCGCCACAAAGATGAGCAATATGCGGCGAAACCATACAACGAAAGCCAAGCTCACTTGTATCTAGGTCTCTATGACTTTGACCCTTCCCGTCTCCGCAAAATAGGTTAGGCCTGTTTTGATGTTCGAAACTTCTACATTCTGGATGCTGGGCAGCCTGTCAGATAATGCATTTCCTTGCTAGATCATCAAATGGCGGTGCTGTGATGACTAAAATAGAGCTTGGTAGGTCGGCTGAAATTTGAGGTCGGCCGGGACTGGTGCTAACCCGACGGGGACCAAGTCGTCTCACTAGTGAGCAGGAATGGTGTGCAGGCCAAACCTTTGCAAGCGTCATTATCTCGAAACCCTGCCAGTACGCTCCTAGTCTCACTGCTACAATTTATGATGAGACCTTAAATAAGATATCGTAGTTATCAGCGTTGGCATAAGCACATCGTGTCTTTGCGCAGCTCGATGACCCAACCCCCTTGACGTCGGCCCTTCATGTTTGGGCGCGTCCATGGTGCATTAACCTAGCCTGGCTCAAGTTTCACTCATGGCTATTCTAAAGCTTCGACTTTTTCCCCCGATCAGACATCTCTTAACGCACCTCTTGCACATTACAGGAAGGAGAGGGGGGGGGGAGGCTTTAGGTCCCTTCCTACCTGCATTATATCTATCAAAGGCCTGCCTTCGCATCTATGGTTTATATTGCATGCCAATACTGACTGCTTACTTTATACCCAAGTGCCGCAATGATACACAGTTACGACTCGATCACCACTTAAAATGCAGTACACGTCTGCTATGTCTGCATTCGCGGCCGCATCTGCAGCGGCTATCCCCCCCCCCCTCACCCTCCCCCCCAATGCGAAACAAGAGAGATACCTGCACGTTCGGCATCTACGCATGCACTGCAAATGGGACAGGAATTCAGATCTGTAACATAGAGGGTTGTTGAGAACTTGTTCGCCCTTGCCCCAGCGGTACCTCTTGTTAAACCTGCCTTAGGACGGCTTTAAATTGCCTTTCTGCAATTTGATGTCATAAACGAACAGCAAGGTCAAGGGTGGCGATTCATATAACTTGTGCCCAACATCAGGCCAGTACACCAATAATGGCTATAATGCCATACAGATCTGCAACACGATATTCCAAGCTTAGGTAAGCTTATCTGAAGCGTTATTTGCCGTAAGCCTCTGCCAACATATGCTGACACCTTCTAAAAGTTGGAAATTCTGGGATTATATAGAAAGGATTGATGCTAAGATAAATTGTATGGCTATCATAATGTGCTGTTTTTGGCTGTTTTAGAGATGCTGCTTTCGTCTGTCTCGAATTTCGTGTTTCCCTGAAAAGGGCTTAGTACTCCGTACGGAGTATTCGATAGCTTTAGTCTGTATATAGCTGCAAGAAGTATGTTCAAGTTCTTGGCTTATTCTGGTTTCCGCATCTTGCGAACACAATGCGCCTAGCAAGCATAGCATGACATTTAAAATTTTGTGTTTTGCGTGCAGCGTTTGTATGCATTAGTTAACTGCATACAAGGCTTCTACGAAACACCCGTGTCCTCAAAACCATGCTTGCAGTGGTGGTAATCCAAACCACGAGTTCTTTTGCGCATTTGTCGACACTCAAACAAAAAAAATCCCAGTGGTTTCACCATCCTTCCTAATGTCCAGCTTCGACTGAGTGGTACATCTTTTCAACATATTAATTAGTTGCTGTTTTGGCTATTCTAACGGCTGCAAGTAGCCTAAGAGACATTGCTGAAAAGGCACATCCATGCCCCGTTTGCGGGTCTCCTAAGATGCTTAGCTCGATATGGCCGCATCAGCATCCTGTCAATGCAAGCGACACCATCGAAGACGTCGGCCTTGCATTAATACTAGGGCTATGTGAGATGCGTCGAGCACATGCCTGTGCCTACAGGTGATTCTACCTGTCCGGCAGGCTCTTGGTGGAGATAGTGCTACAGGAACACTTCCAGCGTGGGCCTGAGCTCTATGGGCCAGTTCCGCGTCACATACAGCGTAGCCAAAGCGACTGCCGTCCACCTCACTTGAGATCTCGATGAACCGGGTTAGCCAAGAAAGCCATTTCAAAATGAGCTAGTTAAGCGATGTTATGGCCACCACCGTTGCCGTTGCCATTACCGCTGCAATCGTTGCCGATCCTGTTTTTGATGTCATGCACAGCAGAAACGATCTCATACTCGCGTGCGATGGATGGGCTGTGGGGGGCACATTGCTCAAGAAAGCGAAATGCGAGCATACGCCACGTTGCGTAATTGGTGGGAACAAGCTGAGGCAGCTCAGGTACGGAAGAGGATTCGAGGGCGTGCAGCAACAAGAGCTGTCCGAAGAGTCTAGTGCGCGTGAGCGATGTGTTGCCAGAGCGCAGACATAGCGAAAGAAGTGGAGGCACCACTCACTGTGTGCATACAAAGAACTTCAGATGCAGGCAATCCATGGCCAACAGGGCGGGCTGAATCACTGTCAGCCAATCGACGGCGCATACAATGGCGTCGCGGCACTTGTCGAAGTCGTCCCTAGTCATCCAGTTGGGGTGGTGGAGGGCGCGGTGTCTAACAGGTTAGGGGAGAACCAAAATCAAGGAAGGACACCATGCATGCGTGCAATGACTTACAACAGTGGCCGCCGCAGATGGTATCGCGCGATGTAGTACCGTGCCCGCAACCACGGCACGACCAAAGCGTCTGCTGGTGTGAGGGCCAAGCTATCCGCACTCCCGTCCAAGTTGACGCTATCGGTGCGCCACTTCAAATTGTCCGGCAGCTGACTGCGCCATTGCTCAAGCTGGTGCAGCAGCTCATCCTCGAGCGCCTGTGGTGGGTAGTCGTTGCGCGTCATGGTGGTTGCGCCATCCGCGGCGGCACGGCTGGCCAGAGCGCGGCTGCGGTTGGCGAAGAGGCTGTCGCACAGACGTGTTAAGATGATGCGGTGGGCGATCTGCGACAGGAAGTGATAGTGGCAGAAAGAATCCTGCTCAGCCTCTCGAGCAGTGGCCGCCGACAGCGGCGGGGCAGCGACGACGAGCGAAGATACCACGGACGCAACGCCGGGAAACTCAACAAAGCGCGGCAGCGGCACACGGTCCTCGTATGTGAGCAGGCTAGACACGGGCAGGTCAAGCTCCTGGGTCAGGACAGCCTCGAACATAGCAGATGTCCAGAAAAGGCGCGCCTGCATGTCCATAGTCCAGTCGTCGCAGTCCTTGGGAAGGCTGTCGCTGGCATCAGGATGGCTGCACTAGGATGCGCGTGGGAGGCTTAGGATTCAAGAAGACTCACCATGCCCAGAAGCTAGTGCAGCAGACGCTTGCACGGCTCACCGAGGCCCAAAAGTCGACGGGCCGCAAAAGCTGCGAGTAGAAAAGCCTGTGCAGGTCAGCAGATGCTGCACCGCTATCCGGCCACCGCAGTGAGAGAGGAGACCAACCCTGTCAACAGGTAGTATTGGCATGCCTGGAGGCTGTTATCGCAGCCCAGGAGCCCGATGCGTTTGCGGGCCTCGTTGAAGAAGACCAAGCCGTCTTCCCAAACATCCCAGCCACCCTCGCCGAATGGTCTCGTGGCGTCTGGCGGTGGGACTATGCTAGTAGTGATGGCTGCAGCCGCGGCCGTTTCTGTGACCGTGTCGAGGCCTGTCTGTACAAGAGCCTTGCGCCCAAGAGCGCCTAGGGCCATCGTCGCCAGCACCACACAGCTCTCTATGTTAACACCAAACTCGGTTTGCAAGGCCACGGCAAGACTGTGCTGACTGAACAGGCGGCGGTCTAGGATGGGGTTGCCCAGGTTGAATGTGGCAAAGTACTTGTCGCCGAGGTCCTTGACAACGGAGACGTGAATTTGAGCTAGCCAGTTCGACTGCAGCAGCATCAGCGACGGCGATGGCAACGGTAGCGGGGGCCGGCGCTGCTCAAGCATGGTTGCGACAGCGGCGTCATATGTGAAGTCGTCACCGGCCTTGGCTGCAGCTTCCTCGAGCAGCACGCGCACGGCTGGCCAGCTCGTCAGCTGGCGGATGGGGTATTGGATGACGGGGACGTGTCGGGGCGACCGGCTGCGGAAGGGCGGCGGCGGTAGGGAGGAGGGGGACAAGATGCTGCTATTACCATCGTGGTGGTTGATATCAGAAACTTGTCCGGGGGGCGTGCCCGTCGCCGATAGCAGCTCGTATATTCCACTTGCGTGGCGGTATGGTGTTTCGTGGCAGTGGGGGCTGTAGAGGCTGCTGCTGGCTTGAGGCGATGCCAGCTCGGTAGCTGCGGTGCTGCTCGGCCGCCGAGGGGATAGCTCCGAGGGCAGCTCGCCCTCGACAAGCATGGCTGCCGATCCATTGCGGCCTTGCTTGAGCTGTTGTTGCAGCTGCTTCTGCTCTTGGTGAGTTTCTATCTTGGACTCGATGCGCTGCAGCGTGTTGAAGATCATGCCAAGAGAAACCTCATTTCTGCAGACCGTCAGGAGATGTAGCAAGGGGCACAGTCGGGATTGGGGTGTCTGGAGCTGACTTCGTAGCCTTGCGCTCGGCAAATCTGCACTCGATTCCGGCAGAGCGGCAAAGCCCGCACGGGTTGCCGCCGTCACATCGTGTCTTCTTCTGGCGACAGCTCTCGCATGCCTTCTGCCGTGTCAGCAGCCAGAAGGCGCCAAAAAGACGCGTCGGCGGCCAATACAGGGCTCGCTCACCTGGCGGGCAATGAACAGCCGCTGGCGCTTTGGCGCCGTGTGCTCGTCAATACCCGGCGTCTCTGAGCCCCAGACGGCTTGCATTATGTATTGGCGTGCGGTATGATTTTAGGGAGATGGCCAAGTTGCCCCGGTGGATCGGAGCCAAGATTACTACGAAGTACTCCGTACGGAGTAATACGGAGTATGGCTTCAAAACTACCCCGCATTAGTCAACACATCACTTGTATTATTAGACATGCATTTGACTGTTTCCGGAATCTAATGTCTCTGCATCGTACTCTGTCTTGCAAACAAACTTTGCGTCTCAGGCGATAATCCGGTTTTATTTCCATGACGCTTTCTTCCTACATATACGCATGATTCTAGTCCCATCACATCGTCTCCTACACGTCGCGTTCTACCTCATCCACCCCCGGCACGCGGTCTAACTGCTGCCCGTAATGCGCTGCAATGTTTTTGATCGTGTTCCACAGCACCTTTGTGTCAGCTTTTGACACACCTATGCGTCGCGTGCCGCGAATATGCCACCACGTCTCCGTCTTGAGGTTTTGCGACATGATAGCAGGGAGCACAACCATTTCTGTGTCCAGGTCGTCCAGCACCTGACGGTCGCCCAGGTACAGGCCGTAAGTGATATTTTTCGATATCCATTCGAAGTCCCGGTGGGCGGCAAATAGCCCCAGCGTGTCGGACGAGTTCTGAGCATAAATCTTCTGTAACCACTCCATCCCGCGTGAGAGGTTGGCGCTGTCGCACTGCCAGCCCTCCCGTGTCATACCATAGTCACGATCCTCGGGTCGCTCAATGGCCGCGATGGCGAGGATGGCCTCGAGAGGCTTGCAGACACCGACAATCGAAATGGCTTTTAGCAGGGCCTCGCGCAGCCGGCGGATAAGCTTTTGACGTGCTTGGGGCGTTTTGTATTGTGGCTGTGCGCACAAGTAGCAGTAGAGCTGGGCGGCAGCTATATCCGGGTCTGGGCCAGCAACAACGCAGGACATGGCCACAATGTACCAACGACAGGGCCCAAGGCTGGTCGTGCTCAGAGCCGCCTCAACATTACCAAAGAGCTGAGCATACCCGGGAGCAATGGTGGGTGACCGGGAGTCGGTACTGTCGGTGAGGACTTCTGTACTTGGAGCCATTTTTGAGTCTGTATTGTCGATGGTGATCAAGCACGTAGGCAATGAATCCAAGGTTTGGCACAACAGCATGCAGTTCTTTTTAGCCTTCCTTGTTTTTCCGTACCAGTCAGATGCCATTAGATTCTCCAACCCAATTGGTAATTAAAGGGCTGCCTTAGGCATCGGAGAGCGTGGGTCACTATTGGTTGTATCTACAGAGGGAAAGGAAGGTGCAAGGTAAAAGAGGACAAAGCTCAGAAAACAAACATGACGTCCCAGACTGCTTCTTGCACCACTCCTGGTTTCATGCCCTGATCGAGTTTGTGTTTGGTTTCCTGACTATTTATGTCTACGTATCTCACACTTCCATATTGCGTCAGGGGACTTGACTCTTTACCATAGTCGCGAGACTAGTTAGAGATAATGTGCGAGAATTGTTACGAACAAATTAAATGATTAAGACCATAAGACCATCGATCCACATATCCCCCTTTCCCTCAGGCATTGAGGCTGACGAGGCACTTGTTCCTCTCGTCCGAGTCTACAACCCATATGCGAACTGAAGCACCATCAGAGGCGGTTCTGGTATCAGCTGTCAGGTTCCGGCTCCGCCCTAATTTACTTCAAGGCGGATCTAAGAGCTGTCTAAGCTAAGCCCATTCCGTTCAGCCTGTGTAGTACGTACGGAGTACGTCTCGCCCTGCAGTCCCCCCGATCTTATTTCCCCGCAACGCATGCTCGGCTCGTTGTTAAACGCGAGGGCAACTGCCCCGGAATACCCGAAAGGGACGATCCGAGTAGCAGGACCACAGCATTCACAGAATGGGGAAGGATATAAGGAAGCCAGTACACGTACAAAAGCGAGCCAGACAACCCTTTTTTTCGTGTCTTGTGTCCCGTCGTTCACGTCTCTCTCCAAATGATATTTTTTCCTCGGACTATCCATTTTCCGTTCTTCATCTTTTTGTAGGGGCTGAAAATGATATCTACCAGCGACGTTGCAGAGTTCGCAGCAAAGTTGCCCCATGACAACCGCATCGAGGCCGGGTCCGTCAACATCTTGCCAGCCGATTTTCCAGTGTCAGTGCTTCCCGGAGATGCCGAGCCTGTGAAGGTTGCAGCGAATGTGGTTGCAAATATCAACGATCGTTTGACGACGGGTGACTATGACGGCCTGGCGGCTTTGTTCGCCAACCAGGGCGCGTGGCGAGACCATTTAGGCCTGTCATGGGACTTGCGAACGCTTCAAGGGCCCGCCAAAATCGCCGAATTCCTGTGGGCTAGCGGCCACGGCACCAGCCTGAAGAACGTGCGCTTGGATGAATCGGCGCCGAATCGGACGCCCGCCATTGCGGGTCTGGATCCGGACGGAAGGGTTCCGTGCGTCCTGCTGTATGTAACATTTGCAGCCAAGGTGGGAAGCGGTCGGGGTATCATCCGTATGATTCACGATGGCTCTACATGGAAAATCATCACGTTTTACACGGCGCTGAGGGAGCTGACCGGCTTCGAGGAACCTCTGGGGGACCGGCGGCCGCAGGGCGCAAGCCATGGGGGTGGTCGCAATATGCGAAATTGGGCTGAGCAGCGTGCCGATGATGAGAGTTTTGTGAACAGAGATCCGGCTGTTCTGGTAATAGGTGCGTGCTGTCCGGTCTCAACGGGCCATAGTCGCTTCTGGGGCGTGGTCCTTTTTCCGCATTGTTTGGTGGCCGCTAACGGTGTCGTGTTGTTTTGTCAGGCGCGGGACAGGGCGGGCTTACATCGGCAGCACGGTTGCGTATGCTGCAGGTACCGACGCTCGTGGTAGACCGTGAGCAGCGCGTTGGTGATAACTGGCGTGGCCGCTACCGTCAGCTGGTGCTGCATGACCCCGTCTGGTATGACCATCTGCCGTACCTGGAGTTCCCGTCCTTCTGGCCCGTGTTTACGCCCAAAGATAAGCTCGCCGATTTCTTCGAGTCGTATGTTCGCCTGCTGGAACTCAACGTATGGACTCACACCGAGGTCAAGTCGTTGCAGTACGATGCGGCCAAGAAGCGCTACGACGTCACGTTGCGGCGACAGCACGTTGGCGCCGATGGCACGACCCCTGCGACCGAGACACGAACGTTCCACCCACGTCACGTGATACAGGCTACCGGCCATTCTGGCAAGAAAAATATACCAGGAGTGCCAGGCATGGACGCGTTTGTCGGACGTCTGTGGCATAGCTCCGAGTTCCCTGGGGCAACGCCACAGCCGGAGACAACGAACAAAGCGACTACGAAGCGGCGTGCCGTGGTGGTCGGGGCCTGCAACTCTGGTCATGACATCGCGCAGGACTTTTACGAGAATGGTTACGATGTGACCATCGTGCAGCGCTCGTCCACGTACGTTGTCAGTTCCAAGGCCATCGTGAACATCGGGCTGGGTGGACTGTACTCGGAGGCGGCGCAGCGCCGCGTCCCGTGCGACGACGCGGACCTGCTGCTGTGGAGCCGACCGACGGCGCTGGCTAAGGCGGCAGATGTGCAGGTGGCGCAACGGTCAGCCGAGCACGACGCGGACTTGCTACAGAAGCTGCAGGCTGTCGGCTTCCGGCTGGACCGTGGCACCAACGGTGCCGGGCTTATGTACAAGTACTTCCAGCGCGGCGGCGGCTACTACATCGACGTCGGCGCCAGCCAGCTGGTGGTCGAGGGCAAAATCAAGATCCGGTCGGGTCAGGAGGTCACTAAAGTGCTATCCGACGGGCTGGTCCTCGCTGACGGCACGCACCTGCCGGCTGACGAAATTGTCTTTGCCACGGGCTACCAGAACATGCGTACCCAGACGAGCCTACTGTTCGGTGACGCTCTGGCAGACCGCTGTAGTGACGTGTGGGGATTTGACAGCGAGGGTGAGTTCCGCACAATGTGGCGGCGCAGCGGCCAGCCAGGCTTCTGGTTCATGGGCGGCAATTTGGCCCTCTCACGGCATTTCAGCCGCTTTCTCGCGTTGCAGATCAAGGCCCAGGAGGAGGGACTATCGGCGTATGAATAGAATTCTGAGTAAAGGGGCATGAATTGAACGTAAGGGACAAGACGCTTCAGAATGAAATGGAGCCGATTCTAGAGAGATCGACTTGGTAACAGATACAGAGTACGGAGTACGGAGTACGTCTTGATTGGGATTTAAACCGCATTAGCATAATTAGTGCTTACCTGCAACTGCATAGTTAAGCTCTGATTATGTTCCGCCCGCACACCTTGAATGGAACCCGCTCAGCTATGCCCCCGTCCTGCAGAACTCCCGGCTTTCACCAATCTCGCACACGTCAAACAAGCAGTAGGCCCGCTCGCATTCGCGAGCGTTGAGAAAAATCTGAAAAGTCTTTGAGCAGTAAACGGGCCGTTTCCGGCGATTATCTAAGCGTAATGCGGTGTTTTAATTGGCTAAAGCCGTAAACATATTCATTTTAGCAGAGATCGAGCTCCGCCTGCGTAACGTTGGCGGCCAACAACACCCCCGGCAACGTGGGTGTTAAAGGTGTACTTGGGTAGGCCAGGTAAGTTAGGCAGGCAAGGAGGTATCTTCTTAACAGGAGGAAGCAGCCGTATATTTAATAGCTAATTCTTGCCTTCTGCACTCTAAGGGAGTGCGGGAGGCACTCTTTATCGTAGGCGCACCTCTGGCGCACCAAGTGCGCAGGACAGGCGCGACCCCGTTTCTACTTGGCCCGTGCGCTAGCACGTGCTGTGGCCTGTGCGCAGACTGCGCCACGCAGCCTGCGCCACCAGCACCGCTTCTAGTTCACAATGTGCATCTAATACGCTGTGCGCATACTGCGTACGGCTTGCGCGTAGCCTACGTTAGTCCCCTTCTTAGGGCGGCGTTATATAATAATAGTTAAGTGCTATTATAAAGTCTTATAGTTAGCTATAGATTCTAAAGAAGAATAATTAAAATACTAATTTTAGCTATAATACAGCCGGTAGTAAAGATAGTAGCATAGATATATAAAGTAATTTAGCTATTAGTAAGTGCTTTACAAAGTTATTTATAGTATTTAGATTAATAATAGTATTAGGAAAAAGCAGTTTAGTATAGGAACTAAAAAACACCTAGCGTATGCTAGCTATAAGTTATAGTCTTACTAAAAGACTATAAAGCGTGCTTATAAGAAATAAGAAGACTATAAGGCAACGGCTAGCTATATATAAGCTAATTGTTAGTTAATTACTCTTACTATTTCTATATAATTATACACTATAAACTATTTATTCTAGCTTTAAAGGCGCCTCTTAGAGCTATAAACTTAAAATATACTATTAGCAAGCTATTACTTATCTACTAGCTACTTATTACTATTCTTTTTTATAAACGTTTTCCTTACTCTTTTATCCCTCTTTTTAACACTGTCTTTCTTATCTCTCTTGTTACTATTAAGCAAGCCTTTACTAGCTAGTATATAGCTACTACTAGCTATTAACTAGCTGCTTACTAGCGCACTCTTACTAAATGCTACTATACTACTACTACTAGCTACTATAACCGCTCTACTACTACTAGCTATAGCACTAGGAATAGTCTTAGCGCTACGCTAGCGCTTAGCTAAGGTTAATAACTTAGCATAGAACTATTGCTTACTAGGCGCTGCTAGAGGTAGCGGCTAAAGAAAGACTACTGCCTAGTTAATCTAGGCTAGCTTAACTAAGGCTGCTATAGTCTATAAGATCCGCTTAGGCAGCCTTTTTACTCTTATAGTATAGTAAAGCGTGCTACTATAGCTAGCTTAAATAGCTATAGCGCGCTAGGCTAGGCTAAGTACGATAAAACAAGGATTAGCCTAGGTAATAGGTTAGTAATAACTTAATAATAAAGATTAAAGGACTTGCTATTGCTTTAAAGGTAGTAGTAACTTAAGTTTACGCCTATAATAGTATGCTTACGTCTAAAGACGTTAGTAGTAAGAGCTAGGCTACCTTTGCTAACTACTATATAAGCGTTAAAGTAAGCTTTAACTTTTACTAATACTAGTAAAAAACACTAAGGAGCAATGCAGCCTATTATGCTGTCTTAAAACGTTTACGCTAAAAGCGCTACTTAGTTGCTAAAGGCTTTAACTTGTCTTTCTATAACGCACGGCTAAGTTCTTTAGTTATTACCGTTAGAGCTATTAACCTTTAAGCAATTACTGTGTAATTGCTTAGCGTTATAATAATATTATTAACTATTATCTGCTAAAGTAGCAACTTGTTTATACTAGCTAGAAATTCTTAAATGTATTAGGCTAAGCCTTTAATCTCTTTAAGAAGCTATTAGTTAGTAATTATCTACTAGTGTATATAAGTTAATGCACTTACTAGTAAGCATAATATATTATTAGCTATATAACTAACATAGCGCGTTAAGTTCTTAAGCGTAGCTATATATAAGAATTTATAGTAAACGTTTAAATAAGCCTTAAGAATATAGTTTAAATATAAAGCCTACTATAAGGTTAGCTATTACTTAGTAGACGCTATGCTAGTAAAGACTTATGCTTTTAAAAGATAGTGCGTATGCCTAAAAAAGGCGTTTTATAAGGTCTATATCTACAAAAAAACTTATTAAAACTTAAGAGTAGCTTTAGTTAAACATTATTTATAAGCGATTATTAGCTAGCCGCTATATAAAGTTATAAACTATTATATTAACCTACTATATAAGTAAGATTAAAGAAAAAAGAGCTAAAAAGGTAAAAGTAATCCTATAAGTATAAATAAATGTATCTTAAATTATAAAATATACTTACTCTTTTATACCTTAAGGCAATAAAGAAGCTATATTATTAAACGTCTAAATGCATTTTAAAAACTTACTTAACCTTACTTTAATAGCAAGGTAAGAAACGTTTAAAATTAAATAAAAAGACGTCTTAGCAGCAAACTGCCTTTACTATCTAGTAGGCGATAGTTCTATAATTAGCAAGCAATAAACAGCCGCTATTGCCTTTACCCTACCTTACTAGTAGTTAAAAGTTATAAGCCCTACGCCGCTATTTTTAGTTAGCGTATACTACACCCCTATACACTTAGTGTCTAAAGCTAGCCCCCTTGCAACACTCATTGGCGGCAACCTAAGCGTTCCCTAACTAGGATCTAAGCTGCACGCCTTTTAGAGAGTTCTAACAAATAGGACGACCCGTGCATTAGGCAGGATCCGGCGTTTACTGCCGCTATAGACTAAGCAGTACGTGTGCGCTTCCACGTTACCTAAATGCAATCGCACAAGCAAGCAGTCTGCGACCGCTTAGCGATAGCTAATAACCTAGAGCGCTTAACTCTTTTTCTTAACTCTATAAGGGGAGGTTTTTTAACGAGTAAGTAGCTGCTACGTATATACCTTTAGGCTAACAAGGGCGTTACCTAAGGAGGAGAGGGATAGTGTAAGGGTATTCTATATACGCGTCCTTACGCACTGGTTCGGCAACTAGTCGCTTACTAAGCGACGGACTTAACGAACTATCTTAACACGTTGTATAGGACTAGCATAGCTACTTAGCTGTGCTACGCCCTACTAGGGTTGCGCTACACCGTATCTTCTAGCTATGTATATATTAGCTAGCAGGCCTTTGCCTACTAGTCTCTTATAGTTTGTTAAGTTAAAGTCTTAATATAATAGTATAAAATAGTTAAGCCTTTGTAACTACGCATTGTATACTAACCCTTATAGCTTAGCTCTTTTTTCTTACTAAGTTCTTTTATAAGTGTGCGTATCTTACGCGTTTTATTTATATAAGCTACGTTAGTAACTAGCTTAGCGCTATTATCTTTTATAATAGGTATGCACATTTTATACGTCTTTTACGCTATAGCTATAGTGCTTGCTAAGTATACGTCTTTCTTTTATACTCTAGTAATAGTTATTTTAACTTATCTAAGTTTATTAAAGTAATTTAGCCGTCTTAATAGCGTATTAGCTAGGTTTATTACGCTTAGTCTATACTTAACTATAAAGTTAAAAAGGGATAGGTATATAGCCTAGGAAGCCTTACGTTTATTATACCTTAGCTAGGTTATAAAGATGCGTAAGTTATTATAGTTTAATAAGACTTTAATCGTCTCTTTACTACTATTAAGGTAGTGTTACTATTGCTTAAAGGAGTTTATAATTGCTAGTAGCTCTTAATTTAAAGTGCTATAATTTAGCTTTAGTTTTTATAGTTTTCTTAACTAAAAGGCAATTAGGTACTAAGCTCTCTTTTTATCTTATTAAAAGATAATCTTGCTAATAGCTACCTTTAAGGTATTAGTCTTTACGCGTATTGCTTGTTCTAAGTTAAAATAGCGTAGTAAAGGTGCTTTTATAAATGCCTCTCTTAGCATTGCAAAGGCTGCGCGCTCCTTGCTTCTTAGCTATACTAGTCCTAGCTTTTTTGCTATTTTTGCTGCCTTATAGTAGCTTTAATAAAAAAAATAAGATATTTAAGCAAGCTTTAATAAAGTAACAATAAAAGTTGCAAAATCTAAGAAAGACCTACACCTTCTTAAATGTTTATAGCGTTAGCTATTCTATAATCGCGCGTACTCTACACAGGTTTATTGCAAACCCTTTGCTTATAATAATAAACTCTAGGAATTTAACTTCTTACTAGTAAAATAAGCATTTATTGCTATTAATAAATAACTAAGCTTGCTAAAAACGCTTAAAGACCTAGTTTAGGTACTTTATATGCTTCTCTTTATTACGTAAGAATATAAGAATATTATTTAGGTAGATAATATAGATTATATCTACTAAACTATATAGCGCTTAGCTAATATAGTATTAAAAGGTTGCTAAGGCGTTAGTTAGCCTAAAAAGTAAGACTAGGTATTTAAAGAGACTATATCTAGTTTAAAAAGCTATTTTTTATTTATCTCTTTCTTTAATCCTTAAGCGATAATACACCTCTTTAATATTAATTTTTAATATTACCTTTATTCTTACTACGTAGTTTATAATCTTAAATATTAAGAGTAGCAAGTATTAGTTCTTTACAATAACCTTATTTAATCCTCTATAGTTAATGCATAAGCGTAAGCTTTTATCCTTCTTAGGCATAAAAAGAATAAGTGCGCTTATAAAGCTTTTTAATAGGCAAATTTGTCTTGTTGCTAGGTTATTATCTAAGTACTAGCGTAGCTTTCTTAATTCTCTTTATAATAAAGAATATATTGTCTTATATAGTAGTTAACCGCTAAGTAAAAGATTAATTGCATAGTTAGTAGCCTTATATAGCGGTAAAACCTTAGCGTTAAATAAATTTAGCACGTCGCTATACTTGCGCGCTAAATGCGTAAGCAGTACGCTTATGCCTCTTAAATAACCTTTTACTTCTAGGTTGCCTAGCAATATTATATATACCTTTGCGCGCTCTTTGCGCGCTATAGTAAGAAAGATTCCTTATAGTATAAGTTGTATAGTCTTTATGCGTGCTTTAAACTACTAGCAGTAGTTTGCTAGCTTTAGGTAAACTTTCTTACTTTAAAGGGTTATTATTAATAGTAATATTATTAGGCTTTAATACCTAGTAGGTTTAGTAACTCTTATACAAACCTATATAATTTTATAGGTATACCTATAAGAGTCCTTTATACGTAAGGGCACCTTTTACGCTTTTACTACGCTTATAATGCTTTTGTTATGCGCTTTAAGGGTTAGTACTAATATTTTTATAGATTTTAGTCCTTATAGTCTTGCAAATTTATAGTTAATAGTATTAAAACTTGCGTAAGTACTCTATATAATAGATACTTCTATAGTTGTTAGTCTAAGGAGAGAAGCTTAAATAAGAAAAGAATTACTAATCTTAATTATCTCTAGTAACGCCTAAAGGTCTTAGTTTGTTTTAAGTATCTTTAGTTTTTTACCTTCTTAGTATTCTTTTTAGTTAGCTAAACTAAATTCACTAATATAGTCTCTTACCTTTTTAAGCAGTTTTAAGCAAAGTAGCCTTTACTTTTATAAATAAAGTACTTTATACGCTTACTATTTGTATAAGTAAGGTTCTTTTAATAGCCTTTAGTAGCTATAGCAGCTAGTCTACCTCTCCTTCTACCTTAGCCTTTACCTCTAGCACTATTATAGTAGTTACTACAATTATTTTCTTAATTAGTATTATTTTTATAGCTGCTTTTACAGCCTCTTTAACTCTTCTACGCCTTTTTGCTGCGCGTACTATTATTATCTTATTTTAACTATGCCTTTAGCTTCTTTAAGCTTTAAAACATTATTACTTTAGCTACTAGTTCCGCTCTAGTCTATAGTATTTTATTTAATTTTAAAAGATCTTTCTTTAATTCTAGGAGTAGCTTAAAGAATAGCAACTACGCCTATTCCTCTTTTAATTTAATAAGTAGTTAGTTTTTAAGAAAGGTAAGGTAGTTATTAAAGTTTTAAAGAGTTTACCTTAGTCTTTAGTAAGCTTTACTAATTTTATTAGTAATAATAAAAGCTATATTATAAGGATTAGCTATAAAGGTTAAGGTCTAAGCCTTAAGTACATCCTAGTTGCTCTAGGCCTTTGCTACTACTACGTTTATTATACTTTATAAGCACGTTTCCTATATAGTATAGCATAACTACTTTATATATTTAAGTATATAATTAATTTAATAACTAGCGCTTTTAAACTTATTAAAGGCTAGATAAAAGTATTGCTTCTTAGCCTATAGCTAGGCAGCGCGCTCTTAAAAGCTGCTAAGTGTCTTAAAGAGCAGTTTAATGCCGCTTTTTAAGATAATATCTTAACTATAAGGGCTGTCTTTGTTAAAGTCCTTACTGTAGGTGCGCTTACTCTTTGCTTAGGTTGCTCTTATATCTAAGAGCTATTACTATAAGTCTACTATTCGCTGCTTTAAGCGCTCTGCTTTACATAGTTAATTATTTTTAGCAATAAGGTCTGCTACCATCTAGTTTATAATAGGCCTAATAGTCTGCCCTAAAGGGCCTTTGCCTGCATTGTCGTTATCTAGTTGCTTATAATCCTTCTTTAAAAGATTAGAGTCTTTGTTCTTTACTTCTTTAATAATAAGGTTAAAGGGGTTATTAACTATCGCCCTAAAGCTACTCTCTTCTTGCGCACTACGTGCGTGCAACGTTTGCTTTGTAGTCTTTTAAGGTGCTATTGCTCCTTCTGCCTCCTAACTTAGGTAGCCTAATAGTAGAAGAATTAGGAATTGTTAAAGGTATACTTAGGTAAGCTAGGTAAGTTAGGCAGGCAAGGAGGTATCTTCTTAACAGGAGGAAGCAGCCGTATATTTAATAGCTAATTCTTGCCTTCTGCACTCTAAGGGAGTACGGGAGGCGCTCTTTATCGTAGGCGCACCTCTAGCGCACTAAGTGCGCAGGGCAGGCGCGACCCCGTTTCTACTTGGCCTATGCGCTAGCACGTGCTGTGGCCTGTGCGCAGACTGCGCCACGCAGCCTGCGCCACAAGCACCGCTTCTAGTCTACGACGTGCATTTAATACGCTGTGCGCATACTACGTACGGCTTGCGCGTAGCCTGCGTCGGTCCTCTTCCTAGGGCAGCGTTACATTTTATAAGGATTATATTATTGTCTTATTAGTAAATAAGCTATAAGCAAGGCTAATTAGTCTATACTATAACTCTTTTATAGTAAGCTATATAAGAGTCTATAAAACTATAAAACTCTTTATTAAAAAGTACTACTAGCTAGACCTAGCTACTAACGTTTGTGCGTTTATTATTAACTATTTGTTATATATAAGCAATAAAGTCTTATAGTATAAGCTATATAAATACCTTTAGTTACTACTTATGCTAGTTTAGCCCTTCTAGCATATTAGTATAGATTTTATAACTAGTTTTAAGCTAAGCCTAGGTTTAGACGGCTGTTTATATAACGTTATTCTAGTAGTAGTTAATTACTATATAAAGCATAGTATATTTATCTTTACTTAGAAGACAGTTATAGCTGCTAAGGTTGCTTAACTTACTTATAACTATATAGAGACTAAGTTTAGTATTTTAAAAGTAATTGTTAATAATAAAGATAGCTTATTTACTAGCTAATCTTAATAGGAACTAATATAACTTTAAAAGGTTTAGCTAATAATATTAATAGCATACTACTTATAGATAGATAGTAGCATTAAGATCTTAAACTAGACCTTAGAACGATTCTTACAAACGTTCTATAGTCGCTTATAATACTAGTAAACGTAGGTATTAAGTACTATAGAATTTATATATAATAACGCTTACTATACTATAATAAAAACTTCTTTGTTTTATGCGTTATATATATACCACCTCTGTTTTATAAACAACTTTTCTTTTATAGAGGCTATAGTAAAAGGCGTATAAAAGCGTATTAGTTAGCTATAAGCTATTAAGTAGAAGCTAGAAATGTTATAAGAAAAATTAATTTGCTAATAAAATAAGGGTTATAATAAGTAATACTTATATAAAAAAATTATTAAAGGCAAATTTATAAGCTTGTTAATAAAGCACTTAAACTTAGTTAGTTTAAAGAAGCTAAACCTAACCTTTTTACGCGTTTATATTATAAAGAAGCTAAGCTTAGTTATATATTACGTTGCCCTACCTTTATAGTATGCTTGCTAATATAATATGTTTTACATCTCTTACCTTAAACTATAAACTACCATAGTAGAAGAAAGAGAAGAGCTCTTATTCTTAAAAATAGTAAAAGACTAAAAAGAGTATAAGGTTAAGGATATTATTACTTACTTTAGTAAAGGGTTATAGACTTAGTTTCTAGTAAAATAAAAAGGCTAGCTAGCTAAGTATAATACTTAAAAACTAAAAAAGCACTTAGTATACGCTAGCTACAAGTTATAGTCTTACTAAAAGACTATAAAACATACTTATAAGAAATAAAAAGACTATAAAGTAATAACTAGCTATATATAAGTTAATTGTTAGTTAACTACTCTTACTATTTCTATATAATTACGCACTATAAACTACTTATTCTAGCTTTAAAGGCGCCTTTTAAAGCTATGAACTTAAATTATACTATTAGTAAGCTATTGCTTAGCTACTAGCTACTTATTACTATCCTTTTTTATAAACGTCTTTTTTATGTTTTTATTCTTCTTCTTAATACTATCCTTCTTATCCTTCTTTTTACTACTAAGTAAGCCTTTACTAGCTAGTATATAGTTACTACTAGCTACTAACTAGCTGCTTATTAGCATACTCTTATTAAATGCTGCTATACTATTATTACTAGCTGCTATAACTACTTTACTACTACTAGCTATAGCACTAAGAATAGTCTTAGCGCTACGCTAGCGCTTAGCTAAGGTTAGCAACTTAGTATAAGACTATTACTTACTAAGCGCCGCTAAAAGTAGTAGCTAAAGAAGGACTACTACCTAGTTAGTCTAAGCTAGCTTAACTAAGGCTGCTATAGTCTATAAGATCCGCTTAGGCAGCCTTTTTACTCTTATAGTATAGTAAAGCGTGCTACTATAGCTAGCTTAAATAGCTATAGCGCGCTAGGCTAGGCTAAGTACGATAAAACAAGGATTAGCCTAAGTAATAAGTTAGTAATAACTTAATAATAAAAATAAAAAGACTTACTATTATTTTAAAGGTAGTAGTAACTTAGGCTTGTACTTACAATAGTATACTTATATTTAAAGACGTTAGTAGTATAAGTTAAGCTACCTTTGCTAACTATTATATAAGAGTTAAGGTAAGCTTTAGCTTTTACTAGTACTAGTAAAGAATACTAAGGCATAATATAGCCTATTATACTATCTTAAAACGTTTACGCTAAAAGCGCTAATTAGTTACTAAAGGCTTTAACTTATCTTTTTATAAAGTGCGGCTAAGTTTCTTAGTTACTATTATTAAGGCTATTAACCTTTAAGCGATTGCTTTATAATCGCTTAGTATTATAATAATATTATTAACTATTATTTACTAAAGTAGCAACTTATTTATACTAGCTAAAAACTTTTAAATATATTAAGCTAAGCCTTTAATTTTATTAAGGAACTATTAGTTAGTAATTAACTACTAGCGTATATAAGTTAATATACTTACTAGTAAGTATAATATATTATTAGCTATATAGCTAATATAGCGCGCTAGGTTCTTTAATAAAGCTATATATAAAAACTTATAGTAGATATTTAAGTAAGCTTAAAAACATAGTTTAGGTATAAAGCTTACTTTAAAGTTAGCTATTACTTAGTAACTACTATACTAGTAAAAACTTATACTTTTAAAAGATAATATATATACTTAAGAAAAGTGTTTTATAGAATCTATATTTATAAGAAAGTTTATTAAAACTTAAAAGTAGCTTTAGTTAAACATTATTTATAAGTACTTATTAACTAGCTATTATATAAAGTTATAAATTATTATATTAACCTACTACGCTAGTAAGATTAAAGAAAAAAGGCTAAAAAGGTAAAAGTAGTTTTATAAGTATAAATAAATTTATCTTAAAATTATAGGATATACTTACTCTTTTATACCTTAAGGTAATAAAAAAGCTATATTATTAAACATTTAAATACATCTTAAAAACTTACTTAACTTTGCTTTAATAATAAGGTAAAAAACATTTAAAATTAAATAAAAGAATGTCTTAGTAGTAAACTACCTTTACTATCTAGTTAGCAATAGTTCTATAATTAGCAAGTAATAAATAGCCGCTAATACCTTTATCTTACCTTACTAGTAATTAAGAGTCTTAAGCTTTACGCTATTATTTTTAATTAGCATATACTATAGCTTTATACACTTAGTATCTAAGGCTAGCTCCTTTATAACACTTATCGGCGGCTACCTAAGCGTTCTCTAACTAAGATCTAAGCTATACACCTCTTAAAAAGCTTCTACACATAAGATAACCCTTGCATTAGGCAGGATCTAGCGTTTACTACCGCTATAAACTAAGCAGTACGTATGCGCTTCTATATACCTAAATATAGTCGCATAAGCAAGCAGTCTGCAACCGCTTAGCAACCGTTAATAACCTAGAGCACTTAACTCTTTTTCCTAACTCTATACAAAAAGGTTTTTTAACAAGCAAGTAGCTGCCGCGTATACACCTCTAGGCTAATAAGGGCGTTACCTAAGAAGGAGGGGGATAGTATAAGAGTATTCTACACACGCGTCCCTATGCACCGGTTTAGCAACCTGTCGCTTACTAAGCGGCGGACTTAACAAACTATCTTAATACGTTGCATAGGACTAGCATAGCCACTTAGCTGTGCTACGCCCTACTAAGGTTGCGCTATACCGCATCTTCTAGTTACGTATAAATTAGCTGGTAGGCCGTCGCCTACTAGTCTACTATAGTTTGTTAAGTTAAAGTCTTAATACATAAGTACAAACACGTTTAAAGCCTTTAAAATTATATATTGCATACTAACCCTTACACTAATATAGCATAGCTTACTCTAGCGCATACGCTAAAAAACGTACAGCTAGTTAAAAGAGCATAAATTTTCTACGCTAGCACTATATTAAGGGGAAATAGGTAGAGAGGAGGTGTTTAACCTAATAACTACTATAAGTTGCCTAGCGGGTACCTGTAAATTACCGGAATAGGTATAAATTTTGTGTAGATCTTTGCCCAATAGCGTAATTTGGCGACAGGGGCGTGCCCCGCAGATAGGTCGTTAATATAATAGATACGCCTGTTTCCGGTAGCTGTCGCGGCGGCTCTAGGACGGGCTCTGTGGTTAGTGCCCACGTGCCCTAAGTGTCTACATATAACCCGACCATTCCCACAAAAGCTGAGTCGACCATTGTGGGTCTATTTGTGGGTCTTTTCAATTAGTAATTCCTGCTACAAAAATTACTGCCTTAGGCTCGTCTTCTACATCTTGTACTATTCTAAAGGGTGGTACAACTGCTGCAAAGGCGGTGTAGCTAAGACGTACCTAACTAAATATGTGCATTATAAATAATATTTAGATTTAAAATACAAACTTAATTTTATGTATATTAGAGATTTTC
The DNA here is from genome assembly GCF_000143105.1 of Grosmannia clavigera kw1407. Lineage (NCBI taxonomy): Eukaryota > Fungi > Ascomycota > Sordariomycetes > Ophiostomatales > Ophiostomataceae > Leptographium > Leptographium clavigerum. The sequence goes on along the minus strand of NW_014040560.1, from coordinate 2,084,484 downwards.
AGCTTAAAATGCACACTAAGTGCAAACGTAGTAAATTGTTTGTTTACTTTCTTTTTCTATAGTACTTGTATTTTTCCGTGCCGGCGGGTTTTTTCCCTACCTAGCAGAAAAATTATGCCGACTTTTTTTATTGCTTGTACTACCTCTAACAGAGTACATTAACAAGCGTAAGGCAAAAACTTCTATAATGATTATTAAGTAAATAAGACCTATATTAGTCGGCTTAGCTTTTTGTAAAGCTCTAGAATGGAGCGCACTGTGAACGTTCTGACTAATGTTAGCAAAGCGGACTCTCATTGGTCATAATAGGTAAAAGTGGGGAACAGCCCCAGTGAAATTCCAGCATCAGTGAAGGCGCGCCATGTACTCCTTTCTAGCTAGATACATCACGCATATCATCAGCCATTAGTCGTCGTCATCCTTCTATTAGTGGCGTCGGTGATTTACGAGTAGGCGCGGAGCAGCTGGAAAGAGGTTTGTGCTGCTGCTTTTTGTTTTTTGACTGACAGACGGACTCAGCAGGAAGCTATGTGCGCTTTTTCTCCCGGCCTATCTGAGTAGTCCTCATCACCGCGGCGGGATGGTGTCATGACGACGCCTGGGATGCAGAGTACTATAGCATCGCACAGTGGAAACCCATAGTGACCCCGCCAGCAACAAAACAATTTGGCGCCTGCTTGGTTGCTTATGGCCGTACGGAGTACGCCAGGTCCCTCCATTCTATATGATCCGTGCACGCCAAGGGCCTAGCTGAATCGTTGCGCCAAAAGGCCCGGAGCTATGATCGTACTTCAGCTGACTCTGATCCATTCCGTTCTTCACACTCGCAAAAACGTAAACAGTGTCTGGCTTCGCCTTTACCTGCCTCTCCTCCGCATCGTTGCCAATTGGTGCAACATTTCCTGCGAGCGTCCACCTGTCTTTCAAAAACCGCACTACCGCCCTTGACCGTTGTCACCGAACAGCCCGACACCTTCCCTCCCTTCCAACACATTTTTACCTGAACATCTTTCCGGACATCCCGATGTGGAACGGCGGCTACCAGCAAGGCGGTGGCTATCAGCAAGGTTCCTACGGCGGACCTCCTCCGAATGCATTCCCGCCGCCACACGGCCCGCCACCACCGGGCTATGATGGATACGGTTATCCCCAGCAGCAAGGCCACGGCGGTCAGCCGGGCTACGGTAGTCAGCCGGGTTACGGTGGCCAACCGGGCTACGGTGGCCAACCGGGCTACGGTGGCCAGCAGGCTTATGGTGGCCAGCAAGGATACGGACAGCAGCAACAGCAAGGCTACAGCCATCAAACCCGTGGTGCGCAAGCTCCGCCGTCTGGCGAACAGCAGTTCGGCCATGGCGCCCCTTCGGAGTACACCTTCCAGTACAGTAATTGCACAGGTCGCCGCAAAGCCCTGCTTATTGGCATAAACTACATTGGCTCTGACAACGCCTTGAACGGCTGCATCAACGACACTAAGAATGTGTCTAATTTCCTTATGCAGCACTACCATTACAAGCGCCAGGATATGGTTATTCTGACTGACGACCAAAGCGACCCTGTCCTGATACCCACAAAGGCCAACATGATCCGCGCCATGCAGTGGCTCGTCGACGGCGCCCAACCCAACGACGCGCTTTTCCTGCACTACTCTGGTCATGGAGGCCAGACCGAGGACCTCGACGGCGATGAAGACGACGGCTTTGACGAGGTCATCTACCCTGTCGACTTCAAACAGGCCGGTCACATTGTCGACGATGAGATTCACCACTACGTCGTAAAGCCTCTGCAGGCCGGTGTGCGCCTGACAGCCATCTTCGACTCGTGTCACTCCGGTTCCGTCATGGACCTCCCCTACATCTACTCCACTAAGGGCGCGCTCAAGGAACCCAACCTGGCCGAGGAGGCTGGTAAGGGCCTTCTAGGGGTCATTTCTGCCTATGCTCAAGGAAATATGTCAGGGGTTGCATCCAGTATCCTAGGCTTTGCCAAATCTGCCTACCGCGGTGACGACGCGTACAAGCGCACTGTCCAAACCCGCACGTCGCCCGCCGATGTCATAATGTGGTCCGGCAGCAAGGACGATCAAACCAGCGCCGACGCCACCATCGCATCGAAAGCTACTGGTGCCATGTCTTGGGCCTTTATCTCCGCCCTGCAGCAGAATCCGCAGCAGAGCTACGTGCAGTTGCTTAACAGTATTCGCGAAGTGTTACAGACCAAGTACACCCAGAAGCCCCAGCTATCCTGCAGTCATCCTTTAGGTACGTCGCCATTGATTTCTCTGGGCTTTATTTCATTCTTATTTGGTCGTGGCTGTTCTTACTAACAAGCGCTCAGATGTCAATCTTCTCTTCGTCATGTGATATCTCGGATGCTTGGATTGTTCTCCGTACATGTGTTGAAGAAGCTGGTTTTGTTTGTATTTTGAAACCCCCGTTGTTTAGTGTCCATACTGAAATTTTTCACTATTTACTCCGTATCGTCATCATATGTTATTTCGTAGTTTGTTTTTCGGCTTACATGAACATGTTGTCATCTACATCTCCAAGTTATTGTGAGAGACTGGACCAATAATAACATACGAATCATGAGATTAGTTGCCATCGTGGAGGAAGAAGACTGGCACATCCCCAGCGGGATTAGCCTAAGATATTTCAGAATTGATATCAAGGCGCCCATGGCGTCGAATTTGAAAGAATCATGAAACAGCGGCACCTAAACATGATTGCAACAGGCGGATCTATTGGTACTGGCTTCTTCGTCGGCTCTGGAACTGCTCTCAGTACAAGTATAAGTTGTTCAGACTGGGCCCAGATCTTTATCCTGATTTTTGGGGTTATAGTTATGATGGCTAGACGAGATGCAGTGGGCTATTGTCCTTCTGTTGGAGTTATCCGTCTGCGCTCTAACTGTATCTCAAGGGAAAAGCGATATAACACATGGTGAGTCCTATCAAGTCCATTCCAATTTGCGATCGTAGCACTTCTGGCATTGATAAAGCAGCATGATTAACTATTTTACTCGGCCTCATCATTTTCATTAACATTTTGGTAGTAAATTATGACGAAGAAGAAATTTGGGCCTCACTTATCAATCTCTTAGCTACAATTATATTCATGATCATTGTCTTCTCATGGTTCTTGGTGGCGGCCCTAGAGATGGACTCTATGGCGAGTACTGGGGCACGCGCCCATGGCACGATCTGGGCGCTTCTAAGAACGGCTTCCGCGGGTGCTGCAGCGTGTTCGTGACGGCTGTCTTTGCTTTTAGCGGCACCGAACCGGTTGGCTTGGCCGCAGTAGAGGCTATAACAAAGCGCTCTCAAGAGCCATCAAGCAGGTCCTCTGGCGCATCACGTTGTCCTACATCTTGGACCTCTTGTTAATCGTATTGCTTGTCAATTCCAACGACGGCCGCCTATTGGGTGTTAATCCATACGTCGATGTCGACGCCCCCCCATTTGTCACCGTGTGTAAGAACGCCGATCTAACAGGACTTGACAGGTTCATAGATGTCATCTTTCTCGTCTCTGTCCTGTCCATAGGTGTCTCTGCTGTCTAGGCCTGATGGTTTTCATCCTAGTGCTAGTAGCTCTGATTCACGTGGTAATTTGGCCCCCCTACAACGACGCACAAGGCTATCTTCAGGCATACTTGGCAATTCCAGTAGTAGTTGTTTTCTGGATCGGCGATTTCATCCAGAAATGGCGTAGCTGCTTACGCACAAGTAAAATTGATATAGACACAAAGCGTCGTGAACTACCGGGGGACGAGATCCGCGCAGAGAGGGGCCGCTTGGCTCGCAAGTCTATTGCTAAGCGAATTTGTGGTATCGTACTATGTTTGTTTGAGCCGGCGTAGGGAATTAAATAGACCTATCCATGATGCTGGACAATGCAGTGTTTGCATTTGCAAATTTCAAGGGCGTTTTGAGCTGTATACTTCAATCGAAGAAGTAACTCGCCAAATTTTTGCTTAGCTAAAAGGCCGATTAGCTTTGCTATATATTTTAAAGAGAACAGAGTTCGGTAAGCGCGAAGAAACATCGCATACATGACCGTTTACAGAATTTGCGATACTTTATATTGTTAGGAGGAGGATACCTGCCTTATAGCTTACTTGCGAGCATTTGATATCATGGTAGACCGAACTTCGTAAGCTGATCACATGCGGCCATCCCCACGTCAGCAATTACCCCACCACCGCCAAGCCTATCGTCGTTTGCTTTTCTCGCTTGATCAACTTGAAAGGACTTAAGCTACCTATCTATCGCCATAAGTCTCGCTCATCTTCAGACTCCCCAAAAGGCCGGAACAGCAAGAGCTGGCCCTATATAACTGACGTGTAGCCTCAGAAACGCACACCTTTGTCGCTCGCGTGCTCTTTACGTTTTTGCCATACTGGCAGCGCCTTCTATCGTTGTATCTTCTTATCTAGTAACCGGAAACGCCGGTGCTTCTACATTTCCCGAGCTTGCGATAGAGTCGCTATTTTACGACAGTCAGCTTAGAAACTGAAACATATTATCTCGTCTTCATAACAAAAGACAACAAATGATGGACCGGCGGACGAGATCGACGGCGAAACGGCGTCGTGTTGGTGGTCTGCAGCCAGAAAATCAGGCGGGGGGAGGCAGCAGCTCACTTCATCTACGAGAGCCACTACCATCTGCAAACCCCTTTCGCACGATTGAGTGTCCACCGTGTATGCCAATGCCACAAACCGAGCCAAGTAAACCGAATTTTCCCCTGTTCAACAAGCTGCCACCAGAACTACGCATGCACGTGTGGCAGATATACAGGGACTTTTCCATGCAACCGCCACACCCATTGCGGGTACGGCTCTACCGAGGACACGAGCGTGTCAGTCGTAGCAACCGGAAGATGACGCACAAAGCGACCCTACGGCTGACGGCAATGCCGGACTTGGGAGCTGCAACAGTGTCTCGACGTGCCATGCTCCGCATCTGTCGTGATGCGCGGTACGAGTTCTTACGGCGTTGGTCATCTATTCTGATCCTTGACCGATATGGCGTACTACGGTTCGATCCGGACAGAGATGCCGTGTTTCTTGACATACGAAATACACGCGTGATAGAAGATTTGGTGCGCATGCGCACCGAGGGATTATGCCCGGATTTTGCACGGGCCATTGGCCATATTGGCTTTGAAATGGTTCCTCGACTCCCTCACTGGTCCTTCAACAGCCGTCCGTGGCTTGACCCTAGGCTGGATTTTATTCTGTGTTTTCCGAATCTGCATAGCATTTCACTTATAAGCTTTGACGCATTCGACGGTGAGGTGAATTGGGACAATAAAGACAGTGTGTCCTGGCTTTTGTCGCGATCTCGGAGCCACTACGTTAAGTTTCGCAGCTTCCCTGTGTTGGACGGCGTCGACTATAAAAAACAGAGTATTGTCGGCACACGAACAGGCGGGGGGACAGAAAAGCATGACTGTGTCATTTGCACAATACACAAGTGTGTGTATGTTCGGGACTTTCTGCGAAACATCGAGGTTAACGTCATCGACAGACCAGAACTGACGGACGAAGAAAACAAATGGCTATCTGGCCTGTCTTATCACACACTTTTGGCATCCACTCCGCGAATGGAAGAGAGTGTTAGACCTTTTCAGGGCTGGCTCAGTGCCGATGAGCAAATAGACGAGGACGAGGACGAAGAACATGAGGCGGGGGGAACGGGAGAAGAAGAGAGAGAGGGAGAGGGAGAGGAAGACGAGGACGACGATGAAGACGATGAGGACGACGGCGGCAATTATGACGATGATGACGATGTGGATGAGGAAGAGTCTGGGTCGGAGTTTGTCCACCATTAATAAAGATGATCCAGGAAGATCATGAGAGGAATGTTTCCCATTATGGTCATACGTTTGTGCCCTAATCATTGGGATTGTTCAGAATTCGGATTGGTTTTCATCTGTATTCTTGATTTGCCGGCGTCGAGGAGTATCTCAAGTTGAGGCCGTTCTGATAGCGCTCGGTCAGAAACAGAATCACGTTATGTTTGCGCAGCGGCCAGACACTACGAGTATTTCGGTGACAACACTGTTTGTCTTGTGCATCTAATGGGTATATTATCTCCTCGAAGGCCTATCAACTAGGTTTTCAGAATGAGCTGCATGTCGTTTGATTCGTGGTCCTTGGTAAGCTTTTGCTCGTCAATAGTTCCGCTTGACACTGTCTAAAAATTCCCGCCCGGACTTTGCCCCATCATGTGCGTGTCGGAAGAGCTGCCGCTCCCACTCATCGAGGCCTCGAAGAAACTCTTGCCCGGTGGATCCAATTCCTAGGTTGCTACTGTTCGTGTCATCCTTCTTATCGCCGTTCGACGTATTGCTGCCGCTCCCGCTACCCCCGCCTGCTGAACCATACCCGACTTTGCGAGCGTGCAAGCCGATCTCTGCGGATCGTCCGACAAAAGCAGTGCGCAGGACGACGGCTAGGTCTCGCTCTTCGAAAAGGTCGAGTATGCGTGTAGCTAGGCTGTAGAAATGGGCGGACTGGTCGCGGAGGGGGACCGAACGAGGGTCGGCCTTTAGAGCCTGGACAACGTCGTTGGTCAGAGCAGGTGGAAGATTGAGGGTAAGGAAGGGTGGATTGTCGTCAGATGCACTATGGGCTAAAGCTAGCATTTCGGCAAGCCACAGCGGGAGGCCAAGACGGGTGCCTCTTCGGAGGGAGTGTGATGGGGTCTGGTCTAAGTAACCAAGGCCAGGGACGTCAATTTGAAACTCGCATGGTATTTTCTGTCCGATCACTTTAGTTGGAAGCAAGAACCGCTGGAGGTGGGGCCAAGAAAGATTGTGCCATACCTCTGCATCCGTTAGAATGGCATCTATGTCATAATACGACATACTTCCTGTTTTAACCGTTGGGTGTGGGCCACGGAAATCTTGCAAGAATCGCAGTGTTCCTGACGTACTCCGTACGGGTTAGTTAGTATTCATGAAATCGCGACGCGACGTGCCTTGGCGGGGTTGGCGCCACAGACAAGCCACATCTTTCAAAGCTTTTGATCGCCATGACGACATCGTTCAGCTTATATAATATCCCATTCACCCCACGGTCGGAACTCGGCGAATGAGCAGCCAGCCGTTACCTCCGCTAGGATTACGATTCTAGTGCCGAGCTCTTCTAAGAACTTCATTTCCCTGGCCTCGCTTTTCTCATAATACTTAACGTCCCAAACTTGCTCCTACCGGCGCTCGACTCTTCAATTTTCCGAGAAAATCTGCTTCCAATTTCACACTGCAGCTCAAATGACGTCGCTACTTCGTTCTTCTGTCCTCCGGGGCGCCATGCGTGTTCGGCCTTCTGCTACTGCTACCATGAGCACCACTTTTGTCCGCACGAAGGCCACTCTCCCGGATCTTTCGTGTAAGAAAAAAAAAGCCCTAGGCCATTATCTACTATTGCTTGACCGTGTTTGCAGCAACCGACTGACCTGCACTTTTTCCGTTCAAATTAGACGACTATGGTGCTCTCGAGCCGTACATTTCGGGCAAGATTATGGAGCTTCACCATAGCAAGCACCACCAAACCTATGTCAATGGCCTGAACTCTGCGCTCGCAACTATTGACGAAGCTGAGGCCAAGGGCGACTTCCATAAGGCAGCCCAAGTGGCACCCCTCCTCAATTTTCACGGCGGCGGCCACATCAACCACACTCTTTTCTGGGAGAACTTGGCGCCTGCCAGCCGTGATGGCGGCGGAAGCCCAGATGGAAAGCTTAAGGTGCACTCTACATATCATATCGCTTACATCATATCGCGGTGGCCTGCTGACAGCATCCCCTACTTGCCTAGTTTGCAATCGAAAAAGACTTCGGTTCTACAGAGGTCCTCGTCAAGGACTTTAACGCTGCCCTCGCCGGTATTCAGGGCAGCGGCTGGGCTTGGCTCGCTAAGGACAAGGCCTCGAACACGTTAACTCTGGTTACTCGTGCAAACCAGGACCCGGTGTCGGGAACGCTCGTCCCGCTGCTAGGCATTGACGCGTGGGAGCATGCCTACTACCTTCAGTACGAAAACCGCAAAGCTGAATACTTCTCAGCAATTTGGAATGTGATCAACTGGAAAACAGTAGCCAAACGATTCGAGAAGGCATAAGCTCGATTTAAGATATGTTCGGCGAGCGGAAACCGAGTGGTGGATGATATTTTAGGCTAAGCCAGTTGGGTCGGCATGGCCAGGGTTTTTTATCGGCAATCTAAATGCCGGGCTACTCGGCACACGCACAGTTGCTGACAATTGAATACATTTGGGGCAATTGTCCTCTACTATGTACGCATCTGCTGTTCATCTATGATCCCGTCCAACTCTGGTACCCCGGACACCCCCACTTATACCCCTGCTAGAAGTGGTAAGACGATCACGTACGGAGTACGGAGTAGACAGTAGCATTTGCTGGGGATCCTAGTACGAGTACAGAGTACGGAGTACTCAACACTTCATCAAGAGATGGGTCACATGAATCACAGCCCCCTTTCCGGCATCTAGTCTTCTAAAAACCTGGGCCAGCCGTGCATTCTGGGCTGAAGTGGTCTTCTTTATCGCCCCATAGAGGCATGGCAATAATGCAAGGCTCATCTGGAAATGATATCCATACTTCCCACGTACGAGTATGTTTTTCTCGAGATCATCATTTAGCACAGCGACACGATCGGTCTAATATTTGTCGTTATCGTGAAGGCCGAACTCCTGCCCATCTTGTGAAATTGGCGTCGCACAAAAATCCCGTCCCATGATCGCTTCTCACGAATATGGCTACCCTTTATTACTCTTGGGCTGTTGCAAATCACAGCCTGAATTTACTATGTAAGGAGGAGGCGGGGACGATATCAACTGGCCAATGATTTTGCTTTTGACTCTTCAATCAAGTCTACGGATAAGCAGTTCACAGATACGCATCGACAGATCATGCTCCGTAATTACGATCTAAACTCTATAAGATTGGAAGCGCTGTCAGTAGAAGTACACGAAAGATTCGGCACAACCCGATAATTCATAACTTGAAGCTCCCGCATCACAAGAAAACGCCCCGCAGTAGGATGGCCAGCTTCCTGTGCGGGTTTCAGTCTGTAGTTCGGATGAGAAGTCTCTAGGCTGGTCAGGTTGATGCTGATGACGAGGAGATGAACCCCGCCGAGCCAATATGTGGTTGTAGTCTAGAGTAGTGCCCAGAATAATCCAACAAAAAAAGAGGCAGCATCGTCCTGGCTAGCATTGGAGGAATTCCTGCAGACTCCAAGCCTGCTTGACTTTGTGTTGTTTTAGCTTGTCGTAGGACGTGTTCCTTCTCCACCTGATCAGCCTGACTTGCGAGATCGTAGGATTCCAGAACCAGCACCACTCTTCCTAGTCTTCTATATCCTCTTCTTTGATATGTGGGGGACCAGTCGCTGGCCAACTCCATCATCTCCATCATCTACTCTTCTTCCTCTTCGTTCACTGCTTAATCTTTGTTACGGGTCGGTATACCCTCCCGCGAAGTACGGAGTAACGCTCCGTGAGAATTGTACTCAACTTCCGCGGCTAGCCAATCATATCAAATACCGCAGAAGCCGGGGGCCGCCACCGTAAACAACTCTTCTACTCCGTACTCCGTACAGAGTAAGATACAAGATTTACGGAGAACTCTCGTGTGGTCCACTGACGAGTCCCAATAGAAAGTTGTATCTTGCTCGTTTAAAGAAAAAGCAAACCAACAGACACTGCTACAGTTCTAGTTTTAAGTGTTATCTTAATTTTAATACAGACACGGGACAAATTTAGAAGCAGTCTACCCGCCGGCTTGATGTTTTGCAGGACAGCAGGTATCGGCAGCTGATGCAACTTGAATTGTCAAGGCATGTAGGAAACGCAGTCCGTTAATATGCCGACTCCCAACGAGCAAAATCTCCATACAACGCTGCGCATTTTAGACAGTCTGCCATCAGACGAATAGTCGGTCTATTGCCTTCGTTGGATGAGCTCCAGACTAACTGAATATATTTTGCGCAACAAGGCAAGTCACGTAGTGTCAGTTCTAGAAAAAAAACCACGCGCCATAGAATTGAAGTAGATACCATGTAGAGATCAGGGCCACGGCTTCCCTTAGTTTTGGTACTAGTAGATTAACATGAAGGAAGGGTTGCCCGACGTTGCCTCCCAGCTCTAGTTGCCGGAAAAGCAGGAGAAAAAGGGGGTTGGGCAGACCTTGGTATGTTGTCAGGTTATTCATTGAAGTGGTGTGACGTGACAGCCAGCTAACATGTAAGATACTTGTGCGAGTATCTTACTTGTATCTTACAGGGTCCAGACCGCCGGAAATTCCATGATAGAGGGGTTTTAGCGCTGCCCCACGCTGCGTTTTGCTTAAAAAGCTCACTAACTAAAACGCAACTCGTACAACTAGTATTAATACGAGCATCGGAAGAGAATGCAGATTCAAGCCTTCGGGTGTTACACCTTGCATTTCCGTCCCCTGATTAGGCTCCTCTAGTTGTGTGCATCATCATGCATACACACAAAAGGGACACACGGTGAACGCGAGCCCGTGGGAGTTTACCTAGAAACGCATAACCCTCCAACGAAGAATCGCATCATGGACTTGGCAATGGCAATGTGCTAGGAGCTACGATTTCCAAGACCCCTTTCCATGGAACCTCGTGCCTTGGTATCCCACGTCCTCTTGGGGGGCTGTATTGGGGGGGAGAAGGGGGGCTGAAGCTGGGACGACACGGAAGTTGTGGGCGAGACAGCGCGGGTGAACTGCCACGTACCGTGTGGGATATCATGCCACGCATTTGTCGGTGAGTTGCTGATGCCGCGTGGGAAGACTGCCTTGCGCCGTGAATCTGGGAATCATATCCCTCCGCCTGTGGAATACAGCAAACGCAGCACGAGACACCACCCCCCGATTTCCCTCTTCAATGGTGTGCAATGTGGTGTGCACTAGAGTGGGGGGGTTCTGCTTTGCAGGCATGTAAGAAACATGTTGGAGCATGCGTATGCTCTGCGCCCTGTTGCGTTGCGGTCTTGTGCCTCGAAATGTTTCTGTCCGAAATACGGGCAGAGTGACGAAACCCCAACCCAGCACGTCTAGCTAGCCAACTTCCACTCGCACTCAAACACGAAGTGCCTTGCAAGATACAGCGCTCGTCCCTTGCACCTGCCTCGCCTGACCAAATCGACCCCTCGTACCTTCCACATCCTCATCAAATACATATATATTGGAGGCCAAAACATCCTTTCCTACTTTTTTTTTACCCGTCTCTCAGACTTCCCTCGATTCTTTCATCAGACAGCTCACAATTGCGTTCTGCGTAAGACACTTTTTGTTTCTCCTCCCCACATACCTGCTTGCGGACTGTTTGATTCCAGAGTGCGTCTCCTTTACCAGCAACTTCGCCATTTGAGGTACAACAAGAGAAGATTACGAGATACCGTTTTCTATCATTGCAATGCCGAACTCAAAAAACATCCGCAAATTTTCCACGGGCACTTCCGTGCACCGGAAGAGGCGGATGAGCACAGTGGCCGAGAAGGAAGGCTTCTTTGGTCCAGCATTGACAGTAAGACATTCACGTTCTAATTTCTGTCGCCATCGTCGCTTGTTTTTGATGGGAAAGTGCTAACATTGAACCAGACCCTGTACATCGGAATATCTGCTGTTTTTGCAGACGACCATACTGCCGTGGTAGCCCTTGCCATCCATGACACTGTTTACCTAGTCGACTTTTCCGTCAGACGCATTGAACTGGACGATGCTCTTCGTACGGGTGATGACCTTATTGCCGAACACATCATTTCCGACATCAGGAAATATGAGCTTGAAAACTTTGCAAAGTTCATTGGTGCCGGGTTGCCGGCAACGCTCAAGTACATGAGTCCGTCTTTATGTTCCCGGCTGTGGCTTGAGTTGGACATAATCCCAATTGTTATCCGTCCCGATGACGAGAGTAAAGAGAAAAACTTCTGGGATGCCAAGCGCGTCGATGAGCAGGCCGATTCCATGGCTCGGAAGTGCATCCTGAATTTTAGCCCATCTTTGGTGCCCATTCTTCAAGTTGGCTGGCGTGGTGTTGTCCAGACCGACGCAGGCTTCCGCGCCCAGCTCACGACCATCCAGGACTACAAGGACACGTGTGGCGCGGCCACATGGAACGCCATGATGGTGTTTGCCAAGCAGCTCCGGAGCGAAAAGACCAAGATTGCTTTTTTCAGCAGCACTCCCCAGGGAGGTGGAGTCGCTTTGATGCGTCATGCACTCGTCCGTTTCGCTCGTCTTCTGGGCGTCGACCTGACGTGGTATGGTAAGTATTGGTGAACAGTTGATATACTTCATTTGTACCCGCCTCGTCAAACACACGGAAACTAACAAGGAGGCAGTTCCGAAACCGCGCCCTGGCGTGTTCCGCATCACCAAGAACATGCACAACATCCTTCAGGGAGTCAGCCATCCCGACCAACGGATTTCGCCTGAAGAGAAGGCGTCCATTATTGATTGGATTTCCGAGAATGCAAACCGCTACTGGTTCTCGGAAGGTGGCCCTCTCCGTCCGGCCGAAGAGGGCGGCGCTGATGTTGTCATGGTAGGTGATACTGATACCACTTTTTTTCTTGTTTGCTCGATACGTCTGACAACGATTTCAGATCGACGACCCTCAGATGCCTGGTATCATTCCGATGATCAAGCGCCTGACGCCCAACCGACCGGTTCTGTACCGGTCGCACATCCAGATTCGCAGCGACCTTGTTGCGGTGCCGGGCTCGCCGCAGGAAGACATCTGGAATTTTCTGTGGAGCAACATCAAGGAGGCCGACATGTTTATCAGCCACCCGATTCCCGCATTCGTCCCTCATACTGTCCCGGTAGAAAAGAGGGTCTACTTCCCAGCGACCACGGACTGGCTCGATGGCCTGAACAAGCCCATAATCAGCTGGGACACCGGGTACTACGGCCATATTTACAACACCGCTTGTCACTCGCAGCGAATGACGGAGCTCAACTGGCCCGCGCGCAAGTATATTGCCCAAGTTGCGCGATTTGATCCTGCCAAGGGCATCCCGACTGTCATTGACTCGTACGCTGAATTTCGCCGGCTGCTTGAGAAGGCTGGGGTAGAAGACACCCCCCAACTTGTGGTATGCGGCAACGGCTCTATCGATGACCCGGACGGTTCCATGATTTACGACCAGACGATGAACCAGCTGGAGACGCACTACCCGCATCTCATAGACGATGTCAGCATTATGCGCCTTGATCCCAACGACCAGCTCCTCAACACCATCATAGCTCATGCGCACGTTGTCCTTCAACTGTCGACTCGGGAGGGCTTCGAAGTCAAGGTTTCGGAGGCGCTGCATGCTGGTCGCCCAGTCATTGCGACGCTCGCCGGTGGAATTCCGCTTCAGGTGAAGGACAAGGTGAACGGCTTCTTGGTCCAGCCCGGAGATTGGAAAGCAGTCGCTGGCCACCTGATGCAGCTGTTCACGGATGATGACCTGCACTCTTCGATGAGTTATGCGGCCGAGACAGGCGTCTCGGACGAGGTTGGCACCGTGGGCAATGCTCTCGGCTGGTTCTACCTGGCGGCTAAGTGGAACAAGGTTGGCGTCAAGAAGGCAGGTAAGGGAGGCATTGCAGGACACGAAAAGTGGGTGAACGACATGGCCCGCGACGAGGCCGGGGTCCCGTACACGGAGGAGGAGAACCGGCTTCCACGCCATTTTACCGAGAGAGTCCCAGAGCAGGAGGAGGCGGCTTCTTAGAAATCCCATAGGTTGTGTGTTTCGGTTTTTTTATTACTGTTGCCGTCATCAGTGTCGTTAAGTGCATTCCCACTCATACAGTTATTCCGCGGCTCTTATGACGTTGTATAATTCCACATTCGACAAAATGGTGCGCTTGATTGACTTCGCTTTTCCACATAACGAAAAGAGCTTAGCTAGGTCATTTTATTCAAGTTATGATTGCGGCTTGCTATCTTTTCCCATTCCTGTCGCAGCGGTGCTATGCAACATGTTCAGTATACACAGCACACGCTGGCGGTAGAATACAGCTAGACAGGCTCATAGTCTCGATGGAATTGAGGGCTTCTTCGCGTATGGATGATCATTGTGAATAGGGACGATGTGGTCAATCTCGGCAGTGTTGACGAAGCCAGGATGGGCATCCCGCATAAGGTCGGACATGCCACAAAGCTGCATCGCCGTTCGTACTTCGTCTTGTATGACTGTAGGGGTCAGCGGCGATGGGTAGACAGGGAGACAGGAACGGGCCGTGGGCAAGGACATACTGGCAGCAGCATGCCTAACGCCTGCGTAGCCGTAGCCGACGGAGTAGACGAAGGGACGCCCAAATCCGACAGCAGAAGCGCCGAGGCAGATGGCCTTGACGACGTCAGAGCCGCGACGGAAGCCGCCGTCGACGAAGATGTCCATGCGGCCAAAGATCTCTGGACAGCAGCGGTGAAGCTCGAGGAGGGTGAGAATAGCGGGGGGCGCGCCGTCGGCAGCGCGGCCGCCATGATTGCTGAGGACGATGCCCTGGCAGCCCATGGCGAGAGCGATTAGAGCGTCGGAGGCTCGCTGGATACCCTTGACGATGATGGGCAGATGTGAAGTGTTGTCGGCGGCAGGAGTGGCAGTAGCCTCATCGATGACGTCGCGCAGCCAACGGAGGTCTTCCCAGACAAAAGCGGAGTCGACAAAGGAGCCGGCCTGCTTGGCTATGCCGCCAGGCGAAACAGGCTCTCCGCAGGCCCTGGAAGCCCGGGCGCGTTCTCGCTCGTCGGCCTCGCGCTTGGAGACGACGGGGACGTCGACGGTGACGAAGACGGCGCGGATGGCAGCGCGACCGCGGTGGCTGTGCAGCAGAGAGCGCAGCAGGGCCGTGGTGCGGCTGCGGTCGCGGTCGACGTAGAGCTGGAAGAAGGCAGGGGCACCGTCGGGAAGGGCAGCGAGGATCTCTTCATAGGGAAACGAGGCGACGGTGGAGATAACGGGAATGATACCAGCAGCGGCGGCTCCCCGTGCGATGGCCAGCTCGCCCTCGGGGCCGCCCGTGCGAGTGGCACCGGTCGGGGCCACGTAAACGGGCATGTGCAGCGACACGCTGCCGCCAAAAAGCGTGGCGGCCGTGCGGACGGTCGAGACGTCGCGTAGCAGCACTGCCGGCCGCAGCCAGATGCGGCGCAGAAAGGCAGCGTTGGCATCACGTGACACGTTGTCGTTCGATCCCGTCGAGATGTAGGCCCAGGCCTGCGGTGGCAGCACGGCACGCGCAATGTCCTCGAAGTCCTGCAGGTTGATGACGGAATCCAGCGGAGGTTTCTGCGAGGCTGCCGCACCACCGCGGCCTTGTCGCCCTGGCCCCTCGTCGACGTCTGCTGACACTGTCGCCGACCGCCACTGCGGCGTGACCGAGTCCTCGTCCACTACACCGAGGTGCTGGCTGGCCTCAAGACTCGCCCCGATCAAAGAGGGCGCATGGACGGCGCCATACGGCCGCGATGCATCCCGACCCGCATACTGCTGGAGCACGGCCGTGCCGCCTGGATGTCGCGGCGCAAATTCGGTCAGGTCGTAGACGGCCCCGTCAACCACCACCCACAGGTCGTCTGCGCTGGCGTGTCGCGCAATCTCGTCAATGCCAATTTTCCGCATCGTGTCGATGGCGAGACGGTCGCTGGCCTCCCCCCCCCCACAAACGCACGCTGGCCCGGGTCAGATATCCACGGCTGGCTGGCGCCGTTGGCGTTGCTTATCCCGAAAATGCCGACGCGCAACCAATGCCGCGGCTGCAAATTCAAGGCGCTAGTATTAATACCGGCTGCTGCTCTTTCATTCATATCGTCACAAATGTCACCATGGCTGCAGATCATCCCCGCTTCAGTCCTCATCATCTTCCTCCCCGGATTCATCTATACCCCCCCACTCTCCTTCTTCCCATCGCCCGCTACCCTCCCCTTCGCTTTCGCTCTCGCTCTCGCTCTCGCTCTCGCTCTCGCTCTCGCTCTCGCTCTCGTCCCCCTCTTTGGCCAACATCTCCACCAATGCGCCGTATGCACTGCCATCCACCTCGCTGTCCGATGCAGAGTCACTCTCGTCTTCGTCTGACGAAATCGGATTGTTCAATCGATTTAGCTGCAGTCTCTCTGCGAGACTCAGCTTCTTGGCGTCCTGTCCGACCTCTGTCTCCGACGAATTGCCGTCTTCGTCTTCGTCGTCTTCGTCGTCTTCATCTTGCTTCTTCTTTTCTCCCTCCTCCTGACTGTCTTCGTCGTCCGAGACGACCAGACGACGCTGTCTCTTAGCCCTGACCTGCGATGCGTTCGACGCCGCTTTCCCTCCGTTTGTCTCTGAATCCGAGTCGTCAGAATCCGAAAGAACACGTCGTCTCTTGCCTTGCCTACTCGTTCTTGGTTCTGGCTCCAACTCCGGCTCGGGACTGGAAAAGTTTGCTTCCAGAGCCTGCACGTCTTCGCCGTCATCACTGTCCTCCTCCTCACTATCCTCCGAATCCTCATCGTCTATCCCTTCGCTCTCATACTCGTCGTCAGCCGACCCGATCCACTCGTCTCCGTAATATGGTGGATCGTCGACCCTTGGCTTCCCATCACCCGCCACAGGCCATTTCCCGCCCTCGCATAGCGTGCGCATTTCCAATAGTACCTCACAGCCCTCCTCGTCCTCATACAGAAGCATCCGTGAAAACCGCACTCCCCTCTCCTTCAGCGCCGACACGTGATTCAACACCGCCTCCTCTTTGTAGCCCTCCTCGCATTTTTCCTCGCCGTGCGCCCCTGTCTGGCCACTGGAGATGCGACGTTTTGGTGGCGGTGCGTGCCAGCAGTAGATTAGTCGAAGCGGCAGGCGGCGGCCTGACTCGTCCCGTTCATAGGTGTTGATTTCATATGTTTCGTGGTCGTCCGCCCCAACCCACCGATCTAGGTACTGCACTATGCCCTTCTCCACCACGTACAGATTCTCAAGTTGCGGAAATGCCTTCTCAAGTGCCTCGGAGAACTCGGCTGGTCGTAGCTCTGACGGCCTCTGATGTGAGACGTCTTCCTCCGACATGATTCCCAATACAATGTGGCCATGGACGTAGTCGTGGTAAACCCCAGGCCCACGTGACCGTACCTCCATATCGAACATAGCAATGTTGCGTACATTGTCGTACAGACCGGTCCTCGGTATGGCCCCGGTCTCCTCGAAGTTGAAGTGCAATATGTCCGACTGCGCGTGAAATCGGTGCACGCCACTGTCCCGGCCGTACACTCCCAGCGGCAGCTCGTCTGGCACCGTCTGCAAGCCTCGTGCCCTCGTCTCCTGGCAGATTCTCATAAATCGGCGCAGCGGTCGACCTTTCCGAATCATCGACTGGCCCATCGCTAGACGTCCGCCGCGTTCAAGGCGCATTTCGAATACTCTGACCTGCTCCAGCAGGTCCGGGCAATGCAGCTCCCAGATTCGCAAGCGCAGCTCAGCCGGAAGTTGCGTGAACAGTGGGAATGCCGCCAGCCCAGCCCCACGTCCGTGTTTTCCGCCACCGCCAGATGTATTATCGTCTCTCGAGTTGGTGCCCATATCCTCTTCGTTGTCGTCATCGCTCACTGAGTACTCGGTGTAGTTGTCGGGGTCGGTTTTTTCCGAGAATTCAGATGTCTCATCGTCAGATTCCATCGCCTCCCACTCAATCAGATGGTGCCTCGCAAACGCCAATTCATCCTCATCCAGCTCGCTCTCCTCCGAACTGCCGCTGTTGCCGTCACTGTCGTCATCGCTGTCGCTGTTCACCAATATCGCGTGGCTCTCCGCAAATCCGTCATCCCCTGAAGATGACTCTTCCGCAAGTGGCTCTGCATTAAAGTCAAAACCATCCATTGCTATGCACATATAGTCGGAAGAGTAATTAAGGGGGTTTTATTGGCCGCTCGAGCGTACCAGTCAGCGAATCGACGAATCGCTTCTGCAGCAAGAGTGACCACTTTAAAGCGCGTGCATGAAACGCGTCGACTTTTGCGATCGCCGGGTTCGGCAAAATAAATCTCCGGGGATTTTTTTTTAACTCGGATATAACAAGCACCATGGGGGTGTTTACTCCGAAAGGCTTTGATGTTATTGTGATGGTCAAGTAGACGGCAGCGAGCAAGCTAAATAAGTGATAGCGCTAAGTGCAACGATGCTCAAACATCTATCAGTACGCCTTACTTAACCTCTGGCGTAATTACTCGGAGCGAAGTCTACACTAACACGAGTACTCCGTACCCATTTGGGCTTTCTTTGACATTCACAAACTCTATAATTTGAAATTTGAAATTTACGCCTTAACCTAATGCTATAATTTACCATACGTTTAGGCAGTGCATAATTTCTAAGAGTTGTCGCAAGTTGACCGGATGATATCTTTATCTGATGGCGGTTTTCTGTCAGGCAGAGGTTGTGGGCCCGCTATCACGCACCGTGTAGTTGCAGTAACAATGTCAGTCCCACGTGTTACAATTATGACACCTGCTATATGTCTTAGGTGACTTATGTAGAGAACAAGGCCGAAGCAGAGCTTTCTGGAGTTGTGATGTCGACAGGGAAAAAATTTAAGAGGTCTGTTGTCAAAATGTCGAGATCAAGGTTTGAGAAGTGATTCAGTGGTAAAGCAGTCTCATTTCTCACCGTGGTCTCATGTTCCGTAGAGAGTGAATTGTGCCCCCGTGTCTCCGTAGAAGAACCGCTGGGCTCTTTAAGGTGAGATGATGGATGATCACTAAACATAATGCATTCATTGGCTCCAATCGGCAGCCGGTGACTAGTGGGCGCGTTTGCTAATGCACGCTTGTTCAAAATGGAAAGCTGTTGGACTTGCCGGGTATTAATGGTCTCTTCCACGGCCTGAAGAATCTTCTGGATCGATCCAGACGCCGCTGTCATCGGCTCATCTTGTACCATCATGCCGAAGCAACCCAGAGCATCGTGTATGTATTCGAGATTGTAGGGGTACTTGGAGGGATGATACAAAGTATCGTGCATGAGGATGGAGCAGGCCGAATCGAAGAAGTAAGTACAGTAACGCATCGACTAGAAAAATATCAGAGATTGTGCTGTAAGTTTTGTAACGTTGAGCGTACTGGTGCAACTGCATTGGGCTTCCTGAACATGCTGCTGGTAAAAGCAATCGAGTCTTGAGCAGCACTGACAGCGGATCTGCAGGCATGACGCAGCCACATCTCGTCGTCATGCGGGACCATCTCGGATGAGCGCAGTGCCGAATCCGCGACAAGAAACGGCCGAAACGCGAGCGTCACTATATGATAATACCCTGAATCTGGCATCAGCAAAAGCCTGATCATAATGGATTTACATCCTCCTACTCCTGCTTACAGTTGTGCAAAAGTATAGATGAAGCATCGTCAAATATACTTTTGTTGTGGCCCGTAGTGGCCGAAGCGATACCAAACTGCTCCGCGAACTGACGTAGCTGCACATGTACCTTCTCAGATTTCTCGTACAATTGCAGCAGTGACACTGATCGGCAACCGTAAATTGTCTCAGCTGCGTTCTCGGCAATCACTGAAAGCTGGGAGAGGCTGAAAAGAAGTGTGTGTTCTTTTGGCATCGACCACGAGATGTCTGCCACCTTCAGTGAGGATTTCCGCCCAAGAACAAGAGATAACCATCTGCATCACAGCAAGATTAGTACGCAACGGTGGACGGACGACTTTTGGCTGGGGGAATAGCCAGATGCTTACGTCTCATGACAGTACAGGGTCCAGATAGTGGCTCGCTGGCGCCGCAGGGCATCTTGGCTGTCGCTCGTAGCATTCGTCTCCTTGTGCAAGCCTAGGGCAAACGCTTTTCGGCACGCCGCACCGAGATGTAGGTAAGCTGAATTTAAACGACCCATTTGCAGCTGATACTCGGATGACAGCAGTGACAGTTGCAGCATCTGCAGGGTCACTGCGTCGTCATACATCATGACCTGTGACTTGGACTGCATGAGGAGGGTCTCAGCCGTGTTGGTCTGAGGAGTGCAGAGGGCGCCTAATGCCAGCGCAGCCAAAATACCGGCTTTTGTCTGTGGCAGTAGCATGCTCTTTTCTGAGTCGTGTTCGACGGTGTAAAAGTCATCGAAGAGCAAGTCAAGCTCCGAAGGCGTGAAGAAGGGAAAGCGGGCAAGATAGACGGTCTTGAAATGGCCCAGGTACACCTTTGCAACGTCCCGTGGAATTTGCTGCAGACATGAGGCTGGCCATATGACATCGGCACTAACGCGAGATGGCGTTCCGAAGAACAGGGTCCGCTGCATGAACATGTCCAACCCGGGCCCACCCTCCTGCACGTCCCGGCGCCGAAAGAGGTCCGTCACCGGCACATTTTGGAGCGTGCCACGATGCACCTGGTGAAGGAAGGCGAAGTTGGAGGAAGGCCCGTAAAAGAGCTGCGAGCTGTCGGTAGCAGTGGGCGCGTGGTGCGTTGCAGTGATACTGTCATAGACGCTCTGCTCTGGGCTCATCGGACACGGCACGGCAACATCAGAAGGAGCCGATGGCAAAGTGCAAAGTCCATTCCGTGTCTGCAGTTGGCCGTCGTCGACAGGCAGCAAATTTGGCGCATCTTCAATAGCCGTGGCCAGAGAGGAACTAGGCGGGACAGCTGGAAGTCCGGACGCTTCTTTGCTGGGCTCTGCGCTGCGTTTTAGCGAGATTCTGTTGCGTGCCTTGATTCGATAGCGGCACTCAACAGGATTGCTCTGGCAACCTGGATGCTGGCAGGGGGTGCCGCCGTTGCAGCGGACCTTTCGGCGGCGACATGGCTCGCAGGCCCGACAGATCTTTGCCGGCTTCCTCTCCATAGCTAGTCATATGCAGGCTTGGTCATATGCCATCCCTTCTATCGTCCAGCACACATGGAGGTTTTTGAAGCAGGAGCTGCGGATTTGTGGATTTGCAGATTTTCAAATAAATCCGGGGGCTTACTCCGTAGTGGCGGCTTATCGGCGGAATTACGGAATTAAAATAGTAGAGAGTACCCGCATATTGCCCGATTGATGTTAAATGGGGAAAACTGCCCCACGAGCCTAACGCCGTTTTTGCATTGTAATTGACTATAGTGGGTCGTTTAGTACTCCGTCTACGCTAAACGGTAGGTGAAAACCCCCTGTAGAATATATTTTGTTTCCACGCAGCCTTTGGTAGCTTCTTGTCCACAGTGTCTTTATTTTTAGCACACTTCCGAGGAGCTTATTCCCACATCTGAATAAATTCCATTTCCGACATCTCTTGAGCGGGCGCCACATGGCACGCATAACGGAGTAATATGGATCGCCTATATCCGGACTCTTGCCCGCGCGAGGTATATCTACGATAGAAGGACGCTTGCATTTGCGGGTGTCGCCAACGTAAGATGACAGTAAGCTACCATGCATCATGGACGCGTCTGACAATGAAAAAACGGTCTACGGTGCTGACCATGATGGAGACCGCATGCCACAGAAACACCTGACCGTCAGCTTTCAAGATGTGAACATTCTAGTTCATGGGCAGGGCGAAGACTTTGCGCCGACTTTCACCTCTGTCGTTGCCAATTTGATTCCGACGCGTCAAAGTAATTCCAAACGAGTAGGTCTCTCACCATAACTTCGCGCATCAATATGTCGTGGTACGACGAGCCTGGCAATAACACCTACAAAGCATATTCTCCAAAATGTTACGGGCCAGGTGCGCCCTGGGGAAATGGTAAGATCTATTCGCGTTAGAAGATGCTTCTGGAAAGCGACTTATATTAACATGAGCCTATTTTTTTAAGCTCCTGGTGCTTGGACGACCTGGATCAGGTTGCACCTCTTTGCTGAAAGTCATTGCAAACCACGTACACGAATTCCCATATGTCAATGGGCAGGTTCGTTACGGAAACATTAGCCCCAAAGAAGCAAGACACTTTCGCCAGCACATTGTCATCAACACCGAAGGCGAGTTACATAAAGCAATCAATTAGCTTACAGCAGGCATCCAGTTCTGACAGTGACTACTAGAGGACATTCACTTCCCCACCTTGACTGTCGGTCAAACGATCAACTTCGCTACGGCAACGAAACTCCCCGGATCACGGCCAGGACGCACCAAGACCAAGAACGACTACCTCGCACATACCCAAGACAAAATTCTCTCAGATCTTGGAATCGCGCACACGAGGAACACGATTGTGGGAAATGAGTTCATGCGTGGTGTTTCTGGAGGTGAGAGAAAGCGAGTGTCACTAGCTGAGGTGTTGGCTACACAGGTATGTCTGGGCTACAACCCCTAGCCATATATTTGAAGCTCACAGGAATGGACAGGCTCCTCTGCAATGCTGGGACAACTCTACCAGAGGTCTGGACGCGAGTAATGCGCTTGATTTTGCGAAAGTCTTACGCCGCATGGCCGACGAAGAGCAGAAAACAATCATTGCGACGCTTTACCAGGCTGGCAATGGCATTTACGATCTCTTCGACAAGGTTCTCGTGCTTGCCGAGGGACGCGAGATATATTATGGGCTTGCTTCCGAGGCACGCCACTATTTTGAAAGCATGGGCTTTACTTTCCCTCCTGGCGCCAATGTAGCGGACTTTCTCACGGGCGTTGCAGTTCCCACAGAGAGGATGGTCACTCCTGGGTTTGAAGGCAAGGTTCCGAACACGGCCGAGGAGTTCGAAACACGGTACAAATCCAGCGCAACATTTGAAATGGCGATGCAAGAGATTCAATCAGTTTCAGAGGACGTTCTAGCGCGCGAAATTGCTAACCTAAAGGCCACCCGTGACTTGGAGAAGAATCGGACGGTGTCACTCTTGTCGCGTAACGAGAGTCCATACCATGTTTCCTTTTTCAGACAGGTGAATGCGTTGACCGTGCGGTATGCTTCTCAAAAACCCCAAACCCTCCAGCATTTCCGACGACTTAACCTGGGCCGTATTTAAACAGTCACTAACACTCGTGGGCTAAGTCAATTTCAGATCCTGTGGGGTGACCGGCAATCCAACATTCTTCAGCTGGTGTCAACAATCATCATGGCTTTAGTCACAGGTAGTCTGTTGTACAATATGCCCAACGACAGCCAGTCGATCTTTACACGGCCTGGTGCTCTATTTTTCCCCATTCTGCAATGGTCTCTGTACAAGATGGCCGAGACCGTTGCCTCCTTCACGGGACGCCCCATTCTTACAAGGCACAAGCACCTCGCTTTCAACAGACCCGCCGCATATGCCTTTACTTGTGTCATCACAGACATACCTCTCGTCTTCATAATGTATAGCCTCTTCGAGCTGGTATATTATTTTATGGTCGGCTTCCGCAACGATGCCGGGAACTTTTTCACTCTTTGGTTTGTCTTTTACTTGCATACCTTGTCATGCACTTCGTTGTATCGCTCTATCGGGGCGTGGTGCAGGCACTTCGGGTTGGCAAGCCAGGTCTCTGGCCTCGTAGCCATGATGACTATGGTTTATGCTGGTATGCATAACCTCTTCTTCTAGCTCGGATCTTTCGAGGACAGTCATACTGAAAATCGTCTTTCAAAGGCTATCTAATTCCAACGACAAGCATGCATCCATGGTTTCGCTGGATTGCATACATCAACCCGGCGAGCTATGCCTTCGAAGCTGTGATTGCAAGCGAAATGGGCCACCGCACTATGGAGTGTGTGTCGCCGCAACTCGTTCCCTTCGGACCATCTTACTCGAACGCACATGGATACCAGAGCTGCACCGTGCAGGGCTCTGATCCCGGTCAGTCTGTTATTCACGGAGATGACTACGTTGCGTACAGGTATCAAGCATATTCCAGCCACATATGGAGAAACGTGGGTATTCTCATTGGGTTCTGGCTGTTTTTCGCCTTCTCTACTGCCGTGGCTTTCGAAGTGAACCTTCACAGTGGCTCCGGATCCAGGGTTTTATACAACCGGGGACAGTATAAGAAGCAAAAAAGCAAAGAGAAAGATCCAGAGTTGGCTATCAATACAGTCAAGATCGACGGCCAACCAGAGCGCATCACATCAGGTGGCACGGTTTTCACATTCAAAAATATCAAGTACACTGTACGTCACGAGGGACAGGACAAATTGCTTCTCGACAGTGTCTCTGGATTTGTCAAACCTGGTCAACTAGTCGCACTGATGGGGAGCTCTGGTGCTGGAAAGACTACGCTTATGGACGTTCTCGCTCAGCGCAAAGATGCCGGTCGGGTCGAGGGTAGCATCATGGTTAACGGGAAACCCCAAGGTATTAGCTTCCAGCGGGCCACTGGATATTGCGAGCAAAACGATGTACACGAGCCAACTGCTACTGTTTTAGAGGCTCTTCTTTTTTCTGCTCGACTGCGGCAGCCCATGAGCGTCCCGGATCTCGAAAAACGGCAGCATGTCATCCAGATAATGGATCTGCTCGAACTAACCAGCATGCAGCACGCTATCATCGGCTCACCAGGTGAAGGACTGTCCATCGAACAGCGCAAACGGCTGACGCTTGCTGTCGAGTTGGTCGCTAAGCCGGCCTTGCTGTTTCTCGACGAGCCGACGTCTGGCCTCGATGGCCAGTCCGCGTACGAGATCTGCCGCTTCATGAGGAAGCTTTCAGCTTCGGGCCAAACGGTTATATGCACGATACACCAGCCATCAGCGACACTGTTTGAAAACTTCGACGTTCTCCTTCTACTAGCAAGGGGAGGCAAGACCACATATTTCGGTCCGACCGGTGTGAACTCATCCATAGTGCTGGACTACTTCTCCCACCGAGGAGCACCATGCGGAATCAACGTCAACCCGGCAGAGCACATTGTTGACGTTGTGCAAGGCCGCTTTGGAACGGAAAGTGACTGGCCACAAGAGTGGTTGCACTCTGACGAGTACAAGCAGACAATTGAGGAGCTTGACGCTCTAAACGACTCTTCAGCTGAGACGGATGAATCCAAAACTGGTGTCGCTGTACGTGCAGAGTTGGTAGAGGAGAACAATAGCGATTTTGCGACCACTCTACCGTACCAGATTGTTCTCGTCACGCAGAGACAGCTGGTTTCCTTATGGCGTAACCCAGACTACGCTTGGAACAAGATCAGTCTGCACATCACGAACGCTCTCTTCGGTGGCTTTACATTTTGGAAAATTGGAAACTCCTCCTTTGACCTGCAGCTACGGCTTATGGCTGTTTTCAACTTCGTTTTTGTCGCCCCTGGATGCATTAACCAAATGCAGCCTTTCTTCATCCGCAATCGGGACCTTTTTGAAACCCGTGAGAAGAAGTCTAAGGCGTACCATTGGCTCGCTTTTATTTCTGCGCAACTTTTGTCTGAAATCCCACTCCTGGTCGTGTGTGCAACCGTGTACTTTGCCGGATGGTACTTCACTGCTGGCTTACCAGTTGATGCCAGCCGATCTGGACAGGTGTATCTGCAGATGATCTGTAAGAGTTACTGACGTCTTGGATGCCCTTTGTGTATACATTTTAACAATTGTGTGACGCCTTAGTCTACGAATTTCTCTACACCTCTATCGGCCAGGTAAGCTTCAGCAGCTGCATATATTGTCTAGACGTCAAACTAACCCGACGACATGGAAGGCCATTGCCGCTTATTCGCCCAATGAATACTTTGCTTCCCTTGCAAACCCCCTGATTGTCGGTGCCGCATTGATCAACTTTTGTGGTGTTGTGGTTCCCTACTCGCTCATACCGACCTTTTGGCGGTATTGGCTGTATTGGATGGACCCTTTCACGTATCTCATTGATGGCCTCCTGGAGCCAGTTACGTGGGGTGTGGAAGTCGAGTGCACAGCCAGCGAGCTCACCACAGTGCCGTTGCCGCCGAACACGACCTGCGCCGACTACATATCTGAATTCCTGTCCGAGAACGCGGGATATGTGACCAACCCTGAAAACACGACATATTGTGATTATTGTCCTTACAAAAGTGGCTCCGATTACATGAGAAGCATGAACATCAACGAAAGTTACTATGGATGGAGAGATGTACGTTTACCCCTTATCTTTCCTCAGTATGTACTGTGCGATGTCTTTTACCTCGTGTTTTCTAACTCGACGATCAGGTCGGAATCACTGCATTATTCTGTGTAAGCTCCTATGCGCTCGTTTTCCTTATGATGAAGCTTAGAACGAAAGCGACCAAGACAGCAAGTTGAGCCTTTACGGTGGGACTTGAGAATTTGCAAGAGCAGTTCAAACGAAAGGTTACTGTAATTCCAATGAATACAGGAAACGCACGGGTTCTATAAGATAGAATAGAACGTATATATACTTTGTTACAGACCCAGTTAGGACCAAAAACCAAGCCTTTTTAGCTGAGTTATTCAAGCGAGCTTGAACTACAAGATTACCACGTCATTTGATATCTACAGTTCAGTCTGAGGTTATGTCCTAAGGACACATTGTAGTCCTTTTATGAAGTTTGAAATATTACAGCTAGAGTCTGCGAGATGCAATATAGCGTGGTCAGTAAACTTTGGCGCACTGTCTGCACCAACGACCTCAATTGCAACCCAGTCATGCGGCAATTCAGCTACGCACTGTTTATGTATAGAAAAAGACCAAGTGTATTGCGGACAAACATGGACAAGAATAAGTTCTACGTGCTTTGATGGCTCTTAATTTAGAAAGCAAAGTGTCAGGAGGGCTCTATCGCCGCTGAAAGGCTCAACAAAGATGAGATCGTGAGAGCCTCTGACGACAGTAACTTTGGATCGCCACTGGGGGCGGCTTCTCCTGCCGGATCGGATGGAATTATACTCCAGGTAGGATCCCATTGGAACAGCTCCAAGTCTTCAGCCATGGGGAAGTCAGCTGGCAATGGACTTTTGTCGAGACTGGAAATATCTGCACCCGGGTATCGGTAGTTCCATATCAATGGCCGATCCGAGAACAGCAGACTTTCAATCTCTTCAGTGATCGAGATGTCACCAAACACGGAAAACGGCCCCGGGACCTGAGACAATGCAGACTGGACCTTGTCAACAAGGGGATTTAGCCTATCTGCACAAGCAGTGGCCCCATGCCACCTCTGTCCTATCATCGTGATGACTTTTAGACACTGTGGAATGTACTCTCCCAGCATCTGCTGTGCCTGTCCTTTGAGTGGCTGCCAGTCGCGAGAAGACCAGCATGCTTCAAGCGCTATGAGGGCTGTCTCAAACAGAATATGTACGCCGTGCCACGGGTAGAAAAGCCTTCGCCGGCGCTGCTGTCCGAGATAGTCCTCAATTAGGACACGCGATGCCTCAAGCACAATACGGCGGTCCTCGGACGTCCGCAGTCTGAGGCGTGGTGTGGGTCGATGAATTCGGGCCCGGAGATGATGGAACTGAATGTGCTTAAACTCTAGCATGTTGTGACGGGTGAAACACTGCACCTCGGAATACCAGACTCTCAGCCGGGTCTCTATATCTTCGATCCAGCTGTCGATGGTCGCATGCCCAAAGTGGTTTAGGTCCTCCTCCAAATGGAGAACTCGATGGACTTCTGTTTCTAAATTGCGGTAATTTCGAATTTGACTAGCAGATGACCTTTTGACGGCTTCGTCACCATTCGGAAAAGTTATAGAGAGGTTGCCCGAGGGATCATTAACCTAAAAATAAGAATGAGCAGAGGGAACCGACGATATGATAATGGGAAGATGCGCACACTTGCTGTGATGACGTCCTCGGGAAATGATAATGGCAGTCGGAGGTTGGTGCAAAGAGACCGCTCCATTCCGTATGTGACCCAAAAAAGCTCCGTCCGCTGGCGAACCTGCTGGTCTGGCATTGTATCTGGGCATTTCCTAAACATGCCTAAATTTAGGACAATCCTGACAGCATTGGCTATGCATGTCCAATTATCTAGCCGCTCTGGACACATCTGTGCGTAATGGGCCAGAAGTAGTGAGATTTGGAGCGCCCTGATCTCGCTGTCGTCTTCCAATTGGTAAAGATGCGTTATGGCTGAGTTGTAAAACGACTCGGACGCCCTTCGTGCCTGTTCGTCGTCCTTCCATGTCAAGGTCATCGACGAGATGGCTAGCACTATGAATAAAACAAAATACTCGAGGTGATCCGGACCCGAAAGCAATGAAAATTCTCGTGCCATAAGTGGTTTCTTATCCCTGGCAACCTTGTCTTTGGCCCGTTTCACGATGCCTTCGAGCATCGGTGAAGATATGCAAGGGTACTGGGGCAGATGTGTACTGGCATAGTTTTCGACAATCCGCTCGATGGCCGAAGATGGTATACTGCTGAGGTCAATCACAGAATTGGATACATACTTTCTGGAACTGAGCAAGCCTTGGAGCCGCCCGTCTGTGGGCGACTGTGATTTCTCAGACGGGGCATACCCTCGGTCCCGAACAATGGCAAGTGGTGGACATGAGGGCTGGAAGATCAGGCCGGAGGATATCCTCGAGTGCAAATACGACGTGGAAGATGGGATGCTGACCGATATCGTAGCTCGGCCGATGATGGAGGCCATTGCGTTGGGGATATTCTGCGGCGCCTCGCGGAAAGCAAGCGTCTGTGCTTCCAGTTCCGCCACGCGAGCTTCGAGAGACCTGACCAGACTGCGGACCGAAAAAAAGTGAGTATATGTATACGTATAGATTGCGACAGAGCCGATGCACAATGTCCTACCTTCTTGGGACGGCCTCTCTTGTCGCAGAATCAAAGCCGACGCAATCGACATTTGCCAGTTTGCATGACGTGCAGCACGGAAACTTGAAGTCACACTAAGGCCCCATATCTATCAGCACACAGACGAACGAAAGTGCTAGACCGAAGCAGCGGTCTTTACCTTTGTCTTGCGCTTCCTGCAGCGCATGCAGACTTTCGTCGACCGGCGATGCGATCGCTGCATTTGGGGCCGAGGCGAACAGGATAACGTCGATAAAGGCGGGTACGATTGGAGACAAGCACTAGGACAACCAACCACAGTGCACAGTATTGAAATATTGCACGACAAGCGACCAGGTGATACTTTGCGCAGTGAGTTGCGCATAGCAGATGTGGACGAGATGGTCGGATATGGACGCGCTCAGATAAGAATGGGGCGGAAATCTCCGAACCTCGTGGGTCTGATGGCGTTATCCGGCATTGACGAAGCCTCTTCTGACACAATCTATTCTCAAGGTCCATCTACGGAAAAATCACCTCCTGCTTGAATTGGTCTGTATATCCAAGATGGTGGCCATTGGTATGCTCCAGACATGCACGCGCTGCCGGAACAGAAGAATAAAAGTAAGGTCTTCGTGAAGGCAAACTGAGAGAACTTGACAGCTGACACTGATCTGAAAGTGCGACTCATTGTTGCCGGCATGTGCTAGCTGTGCTAGAAGCGACTTTGAATGTACTTTTAGAGACTCTGCTCTTGGCGAAGATATCCCCAGAAGGTAAAGCACACATACAATGGCTCGCACCTATTCAGGGCCCACAGGCTGACATGCCTCAGTTATGTGAAGGCACTGAACGATAAGATTCAGGAGCTGACGTCCCAATTGGCATTACAGCCCCAAAGCCCAACATGGTAAAGACCTGCAGACTCGTCCAGCCTACATATATGCTTGCTGAAACGTCCATCCTAGCGCCGGAATTGCAGCACCCCCGGCCCATCATGTACTCTGCTCACCGTCCTACGTCTTGGTGGCCGGTCCAAGACAGGACGCATACCTCAACTCTTCGTTCCCATCGCGAATAACCGAGACTGTGTTCGAAGTCTTGTCGCAGTCTCATGCGGTCCCCGACTTATCTAGTGTGGTGGAAGATACCTTAAAGCCGGCAGACATTCCACTCGACCGATCTGTTCTAACTCCGAGCACAATTCGCTTTCTCCTAGCCCGATATAATCGGTGCATTAAGCCACAGTTCGATATTATTCCCGTGGAACTCCTAGGTCACAATGGTTTGAGTTTGAAGAAATTGCGCGGAATACAGAAATTTCAAATATTGATGGCTTGCGCCATTGCGGCCGCACGCGAAAGCTACAGGACCCCGAGCTGGAGAATATATGCCCAGATCTGCAGGGACTTAGCAAATGAGTTGATTGGCCCAATCATCTCTGCGGCTGGTGGAGATTCTTTGATGGCCACATTGCTGCTTCTCATTTATGAGCTCGCCGAACCTAGCAGAGGCTGTCTGTGGGAGCTGCTTGATGTTGCAGTTCGTACCTGTTTGCAGCTTGGCTGGCACCGGCCAACTCAGTCAGATGCGGTCCGGGGATCAGTGTCACAGGACTTCACAGGCGTCCCGGACGAGAGCATATGCGGCCCGGAAAGCATCAGCCTGCTGTCCGTGCTGAATAATATAAAGGGGTACGGTAATTAATCCCCTGCATGCAGTGCTATGGACCGGCTGCTTACATTGTTAGGTCGCTGCAAACTGTTTTCAATCGCCCAGACTTGCTGTATCGCTTTGATCTGCCAATTTCATCCCCGAGCAATTACATCTTGAAGGCATATATGGCACTATTCCAGTCCATTTACGAGCGCGGGCAGATGTCTGACAGCCCAGGCTGCCCCTTTGTAGGTGATATAGCAGCGTGCATGGACAGAGTTGAAAGCCTGACTTCCTCGCACCCTCTTGTGCAGGAGACCTGGCTTCTGTTTCTTCCGGTCTGTATCAAACATAAGCAGTGCATCCACTGCTTCCAAGAATCGGACGATCGTGGTGGCCGGGGCATGAGATCGCTTCGCCTACGTGTTTTGGATGCAGCATCCCGGTTGCTGGATAATGTGTATCAAATAACCAATGCGGGTGACGGTTTTATCCCCCCAATCCAGGCAAGCACAAGGGCTTTCATTTCTGGGTGCTCGATCGTAGTTGGCATCTCAAAAAATTGGACGACTTCACAGACACACGTCAGGGACCTCGTCAAGTGCACGGAAATACTGTCTCTGTTTGCATCGCATTGGGAGGGCGGACACAGCTACTTGAGCGTATGGAGGATAATGGTTGACCTCGTCAGTCAACGAGCATCATGATTTTTCACACACAGTATTCTGGTCGGAAGATAAGCCTTCTGTGGCAAGGACGCGGATAAAAGACACTGAGGGCAACCAAATCATTGCTATCAGGGGACTAGGACGATATCATACATGTCGGCGATGCGCTTTGGCCACAAGGCCATGTTGATGCCCATACGCACATAGCTTGTGGTGGAGAGCAAAAGTTAAAAGCGAAGTCGCTAGAACAGAGACCGGTACAGCGTATCTTTCTTTTCAGGCGAACTGACGGATCACGTGTTGACCCCAAGTGGGGCATCTTTGCCCTTTTCTAGCTTTCTGCGAATTATTAGCAGAAAGAAGAACTCTCTGAAAATACAAGACTATTTTACACTTCGTTGTTTTAACACGAACAAGCGGGTGGGCTGCTTACAGGAGTAGGCTAGTTAGTTGAAGGCGGTGATTAACTCGCCGGACTCTAGGGTCCCGAGCCGCTTAAAAGGCCTGCAACGGAAGCATGGTCTTTGTCACCATCCTGCAGCGAGGACCAATTATGGAGGTTTCATCGTAAGCCAGTGATCTCCGAAGAGAGAGATGGAGAGGGAGAACTGAGGACATCAACGAGACATCAATACCACATATCGGACCCCGGCGGGGGGGCTTTCTAAGAAGGCACAAGGCCTATATTACGGAGAACTGAATAGCTGGTGCGTGTTCTTTGTTCGTCGGCATGCAGAGGTAAAACGCCAAGAAACTAAGACCAGCGCTACACGGCAGTCGTCCAGCTCTGTGGGTCCACTAATCCGGGAGACTTATGTAGGCCTCCGCCCCCCGCAATCGAGCACCGCTATAATAAAGTAAGATATTGTACGGAGTACTCCGTAAGATACTGAAAATGGATTATACATGTAGGGGACGTGATGATAGGTTGTTTTTGTCTGCTTATTTCCCAGAATCCCATCTGCTCCGGAAGGGGGATCTTGTTCATCCTAGCCTTTTTCTCAATCACGTGCCTCCATGACTAATATTCCGGGTATCTCCCTCTCATCGATACGGAAGTTACCTACAGAGTACGGAGTACGGAGTATTGGAAACCTTTTTCGAAAGGCACCGAAAATTGGGGTTAGGCTTTGAATATCAGTCCTAGAGCTGCGGTCGATCAAAGACAGACAATATTGACAGTATTGAAAAGCTCGCGACCAGCAAGTGATAAAGCCCTGCGAATCTACCGTGATACAAACTTTTAGCTCGAGAGACCATCCAACATGTCGTATTTTGATTTAGATTGATAAACCATTGTGTGTATTGGACTAAATTCCGAATAGGGGACTCGATACAGAGCTCAATTTCTGCGACAACTTGACCGTGAAACCCATTGCCTTTTTGACTCTACATTCCCAATTCTCGAAATAGTATCCTGCTAGCTTTCTCTTCCCAACACCGTTCTTCCTGTTATTCAAGTTCTAGCAGAAATATAACAATTCTGCGGAAAAATATGTCTTTCCAATGTAAACCTTATGCTGCTGGTGTTCAACATGATACAGTGTTCCCAGCTCACAGCTCCAGACCTTCAGTTATCTCGCCATGCATCAGCAAGCTTCTCGACACTGCCATCTATGCAGTTCACGGTGAACTCGCCATCGGTAGCGTCATTAAGAACAGCGTCGACGTTGCACTTGTTCTTGGCGAACCACCGATTTCGAGACTTGACGATGAAGTCGACGTGGGCGTTGCCCTCGTTGTCATAGATGCACTCGAACTTTTCGAGGTTGCACGACTTGAGGTGTTTCTTGAAGGTGTTCCCGGGAACGACGTCGCGAGGATGGCTATACTTTGACCCCTGAGGTATGCGTGCATAGTACTGCGTGCCTTTTCCATCGGAAGAGGCCATCTTGACGCAAGCGCCATTGTGGACTATGTGGGAACTCGTGGCGGAGCTAATAAGGGCGGCGAGCGCGGCAAAAACCGCGAAGAAGCGAGGTAGGAGCATTGTGATGATTTTTGTTGGTTTCTCTGCTGATGGTTCCGAGCCTCGCTCTATTTTGATCAGGCCGTATCTGGAATGGTAATTTATTTCTGAACAATTGTAGGTAAAGGGTAGTATGAGAGCGAGCTGAGACAGAACAGAAACAGGTGGGTATTTATACCCGTAATGAATATACAAATTCAAGAGTCGCCGATTTGCCTCCTATGTGTGACGTTCTTAGAATCTGTGCTCATGGACGCTTTCATATTCATTATATAATCACATCTCCGAAGGGCAGAACTTGAGTTCGGAGGCGATTCATCAATCCAGTCCCCACCTCCTTCGAGTTTTTTCTCCTAATGTAATAAATAAGATTCATGGAGAAGTAATTTACTACTAGACTGAGGGAATTGACGTGCTTTATTCCTTTGACTTACACGGGGAATACTTATTCGGGAAATCACCATACTACGATTGGCTGCCTCGGAATTGAGCTCACCAGTTTCTTTTTTGATAGGTTCAGTAATAGCAGGGGCGATTATGCTTTCTTCGCTCCAGCTTACTTAGCTTAACTTGAATACTGTAACTCTCGTGGGAAGTTTTTCTATATGGATTACAAACCGTGGCTTAAGCCCACTAGATTTATGGAACCAATGTAAAGAATATGTGTGGTAGCTGGCCAAAATGTCGCGCAGTAGATTGAGAATCCTACTACGTCCTTAATAGATCTGTAAACAAAATTTTAGGAGTACGGAGTACATCTCCTGCCTAAGCCTTATCGCAACAGGTGCTTGCTAGCTTAGACTGGCCATCAATGTCTGAGGGTACATCTAGAGCCGGGTTGCTGACGAAGAAGTCTGATGGAATGATCTGTACCTTGAGCATTTCCACCGGCCTGTCTGTGGTCAGCCGCCTTCGTATACAAAACATCACAAGTCAGGAGATAGCGGGCGAGAATCTTACATGACAGGCCAGTCTTCGACGCGTGGATTATGGGTTAGGCCAAACACACTCCACAAAACAATGTCCTCATCTAACACATTCTCGTTACGCGCTGCTGCGTCTGCCACGCCACCGACCTCCCGCCGGCTCTGCAGGGTATAACGTCCACCTGCGTACAGCTCATAATCGCGATAGCGAGTGACCCATAAGTGATGGCGGGCAAACAAGGCGCGCTGAGACTGAATGCTGTCAGGGTGGGCCAGCAGTAGCTGCGTAGGTGGGGCCAGGACTTTGTAGGAGACAGGTCGGCCGCTGACAGGGTTGATGCGACTCCGATTCTGAATTTTGAAGACACGGTGGCGGGTAGGCTCCAGATCGAGAGAGGTCGAGGTGGAGATGGGTGTCTGGCAGACCTCGTAGTAGTTGCCGTTGGGGTTGGTGGCCGGGTTAGAGGCGACAGCGGGTAAGCTCTCCTCCTGCACGAGTGTATTGTTGTGGCCATCCACAGCCGGATCGATACGAAGGCAGAACATGTGCTGGTGATTCTGGGCCAGGGCACCTGGACTTACGATATTTCCCCAGTTAGGCGGGGCAGCCCCAGCGTCAATGTTGACAACCGACACGACACCAGTGGCGCGGGCCTCGACTTCAATACCGGCGGCCTGATCAAACTTGAATGCGAAGATGTACTCGTAGTTCGCAAGGGTGATGATAAATTGGACGACAAGTTCACGGCGACGAGTGGATACAGCACGTCCGGTGCGCCAATTCGTGTGCTTCCATCCAATGCCGTTGTCCTGTTCGTGCAGGCAGATAACATTCTTGGTGGCCACAGCCGTGCCGTCGGCCTTTGTCAGGACGCCATCAAAGTACTACGACATTAGTCAGCCATATGCACATCTCAGCTAACGCTTGAGAAAACTCACCTTTATTACACCAAGGCAGTCACAGCCCAGTGTGAGATTGTTCACCGCGTGACCCAGGCCGCCGTCGCCGAAATCAAACGCTTGCTTTCGATGATAAGGGGGCCGCGGGTCACCATATGGGACCGTCTGTGCCGGTTGTTAGCAGGCTACACAAGAGGCGCATCAAGGACACACACCATATCACTTATGCTTAGCCGGTACATGACATCTCGGCCATCGTAGCTGATGTCGTGTAGGACGGCGCCCTCGCGCGGGTTAAATGAGAGCCGCATCCGCCACTTCTGCCACTGGACCAGATTATCGCCAGATATCGCAAAACTTGGCCCTTCAGATTGTACTACAGTCAAAGGCTTCACATCCTTGCGTGTACCACCGGGCAGAAGCTCTGGCACATATTCAGCTGGCCGACAATGGTCGAGGATGCGGGCTGTCTTGCTCGTCTTGCCCGTCAAGAGATCGCCCTTGCCGCCGGTGGCCGGTTCGTCCACACGCACAAGCTCACGCTTGTTGGCGTCCACAATAGGGATCAGGGGAATGGGATATGCATAGAAATTGACGTCGGGATTGCCGCTGCGAGTGTCACGCCCAAAGCACAGGCCCTGGAAAAGACGGGCGGGGCCATCGGTTAGGTCAGGGCCCCCGTAAGGCCAGGGCTCAATGACAACGTCAAAACCCTCTGGCAGCTTGATGGCCTTGAGCTTCTCCTGAAAAAGCGTCGAGTTTTTGATTGTGGTGACTACAGTTTCAAACTCGAAGCTAGAAGTAGGAGTAAGCCGCAGTGTGCGGAAGAATGCAACATGCAAAATGCAGAACGGAGCTATCTTACATGCTCAGATTGGCATGGTACTCTGTGTCGACGATCTTGTGGGTGGTACGCTTGTGCAAGCGCAGATCGACAACCGACTCATGGTACTCTGGCACCTTGGAACCACCTATCACATCATAGCAGACTTCAGCCAGCCGTGGTGGTCTTGGTGTACTTGGTGTTAGTTTTCCCGCGTGCTCGATCTGCAAGAATGGCACGGTCTTTGCCTTGGGCGGCTCAAGCAAGTAGATGGTACGGAAGTCGATGACAGTGTTTGGATGCAGACTGAGAACAATTTCGCGTGCTTGGTTGGTCTCCTCGATGCTGAGGGCAGATAGTGGATGGGGGAGAGGGGACGCCATAGTGTGCGGTGGCTGCTGCTGGGGAGTGGTATTTGGCTGTGGTTCAAGCTTTTCAGAGGAAAGTGGAAGGTGGAAGACCTTGTATTTAACCACGGCTTGTCTCAATCAATGTCGGTTCGGAAGTACAACAAGACATAATAGGAAGCGGCGATCCATGGATAGACTTGCCTTACCGGTGTTGATCGGCGTGACGTAAATTGCGCGCTCCCGATAACGTTCGGAATGAAGTTTTGCCAATTCCGAAGCAGTAAAACGCGGCGGGTCTGGAGCTGTAACACCAGGACGATCATTCTCCAGCTACAAAACGCCTAAGAGGAGAGGTCGGCAATTCGGTGATGGTTTACTGCTGGGTCGTATTATCTTACGTAGAAGCGCAGCTACGACAATATTAGATACAATTCAAGCAAGCAACAATACAAACGCAAAAACGAGCACAAAGTCACCAAGTCGTCAATTAAATCAGCCACTGGAATCGCTGCGAGATGCCGCCTCCTTCTCCGACGAGCGGCCCGTCCGCGAAGACGTCTGCATGCAGCCCCTCATCCAACTGCTGTCCTTGCCCGAATATATCAAAGAGCGTGAGGAGATCTGTGTCGACTTGAAACATGTCGGGGACTGGCCCACCGAAGGTGTCATCGTACAGCGAGTCGCCCATCTGCATGTATGGGTCAGCAGCATTCCACATTTGAAGGCGACCAGCAGCGTCGCCAGCGATGACAGCCGTTGAAGTGTTATGTGCCTCGACATATTGGACAGGCGCCACCGCCTCTGTGCCTTCCGTTGCTGCCGTTGCCACAGATGTCGCCGCCGAGGGTGCTCTCGACGCTGATGTGGCCATCACCGCCTTCTGGCCGTCCTCGTGCAGGCCAAGAC
This sequence comes from Grosmannia clavigera kw1407, assembly GCF_000143105.1. Lineage (NCBI taxonomy): Eukaryota > Fungi > Ascomycota > Sordariomycetes > Ophiostomatales > Ophiostomataceae > Leptographium > Leptographium clavigerum. The sequence goes on along the minus strand of NW_014040560.1, from coordinate 2,047,662 downwards.
GCCGCAAGGCTGGCAGCAGTCCGCGGATACTACGCCAGAGCCGGCGGCTAACAGTCCTGTCGTGTGAGAAGCAGCGAATGAGCGCGACGGCATCGCCAAAGCTGCGGCGACAGGGCTCTGTGAAGATGCGCGGCGCGTGACACACGGCCAGAAAGAGAACGGCCAGAGCACTAAGCAAGAAGTAATTGAAAGCGCGCTGCTGCCGAGCATAGATGTCAGTCGTCTCATTCAGGTGAAACAGCACCTGGATACTGTCCATGGCGATGTCGACGACCAGCCAGGCGCCATGCGGATCAGCCTCAATGGCCGTTGGGCTGCGCAGACGGTGGCGATGCAGCAGGATGCGAAGGCTGTTTGCCCTGAGGTATAGCAGCGTACGCAGGCGATGAAGCACGTGTGGCTGGACACGTGGCGCCAGGCCTAGCCGCGGATGCCGCAGTTGCAGCTCCGCTGGAATTTGGGCCAGCCACTCCTGCACGCGCAGGTCCAACAAGGCCACCTGGTCATCCTGCAGCAGCTGCCGCGGGCCTAAACCTCCAGCGCCGCCAGTACTATGCAGCACCGGAATGGCATCCCACAGCTGCGAGCATAGCCGGCCGTAGCCTACCATGGATTGAAGGTATGGCAAGTCGAGGCCCTGCAGAGGCAGAGGGGGATGTAAGCATGCACATACTGTATTAGTAAGCAGTGAACTAACGTACCGGCTCTGGAAGCTCTGGATCGAGGTCGCGATCGCGGAGCGCGAAGGGCAAACTGATGCCAATGCTCCAGCGGCGGTCGAGTACGTAGACGCACCAGAAGACACGTGTAGCCAGCTGGCGGGCGTTGGACGACTTATAGTTTTCCAGTAGGCTCTGCTTCCTGTGCAGACCCATCTCCAGCATTTCGTGGGCAGCTACGCTGATGGCTCTCCATGCGAGAAGGTCCTGGTCAATGTGGAAGTAGTATATGCTCTGCGCAAGGTCAGCCAAGGATACAGAATCAGACCATATAGAGAAGTGGACGGTCATACCAAAACGGCCAGCAGCTGCACTTCCTTCATGTCTGGTTCGGGGCTGGCGATGCACGACACATTCCGCTCGACGGGGCTCACGAGCATCTCGCTGACGGTATTGCGGCCGCGGGCCTCGAGAACGACGGCCGTGGCGATGACAACACGGGCCAAGGCAGCATCGCCGGCGCCTGCAGATGCACGTGTATCGGGCAGCAAAACGCTCTCCTGCTGACGCAGACAGCGCAGGACGTCGTCGCGGATTGCCTGCGGCTGTGCAGCCAGGTCGGCCACGTCGATGCATGGGAACACTGAGTTTACGTCTTCGTCGTACACGCCGAGCAGCCGCACAATCTCGTCGGTAGTCCAGCGAAGATGGGGATGGAAGCTGCCACCGGCGCTGGCCTCTGCCGTTGCAGCTGCAGCTGCAGTCGCTGTCTCTGTGGGTGTTGAGGGCACCGGTGACTGGCTGCAACTGTGTGCTACCGCCTCTCCGTCACTATCGCTACTGACAAGGGGGATGCCCATGCGATGAAGGGCCCGTTCGCCAACCTGGAAGTCGAAGTCGGGCCTCGTCGGCCCCATAAACTTTGGCTTCCGGCGCAACCCTGGTGCTTGCGTGTTTGGCGAGTCGGCAAACGCCCTGCCATGAGATGGCGATGACACGTTCTTGACGACGTCATTGCTGCCGCTGTAGACGCTCTGTTGCAATTCGTGCACTGCCCCTGCCAAATCACCGACCTGGCGTCGCAGCCCCGCCAGCTCGCTCAGCAGAAGTCTCAGTTGGTCGTTGTTGCTAGCGGAGGTGGTGAGACTCTGTTAGCAAAGCAGAGATACAGCCCAATAGCCGGGTGGCATGATCGAGATACGTACCTGTTCTCAGTCTTTTCTCGCCCGGCCTGCCGAGACGGTGCGTCAAATACGCACAGAAGTTCGGCCCCGGCGCACCGCTGACAGCTGCCGCCGTCTTGGCTCGGCACACATCTGAGCTTCCTTTTCTTGCACAGATTACTATAGCGGGGTTGAGGCACATTAGCCCAGGCTACATTACCATCGCCTGTATGTATTCTTGCTCGTGGGCTTACCATGCAGCCGAGGTGTATTTTCCCCGCTTCGCCCGTGAAGTGTCTTCGGATGGGGTCGGTCGCTTTTCCGACCGGGAATCAGTGGTGCATTCATCCATGTCGCTGGTATAACATATGACGACAACAGTGGTGGAAGTGCATTCCGCCCGTCGAACAGAGGCCCATTCGATTTTTCGTATTGACTCGGGTGAGATTCCGAAATCCCGATTGCTTCCCTCCACATTTCCCCGCTTTGAGTATGTAAGATAAGATACAATACTCCTTACTCCGTACTCGCAGGAGTGGCTGTTTGAGAGACTGGGCCGTGCTGATAATTCCTCTTGTTTTGCCAATAAACGGAAACGTAATCCGGATACATCGGCGACCAGTTTTCGTAGCCCAATAAGTATTGCCGTCATTGAATCAAATACTATGGGAAGTCTGGGTATGATGGGTACTGCTTTCCGCCTCGCGTCGGTCAGCAGCTTCATGATTATCAGCCGGGCCAGTCTCGCTCGCTACCTCCGAATGTCGCCTACAGCATTGACCATGGTTGAGATCATTTCTGTCATGAACCTGCTCGCACTCTTCACATTGAAAAATTGTCGTCGCGGCTGTGCCACAGTGCCACTGCGCATCAATGGCCAGTAAATGCGGCACTTGCTGCTATTTGTCTTTGTCGAGCCCCGAACCTTCGTTGCTAAGACAATTTTGCATTGTAAGTAAGATACATCTACAACCCTAGGACAGCCTAATCATAAGAAGGCGCACCGTGTGGGAAAAGATCTAGCGGATCTTGTGCCGACTGGGGAGAAAGTTTCAGTCTATACGGAGTAGTCCTCGAGAGATGTGCATTCGTATGTATTAATGCGGGCAGACCCCGGAAGAGGGACGCCAAAACAAGCATAATCTTACATGAAGAAAAGTTCATAGAAGTTACTTCGCAAATCTGAAAAAAGAAAAAGATGTCAAGACAATAAGGGAAAGAAGCCATTGCCCCCCAGATAAGAGGTGGACCGAAGAGGTACAAGAGCTGCAGGTCAAAGTAGCCCAGAACCCTGTTCCCCAAGACGCTCCGAAAAAAAAACCGACCGGAAAACCTACACAACCACCTCATCCTCATCTGGGCCCTCCAGGCTTGTCCTTCTTGCCGCTTCCGTCACGCAGCTGACTTTGTGCCCGTCCTCACTCAAAACCTCCATTCCATCTCCATAATCAGCCGAAGATGCATCCTTGCCCTTGGCATCGGCATCGGTATAGCCATTGACACTACTGCCATTGGCATTGGTATTGCCATTGCCGCTCTCCTGTTCGTCTTTCTCAGCATCTGTGTTCGTCAAGAAGCGGAGCCGTTCAAATGGCCACAGACCACTCACGGTTGTTCCGCCACTTCCACCACTGCTGCTTTCTGTCGTATTATTTGAGGAGGGCGGGTGTACGGCTAGAGGTTTGAATAGCACTGTGTCGGGGTCGCTATCCAAATAAAGACCGCCGGATGTGGCGCCATTTCCGGAGCTGCTGCCAGCGGCATCGCTCTGGCTGCCCTTGTTCTCGCTATTACCGCTGCCTTCGACCTTTTCTCTGCCACCGATATCATCTTTCGCCGACACCTCAGCCATAGCAAAGTCGCCAAACTCTTCGTCGTCGTCGTCGTCATTGTTTCTGCCAACATTGCTCCTGGCTTCGTTGGGACCAATGTGGTCGCTGTCTTCGTCGGAGCTGCTGTCACGACCGTCGCCAAATTTTTCGCTCTTGTTCACACCACTGCTAGCTGCATTTCGATCGCCCCGTACCATGGACCGCCACCAACTGCCGCGATTCCAGCCAAGCCCCGTCCGGCCACCGCCACGACCACCGTTCAAGGCCGTATCCGCATCGTCATCTTCTTCGTCGTCTTCGTCGTCTTCGTCGTCGTCTTCGTCGTCTTCGTCATCTTCGTCGTCGGCAAAAGGGTTTCGCAGTCTCTCGCCCGACGAGCCAGAAAGAGCAGTCCCCGTAAGTAATTGGGAACCGGACCGGCCAAAGCCAGAGTCCCCGCCATTATCATCATCTTCACATCCTTCGTGTCCGTCCTGAGCTGCTGCTGCCTCGGCGTTCCGCTTGCTCATGGCCAGCCGCGCGGCTAGTTGCAGGCGTGCTCTTGAAGGCGGGATGTTCAATGGAGGTGGCGGAGGTGGCGGTGGCGGAATGGCCGGGGGTATCAGAGAGGACGATGCATTCAGTGAGTCAGTATAGGCTCGGAACTGTTCAGCGTTAGCAAGCTTAACACACTATCTCCCCAGTTATGCTTTAGAGGGGAGCGCGAAAAAACAGAGGTCCCTCAAGAGGCAGGAGCGTCGACAACATTAAATGGAAGAAGCAATTGGTAAGGTGGCAGCGAAGAGCAGACATGCGATTGTCGAATGGCCTTAAGTGCCGTCAGGCGAAAATCAACCCATAATATTGTAGTCATGGTGTGACCCATGACGCTCTCCAATATGCAGTAATCCTTGAAGAGAGAGGTACAGCTGTATGGTTGATACGAAGCTGCACCCCAGAATCGACTTCGATTTCTCATTTCGTTCAAGCGTCTTTCAGGCAAAGAACACATGCCGGTTGCTTAATTAAGCCAAATCCATGGGCCCAGATGACCGATTGACCTAGACAGGATAGTACCGAAAACTGACACCTTTGTTTATCGCTGAAATGTTCTGCTCAATGCCTTTGGCACAGATCCGCATCAACATTAACAGGTAAAAGTCAAGTTATTTCACAGTCCTCGTTCACACTCCGTGCTGTCGGCGAAAACAATAGACAACACTGTTTTCAACCTTTGAGCAATGTGTGCCACTTCGAGCTTACTGATGCTGCTGCTAGGGGCTGCATGACCACAACACACTTGAAGCGCATCGTAGTCCTTGTCTGCGATAACGTCTTCAAAGCTATCATCGGAACTGCTGAAAGCAGGCTTCAATGCGCTAAAGCCGGCATGTGCAACGCCCACTTGGTCCAGAGACCACTGGTCTCATAGATTTCTGTACCGATACGCCCTTCAGTTCTGCTTTCGCAAATTAACTGACGTCTCCGTCACTACCATAAGCTCCGCCAAATATAATGTCGACATCAATGTTGACTTGGCCTTCCTCGTCATCTTTGCAGTCGTCACCAGTGTGCACGAAATTGCCAGTGCTGTTTTCAATAACCGCAGAACGCCGGTTGGCCTGTGTTGTCGCATCCTCTGTTTTGTGCGCCCCCGCAAAGTGATATAAAAATGGACCGGGAAGGGAACAACTAACCTCGTCATTGATGTCCTCATCATTGTCGTCGTTGTCATCTTCGTCTTCATCACTCGAGCTATGGAAACCGGACGATATTCCAGCGCTGATCGAAAAAGGTCCGAGGCCTCCGTCAGCCTCGCCCTGGAAATCGAGGCTTCCGTTCAGCCCAGCGTCAGCCAATGCTGATGACGTGTTTTGGGTATTGCCCATCCCAAACGACGAGCCCAACCCGCTAAGACCGACGGCAGCCAATCCGGCAGTACCCGCTTGGTTGCCCATAGACACATCTGGACGAACACCACCGAGGATTGCATTGTCCCTCTCGCGTGTCTCCGCTAGCGGGCCCTCGACATAATTGATCCAATCTTGAGACATGACCTTTTCCAACACTACCTCAGAGAGAAGCTCCGGGGGGTGACGTTCCGTGAATTTGACGACTTCCTCCGCGATCAGTGTTAGGTGGCCCATGTAACCCATGCGGGTTCTTGTGGAGACCTGGGACTTCTCAGACGCAAGCTGCCCGTTTATTATTTGGGTGGTCACGTCTGCAGACTCAAAAAGAGAAATTGCCAGATTCGGGTTGAACCCGCGATCCATCGGGCCATTGAAAACTTGCTGGACCACGTCATACACGACATTGTGAAGAAAGTTGTTCCAGGGATACGAGAAAAAGAAAGACTTGTGATGTTAGTCACGCACAATGAAAACGAAGGAAGCCACGGATCTATATGGAGGGAGAAGATAGCTCACAAGTATGGTAGGAACCACACGGTGCTCAACAAACTGAATCTTCAGCAGGTCGCCTACTACTGGCTCGTCCGCAGTGGCATTCACGGTCGAGAGTTTTGAGCTTGCTTCGACTGGTCGAGGAGCCACAACAATAGATTCATTTCCGGCGTCGCGTTCGTTTTCTTCGGCTGCCCTTTTCTCTGTCGCGTCGGTAGTAGACACTGCATTTGCTTTACTCTCGCCGGCATTTTTGCTGGCTTCATGCGCGGGTTCTGTGGAATACGGCATAAGCTCGTTCAAGGGCGCAGTCGGGGCTTGGTTGTCTTCTTGCAAAGTCTCTTTCGCGACAACCTCTTCTGCCTGTTCTAGGACAATACCCTCCTCAGAAATTATGGTCTTGGCAAGCTGCTCACGCAGTTCTGATATTGGACTGGACGAACGCTGTGCTGTCGAGTGAAAAGATTCAGACAAACTGGAGATTGTAGGAGTGAAAACGATGCCCGCGTCGGATTCATCGCCCTTGTCTGCATCGGACATTGTTTTTGCGCCTTTGCCCAATGCTGGCTCTGTCGCTTCCGTAACAAAATCATCGGAGCTGACAGTTGCGTCGTCGATGCTTTCATTGTCCACTGTCGACGGAGTGGATGAAGACTCTGAATCTTTTGACACCTCTGGGTCGCTGAACTGGGATAAGACCTTCTTCTTGGTGGGCGAGAGAGGTGCTACAACAAGGTCTGGCTCATCAAAGTGCGGCAATTCAAGCTCTGGCAATTTGTCGTCCCGTGTGTTCAATCGGGGGGAACTGAGAGGCTCATCGACAAAATCATCGTCATCTTTCTCAAAGAGAGATGAAGTCGATGGCCTAGGACCTGTTAAGGGGAGAACGTTGTATTGCTGTTTCTCGTTCTCGCCCATGTCGGCGGTATGTGTGACTTCTTCGAACCCGTCCTCGTCAGAGGCTGACACATTCATTATTTCGAGGCGACGCCCCTCTTCGGCAGCGGGTGCATGGGGCACACGCATGGTAAGAAGATCGGTGCCTGGCGCAATCGCATCCTCGCCCCGATTTGGAGCTAATTTGCCTTCACTCCGCAGACGCTTGCGCTCGGCATCGCGAACAGCAATGACAGTCTCGGAGCCAAACTCGTTCAACAAGCCCATGTTGCTGCAATGGAGAAGTTCGGCCATCAGTTCGCAGGTCTTGAATCGGTCAAAACCAAGCGGTTCAATCTTGACATTGAAGGTAGAGTTGAGGCGAGTCTTCTGGGCAGGCGCATTGTTCATCAACTGCATAAAGTTTGGTACATTCTCCGCAAACATCCGTAGCAAGGTGCCGAGATAAATGGGGTCTCGGCTTGAGGGAATCGAGTTGGCTTCGGTGCCAACATCCGGATCATAGTCAGAGTTGTTTTTTCGGATGACCTCGATGATAATTCCCACGCCGACGGTCAATGCATTGCCGCCACCGAGCATATAATTGATTAGTTCGTCAATGCATGGGTGGGAAACTAGCTGCCGGGTGAGCTCGTTTGGCCCGATGCATGTCTGCTCGTTCTGAGTGGCGTTGGCAGAGACCGTGATGATGGCTTTGATGAAGTCTCCAGCTGATGTTTGTGTTGCCCAGCTGTTCTTAGGACTAAGAAAGGAGAGAAGAGTTGGCATCACGTCTTGCGTATAAAGCCACTAAATAGATGTAGATCAGTATTTGTCACACTTCTCAGGCGCAAACTGTTCGATAATGACACTTCTACGTACCTCAACAATGCCAGGGCTTCCTTCCGGACGATCCAGAGTTATGATCTTCAGTAGTAGGTCCATGATCATGGGGCAGTCGACGTGTCGCAACATATCCTGCACTGCGCCATCCATAGACTTTAAAAATACCACCATATCGTCAACCTTCTTGTCGAAAAGGGACTCGTTGACCTTGGTAAAATAACTAGCTTGTAGTGGATCAAGCAAAGCCGGCTGCTTGATATACTGCCAAAACTTGTGCAGCAGGTCGCGGTTTGAGGGATCCATCACAGTCTCACATATGGACCAGTTATCGCAAGACAGAATCTCGCAAGAGACATACGCATACCGGTTACGTTTCGTTTCAGCCTCATCATCATCTCGGCCGCCATCAGTCAGTGAGGAGGATGCCCGTGGACGGTTAAACGGTAAAAGACGGGGCCGCCCTCGTTCATTGCTTGCATCGTCGCTAGCGCCAGCGGAGTCGTCCTTCGTATCATCGCCAATAGGCACGGCAGCAGGCTCAGCCTTAGGAGCGACAACGAACTCTAGAAGACGCTCTAAAACCTCGCGCTTCCGGAGATAATCGAGAAGTTTGCCATTGCGGGCTTTGATGTCGCCCAGCAAATCATTCTCGTCCAACAGATCTTCAAGAGCAAACTGCGGTCGATCAAGAATAGAGTCAATGGGCGATATGCTGGCGTAGCCGCCAAATTTCCAGAACATTTTGGAGGGGTGCTTATGGATCCTCAACACCACGCGCCGGTCAAGAGACACAGAGCGCTGGCAGAGGGCACGGGTTGCAAAGGGATAAAGGTCGTCGCCTCAGCTTTCCCACATTCGAGAAAGTTCTGCCCAGGCTCGATGGGGACAGCAAGCAAATTCTTTACAGTCAGCAGAAAACTTGTATTGTGATTTTGTGTTGCAGTTGAGGTCCAGTGTTGTATACTCGTCTATTCGCTTCGACAAGAGTTAGGAAGAAAAAACGACGTACGACAGCTGACGCTGAAGTGGCGTGGCCCAGCTGTATCGGTTTTTGGATGCTGAATAAATGCGGACAGAGTCCGATTGAATGGAACAGGGGTATCTTGAGAGTCTGGAGTGCAAAACAGGTAGACGTCAGCGTGAGAATGTGTAGGAGTTCAGGTCAGTTATAAATTTGTGGTGATTTTGCTCTGCGGCTTGTATTGCAACAAAAATCCGCTCATTTATGAGACCGATAGAATGGTACCAGGAGAGCGACACCGATCATTTGTGCCGAATTGTACTCCAGTTGACTGCCGTTTTTCCGCCATCAGACGAGCTCGATCAAAAGGAGGGGAAGGACGCAATGATTGGTGTGGGCCGGCAACAGATAAGTCGATTACTGAGGGGCGAGTATATCGAAGGAGGCGGGCTGTGTGCCAGTCGGTGACGAAGCAGTGACACGCAGAGTTATATTGAAGATGCGTCTGTCGGGGTGTAATGTTGTGTCTCAGGTTTGGCTTCTGGCGGGGGGGAGATGGACGCGGATAAATTGACTCGGGCGCACGTTCGAGGCAATGGTCGCGAGATGCGGAGTAAAGGGTAAGACCGTTCCCCGGATACGCGCATAGAGCACCACACATTGCATCATCTCAGTGCGCTGGGGTGGTACTGGCAATCTGAAGGCGAAGAGGCGGACGATAGGGAGACGGGCAAGAGGGGAGAAGCCGAGATAATTACTCACAAAAGTGCCAGCCTTGGCGGAGAAAATGAAAGGAATCCGGTATGAACCGGAGATAAATTGCAGAATGCGGTACTGGTACACAATTTCGAAAGCGCCGTGGGAGATCGTGGGCGGTGTCGAGGGAGGAGAACAAGTTGAATGGGAAATGAAGGGTTTGTTTGGTGGTTTCGTCGCGTTGTTGAAGAAATACGGCCCCAAAATCCGAAGGTCAATGAGGGAAAGAGTGGCCCGGGAAGGTGCGCACGCACACGGGAATGACGCCTGGACGCTTCCCAGGGTCCAGGCGGTTTTCGGCACTGTCTGTGGAGCCCGCGACACTGTGTAGGGCATTGGACCGGGGTATGGATAACCAAGAACAGCATGGCAATGGGCTCCAAAAACAGGTACGAATACGACATCGCGGGGCTCACTCCTCTTTATTCGCCAGGCATCTCTGATCTGATGTCGCACTTATGTACTGCGCACGGCCGACTACGATATACGGAGTATTTTCCGTGGCTTTCTGACGACGCGACTTGCAGGGCCGTGTATATACTCCGTACATACTCTGTACTCCCACGAAGTACGGAGTACAGTTCCACTAGACTGTTTACCAAGTGGGTTGAGGTACTTTGTCAGCACCTGTCGCGGGCGTTATGGCAACACTCAACACCTGAGGCTGTGCCGGAAGTCCTGCGCACAAGGAGCAAACCTGGCCTCGTGGCAGTCCACCTCTCAAGGCCGGAAATAATTACTAGTCCACCCGGCAACCTAGCTTGGGCTTCGTAAATTAGTCGGACAATCGCTCAGCTCAGCTCATTCTAATAGATAAATTACTCACTGAGTACGGAGTATAACAATATATTATTTTTGGACATGGAAGGACAATACGGCTTTAGCAGGCTTTTTATCAGTCAAACCAGTGAAAATGTGGAGTACGACGTCGCCACGGCAATCGCGGCGCAGTGTTCCCATTTGTGCTGTAATCAGCTGCACTCAAAAGATAAACATACAGTGGGGTCCCAAAAATATCGAAAAAGTGATCGCGCATTTTCGCGTCCTCCATTAATTAAAAACCTACACCCATTCTTAAAAAGGCCATAAATCGACGAAAAGATGCTCAATCTAAACGAAACTGGTAGCATTTTGACGGCCAATAGGACGGCTAAAGGCTAGTTAAGTCTGGTAGCACGCGCAGTCGCCTTTAGTGCTGTAGCCGGCGGTGCGTCGCAGTTAGCCGTTGCATGCGCATTTAGCGTTAGTTCTGCTACTATCTATACTACGAATAATCGCTTTACAGCTATACATGGCTTTGCTAATAGGTCTGGCCGCGGTAGGCTAAGGATTCTTAGCTATTTAAATACACGATACCTTATTTAACAAACAAAACGAGAGCCCTAAATTATATATAATAAGCTAGTAAAAAGAGTGTTTGCTTAGCTGTTTACTTCTACTATACAGCGCGCTTTTCATAAATAAAATATATAAAAATAGAAAGCTTTAAAAAAGAATACCTTTTACTATAGCAAATGTAAAGGATTAGCTTAGTTTTATACATAACTAGATTAAAAACAATAAAGAATTACTTTTAATATTATAACGCCGCCCCAGGAAGGGGACCGACGCAGGCTACGCGCAAGCCGTACGCAGTATGCGCACAGCGTATTAGATGCACATCGTGAACTAGAAGCGGTGCTGGTGGCGCAGGCTGCGTGGCGCAGTCTGCGCACAGGCCACAGCACGTGCTAGCGCACGGGCCAAGTAGAAACGGGGTCGCGCCTGTCCTGCGCACTTGGTGCGCCAGAGGTGCGCCTACGATAAAGAGCGCCTCCCGCACTCCCTTAGAGTGTAGAAGGCAAGAATTAGCTATTGAATATACGGCTGCTCCCTCCTGTTAAGAAGATACCTCCTTGCCTGCCTGACTTACCTGGCCTACCTAAGTACACCTTTAACAATTCCTAATTCTTTTACTATTAGGCTACCCGAGTTAGGAGGCAGAAGGAGCAATGGCACCTCGAAAGACCACGAAGAAAACGTTGCACGCACGTAGTGCGTAGGAAGAGAGCAGCTCTAGGGCAATAGTCGAGAACCCCCTTAACCCTATTGTCGAAGAAGTAAAGAACGAAGACTCTAATCTCTTAGAAGAGGATTATAAGCAACTAGATAACAACAATGCGGGTAAAGGCCCCTTAGGGCAGACTATTAGGCCTACTATAGACTAGATAGTAGCGGACCTTATTGCTAAAAATAATCAACTGCGTAAAGCAGAGCGCTTAAAGCAGCAAATAGTAGACCTATAGTAATAGCTCTTAGATATAAGAGCAACCTAAGCGAAGGGTAAGCGTACTCGCAGCAAGGACTTTAATAAAGACAGCTCTTGCAGTTAAGATATTATCTTAAAAAGCGGCATTAAACCGCTCTTTAAGACACCTAGCAGCTTTTAAGAGCGCGCTACCTAGCTATAGGCTAGGAAGTAATACTTTTATCTAGCCTTTAATAAGTTTAGAAGCGCTAGTTACTAGATTAATTATATGCTTAAATATATAGAGTAGTTATGCTATACTATATAGGAAACGCGCTTATAAAGTATAATAGACGTAGTAGTAGTAAAGGCTTAAAGCAACTAAGATGCATTTAAAGCTTAGACCTTAACCTTTATAGCTAATCTTTATAACATAGCTTTTATTATTATTAATAAAATTAGCAAGGCTTACTAAAGATTAAGGTAAACCTTTTAAGACTTTAATAACTACCTTACCTTCTTTAAAAACTAACTACTTATTAAATAAAAAAAGGAATAAGCGTAGTTGCTATTCTTTAAGCTACTCTTAGAATTAAAGAAAGATCTTTTAAAATTAAATAAGATACTATAGACTAAAGTAAAACTAGTAGCTAGAGTAATAACGTTTTAAAGTTTAAAAAAGCTAAAGGCTTAGTTAAAATAAGACAATAATAGTACGCGTAGTAAAAGAGCGTAAGAGAGTTAAAAAGGCTATAAGAGCGGCTATAAAAATAATATTAATTAAGAAAACAATTATAGCAACTACTATAGTAGTGCTAAAGGTAAAGGCTAAGGCAAAGAAAAAGGTAGATTAGCTGCTATAGCTATTAAGAGCTACTAAAAAAAACCTACTTATATAAATAGTAAGTGTATAAAGTGCTTTATTTATAAAAGCAAAGGCTACTTTGCCTAGAACTACTTAAAAAGGTAAAAGACTATATTAATAAATTTAGTTTAACTAACTAAAAAGAATACTAAGAAGGCAAAAAACTAGAAACGCCTAGAATAAACTAAAACTCTTAAGCGTTACTAGAGATAATTAAGATTAGTAATCCTTTTCTTATCTAAGCTTCTCTTCTTAGACTAATAACTATAGAAGTATTTGCTATATAGAATACTTATATAAGTCTTAATACTATTAACTACGAATTTATAAGACTATAAGGACTAGAATCTATAAAGATATTAGTACTAACCCTTAAAGCGTATAATAAAAGCATTATAAGCGTAGTAAGAGCGTAAAAAGTACCCTTATATATAAGAGACTTTTATAAGTATACCTATAAGATTATATAGGTTTGTATAAAAGTTACTAAACTTGCTAAGTATTAAGGCCTAATAATATTACTATTAATAATAACCCTTTAAAGTAAGAAAGTTTACCTAAAGCTAGCAGACCGCCGCTAGTAGTTTAAAGCACGCATAAAGACTATGCAACTTATACTATAAGAAATCTTCCTTGCTATAGCGCGTAAAGAGCGCGCATAAGTATATATAATCTTACTAGGCAACCTAGAAGTAAAAGGTTATTTAAGAGGCATAGGCGCACTGCCTACGCATTTAGCGTGCAAGTATAATAACATGCTAAATTTATTCAACGCTAAGGTCTTACCGCTATATAAGGCTACTAACTATGCAATTAATCTTTTACCTAGCAGTTAACTACTATATAGGATAATATATTCTTTATTATAAAGAGAATTAGAAGAGCTACGCTAGTACTTAAATAATAACCTAGTAATAAGACGAATTCGCCTATTAAAAAGCTTTATAAGCGTACCTATCCTTTTTATACCTAAGAAGGATAAAAGCTTACGCTTATACGTTAACTATAAAGGGTTAAATAAGGTTATAGTAAAAAACTAATACCTGCTACCCTTAATCTCTAAGATTATAAACTACGTAGCAAGAATAAAGGTAATATTAAAAATTAATATTAAGAAGGCGTATTACTACCTAAGGATTAAAGAAGAAGATAAATAGAAGACGGCTTTTTAAACTAAATATAGTCTTTTTAAATACCTAGTCTTACCTTTTAGGCTAACTAACGCCCTAGCAACCTTCTAGTATTATATTAGCTAAGCGCTACATAGTCTAGTAGATACAATCTATATTATCTACTTAAACAATATCCTTATATTCTTATATAATAAGAAGAAGTATACAAAGCACCTAGACTAGGTCTTTAAGCGTCTTTAGCAAGCCTAGTTATTTATTAACAGCAACAAATGCTTGTTTTACTAACAAAAAGTTAAATTCCTAAAGTTTATTATTAAAAGCAAAGGGTTTGCAATAGACCTACGCAAAGTACGCGTAATTGTAGAATAGCTAACGCTATAAACATTTAAAGAGGTACAATGTAAGGGGCTGGTGTGCAATGCGTGGTCACGAAGGCTTAACTGGTTTGTACTGTTGTATTAAGACTTCAACTTAACGAACTATAGGAGATTAGTAGGCAAAGGCCTGCCAGCTAATATATACGTGGCTAGAAGATGCGGTGTAGCGCAAACCCAGTGGGGCGTGGCGCAGCTAAGTGGCTGTGCTAGTCCCGTGCAACGTGTCAAGATAGTTCGTTAAGTCCGCCGCTTGGTAAGCGACTAGTTGCCGAACCGGTGCGTAGGGACGCGTGTGTGGAATACCCTTACATACAAGTCTTCCTTAGATTTTACAACTTCTATCGTCGCTTTATTAAAGCTTACTTAGATATCTTATCTCTTTTATTAAGGCTGCTACAAAGTAGCAAAAATAGCAAAAAGCTAGGACTAGTGCAGCTAGGGAGTAAGGAGCGCGCAGCTTTTGCAATGCTAAAGGAGGCATTTATAAAAGCACCTTTACTACGCTATTTTAACCTAGAATAGGCAATACGTATAAAGACTAATGCCTTAAAGGTAGCTATTAGCAGGATTATCTTCTAATAAGACAAAGAGAGAGCCTAGCACTTAATTGCCTTTTAGTTAAGAAAACTATAAAGACTAAAGCTAAATTATAGCACTCTACATTAAAAGCTACTAGTAATTATAAACTTTTTTAAGCAATAGCAACACTACCTTAATAGTAGTAAAGAGACAATTAAAGTCTTATTAGACTATAACAACTTACGCACCTTTATAACCTAGCTAAGGTATAATAAACGTAAGGCTTACTAAGCTATATACCTATCCCTCTTTAACTTTATAATTAAGCATAGACTAAGCGTAATAAACCCGGCTAATGCGCTATTAAGATGGCTAGATTACTTTAATAAACCTAGACAAGTTAGAATAACTATTACTAAGGTATAAAAGAAAGACGCATAGTTACTAAGCACCGCAGCTATAGCGCAAAAAACGCGCAAGATGCGCGCACCTATTATAAAAGGCAATAGCGCTAAGCTAGTTACCGACGCAGCTTATACGAATAAGACGCGTAAGATGCGCGCACCTACAAAAGAACCTAGTAAGGAAGAGGAGCTAAGCGCTACCTTTAGGATCTTAGTAGCCCTAGATCTTATACAGCAAGCCACCGTAGCGCAAAAACAGCGCACCGCCTAAGCAGGTAAAGCGTAGTAAACTAAGAAGGCTAGACAACTATAAAAGACTCTAAAAAGACCTTAAGGATATTACCGCTATAGCGCTAATTAAGAGTCTAACGCTCTTAATAAGCGTAGATAAGAACCTAGTATACTCTAGCCTACCGCAGCAACCAGCTATCGTTGCTGCCTTATATCTATACCTTTAAGAAAACAAAGTCCTTAAAGCTATTTACAAAGCGATAGTAGGAATCTAAGACGTAGACCTAAAGGTGCAAGTTGTTAAGGCGCGTATAAAGCGCACTATAAGCGTAGAAGGTACAACAAAGCTATAGAGCCTTACACTAGACAGTATATTACTATAGGAAAACCGCCTACATATAGGCAGCGCGTACATCCTTTGTTAAAAGCTACTATAGCTCTATTATAACAACTAGATCTTTAAGCAATTTATAGTTGCTAGGACTCTAGAACTGCTTTATTGCTACTTCTACTAGAAAGAAATAAAGAAGGACATAAAAGCTTATATTGCCTTATATCTAGTTTACTAAAGATAAATAATTAAATAGTATGTGTAATATAGTAAGCTAAACTTGCTACTGCTACTATAAGGAGAAATCTCTATAGACTTAATTACTAGGCTACTAGTAGCTAAAGCAAGTATAAGCAATAAAGTAAATACAATTCTAGTAATCGTTAACTGCTTTATAAAGATAAACCTCTTCTTTACTATATAAACTACCTTAATAGCTAAAGGCCTTATGCACCTTATGCACTAACATATAAAACTAGTGTATAGCGTAGCACTAAAGAGTATAGTCTTTAACTAAGAAAGTATATTTACTAGTAAATTCTAAAGTAAATATTGCTATTAGACTAGAATCTATAAGCAGCTATTAACTACATTTTACCCTTAGATAGATAGGCAGATAAAAAGATTTAACTAAATATTAAAGTAGTACTTACGCTGCTTTATAATAAAGAAGCAATTAAATTAGCCCTCTTTATTATCTTTAGCATAATATGCTTATAACAATGCTATTAACGCAACAACTAAAATTAGCCTATTTAAAGCGCTATATAGTTAGAAACTAGACCTATAAACTTGCCTTAAGAGCAGCGCAACCGTAAAAGAGGAGTAGGATACACATAATATAGTCTTAGCGGTATATAACTGCTTAGAAAAACTAAAAGCTATATAAAAAAGGTTAGCAGTAAACTAAGAGCATGCAATAAAGCGCTAGAAGCGTTACTACAATACATGCTACTAGCCTATAAGCTTTATAGTAAAAGAGCTAGTAAGCTTTTCTATAAAAAACCTTTGCTTAAAAAACAAAAAGTTAATACTAAGATGCATTAAGCCTTTTAGAATCCTTAGGACTATAAGTAGATAAGCATATTAACTAGCACTACTAAAATAATATAGCCGACTATATAACGTTTTCTTAGTCTTGCTATTAAAGCATTAAAAGAGTAAGGTAGGCGTAGAATAAGCGCCTTTAATAATACTAGCATCAAAAGACCTAAATAATAAATAAAAAGTAAAAGTAGTCTTAAATAAAAGATATAAGGCTAGCTAAACTAAATATCTAGTATATTAGACAGGCTAGCTAACTAAATATAACTAGTAAGTGCTAGAAGAAGATATAAAAAATATGTATATAGCAATTAAGCGGTATACGCGTAGTAAGCGTATAAAGATAAAAACATATAAGTAAAAGCCTAAATTAATTTAACTAGCTAAAAAGCCTTATAAAAGACTATATAAAACTATCTAAAAAGCCTTTAAAGCAACGCTACGCTAGCTACTACTTTAGCATAAGCTTTATCTATAATATACACCTTTACTACTATCTTAAGAAAGGCATTAAAGGCTATAGTAAAGGCAGCATAACTAGTATTACTAGGCATTAAGCATAGCAGCTAAAAGAGCTGCTAAAAGGTTAAAGCAGTAAGCCTAGGCAGTAAAGATAAAGAGGGCGTATATAGTAATAGCAAGTGCATTTAAGCTAATAAAGCTTGCTAGGCCTTTACCTAGCAGGCTACCTCTTAAGCCTTCTTCTAGGCCTTAATGCCCTAGTAAAGATTAAGCTTTGCTTATATAACGTTAGTAGCTAACAACACCCTTAGCAACGTAGGCCGCTACTACTTATTTACCTATAACAAAGTAGCAATAAAAGCACTTATAGAACGCGCGAGTGCCGCGCGCACTATAGGCAAACCCTAGCTATAAAGCTTTTTATTAAGGCTGCGCAGCACTATCTTAAAGTTAGCCTAGTTGCTAACTATTAGCGGGAAAACCTGCATTCTATTAGCCACTAAAGCAGCCTATAGCCACTAAAGAAGACTTACCCCGCAACACTTATGCTTGCTAGCACAGCAACCGTCGCAGCGCCTAGCGCCAGCAACGCTATAAATACACAGCATGGCTGCAAACCTAGGCAACTCTGCAGAGAGAGTTGTTAGAAAGCGGTGTAGGCACCGCACACACAACGAGCCGTCTAAGGCAACTTAAAGGTAAGCTAGTAGCGCAGCCGCTACCGACCCTAGAAGCGCCGGACTAGCAGGGGCAGCTCTCGCACCTTAACAGGCTACTAGAGGCCTAACTAAAGGCACGGCGCGCGCTGCAGTCCGCGCTAAACGACGAACTATGCTAGCGTAAGCCTTGTGCGTACGTTGCGCACGGCCGGAACTAGCACCTTAGCTAAAGAGTAGAGGGTGTCGGAGAGTAAGGGCTAGGGCTATAGCAAGTACTAGAGCGCTAGAGGCGCTTACCGCGGGCATAAGAACGTTAGAATTAAGAGCAGCCATGTTGCTGCTAAAAAACAAATTTGTTATTTTTAGAAGAAGTAACTAAATGCTAGATCTTATAATAATCTAATTTAACTATAAGACTAACCTCCTAAATAAAGGGAACTAAAGGCGCCTTAAGTCGCCTTTAACAGCAATCTTAGCAAGCACAAAGGGGCCGCCGCAAACGGACAAGCACCACTACCACTAGGAACAAAGGTTGCAAGCCTTTCGTTAAGACCTGCCTTAAAGGAGTCAGGCATAAGAGGGGAGCAATTGTAACGCCGCCTTAGGGAGGGGACCAACGCAGGCTACGCGCAAGCCGTACGCAGTATGCGCACAGCGTATTAGATGCACATTGTGAACTAGAAGCGGTGCTGGTGGCGCAGGCTGCGTGGCGCAGTCCGCGCATAGGCTATAGCACGTGCTAGCGCACAGGCTAAGTAGAAACGGGGTTGCGCTTGTCCTGCGCACTTGGTGCGCTAGAGGTGCGCCTACGATAAAGAGCGCCTCCCGCACTCCCTTAGAGTGTAGAAGGCAAGAATTAGCTATTAAATATACGGCTGCTTCCTTCTATTAAGAAGATACCTTCTTGCCTGCCTAACTTACCTAGCCTACCTAAGTACACCTTTAATAGTAAAAATGTAGTTGCTAGCACTAGTAATAGTAATAAAATACTAGCTAAAACGCTTTTTATTTTTATAAAATATCTTTAAAATACTAGCTTAATTAACTATCTCTTTATATAAGGGTATTCTATATACGCGTCCTTATGCACCGGTTTAGCAACTAGTCGCTTACTAAGCGACGGACTTAACGAACTATCTTAACACGTTGCACGGGACTAGCACAGCTACTTAGCTATGCCACGCCCTACTAGGGTTGCGCTACACCGCATCTTCTAGCCACGTATATATTAGCTAGCAGGCCTTCGCCTACCAGTCTCCTATAGTTCGTTAAGTTAAAGTCTTAATACAACAGTACAAACCGGTTAAGCCTTTGTAACCACGCATTGCACACCACCCCCTTACACTTTATTAGTATACGCTTTAATATTATATATACTATTAGCTGCTTTTTTAAAGGTAATTATAGCCCTTTCTTTTATTACTAAGCTTTACTTAAGCACTTTTACTTGTATATCTTTAGCTTTAAGTAATACTCTTTTTACTTTAGTAACTTAGAATATATTAACAACCTACTATTATACTACTTTACTAGTAGCATCGTTATTCTTATAGCTAGCAGCCTAGTATTTTAAAAGTTTAAGCGCTAGCCTTTTATTACCTTATTTATAATAAAAGCTAAGTTTATTAACTTAACGCTCTTTAGCTATACTTTATAGCACGTTAATTCGATTTTAACTAACCTTAGCGCTTTTATTACTATGCCTTTACTCTTATTTATAAATAGTCTTAACGCACAAGCTATAGTCTTAAACCTTAATAAGTAAGAACGCACTCGTTATATTAATATTCGCTTTAAGTAGATTATTAAGCAAGTTGCAGACAGGCTTATAAAGGCTTTGCGTAAAGATAAGCACCACGATTTTATTTAGCTTCTGCGCCTTAATTTGCGCTAATACCCGCTTATTTTGCTATTTTTATAGTACCCTTTTAGCTTTAAAACAGACGGATAATTACCTTTAAAGGTTTCCTATACGCACTAATGCGCCCTGTTTCTTATCATTGCTCTACATACGCCTAATGTGCTAATACCGCACGCTACCTCCTATAAGGCCTTGTTTTAGGCCGATTTTATGTACCTTTTTGTTCTTCTGCACTGCGGCAGTAAGAGGCTGTGTTGCACGTGACCTTGTGGGTTACTGTGTAGACTTTTCACTGCCGCAGTGCATCTACTAGCTTTAGCTTCCTTTTAGAAAATCCTATGCTTTTCTTCTATGAATTACTCTACTTCCTTATACATCCGTACTACGTCTGTGTCTTTCTTGTAAGGTCCTGTTTTTTTGTTTTTTTTAAGAGGGGGGGCTCTAAATAAGATACTCTAGCTAACTAAGGACAAGTGTTACTAGGCTCTTAGCACATAATTTTACGCTAACACTGCGGTAGTAAATAAAAAGTATACAATTACTCCTCTTATCTTACAAACACTCCTACTGCACGGAGTAGGTAGGGTGCTTAGCATAAGTAGTGAATTTAATTGATGGAGGGCACTGGACCAAGGTCGCAAATTTCAAGCTAGCGCCTCGCGGTCATTTATTCTGGCGAGACGGTGTGGTTAATGATGCCTTTTGAAGATTGCTGGAAACGTGTAGCGTGCTCTGGCCTAAGACAGAGTGTGGTCCAGTGGTAGGAGTCCAGCGTTAGTTTTGTCCACATATTACTCCGTAAACTGATTGACATTTGCTGTGAAGTTTTTCGGCACTGCCCCTATTTCAGGCGTTTCAGTATCTCAGTCCCCGATTTGCCATCAGCAACGCCTAGCTATGCTAGCCAGTTTCTGTCTCCAGGATCTCCAGCTATCATTTCGGGAACACAAGGTGTCTTCAAGTTTCTGGTCAGCGATAAGCATTTTGTATAGACTGTTTTTGGCCCGGGTCTTATTCTGCCTTAGTTGTTCTACATCTACTGCTAGATTCGGGGGTTTGTTGTGTCATAGCATAGAATTTAGCTTCTTGTGTAGTAGTCTTTAACTCTGCAACGGGAATAGCCTCGTCTTTCTCTGCTTTTGTTTTTTTGTTGCAAGCCTTGTATCTCAAAAGAAGTGCCGATGCAGCTAATCTACAATCGATAGCCGCCCTAACATCCTATATAAATATATCTACCGAAGTTAACGGCAACCGGAGGTGTGCTCTGTTTATATTACGTTCCGAGTCATTTGGCCATTCAAGAGGTTGCGTTGACAGAATCGAGGCTCTTAATTTCCAGAGAGTATAACCTATCCCGAAAGCAAACCATAAGTACCCCACGTTTAGCTCACTAATATAAAGCCCACCTGTCATATGCATCGGCATTTTTATAGAGAGTTGCTATTTTTGCACCGTAAAATTTGGCTATCTGCACCGTATTCCACTGATAAGAGATACAGTACATAGGGTGGGTTCCTGCTTTCACCCCTAAGGACCCATAATATAAATCTACTTTTAGCTAATAATATTCTCGCACCGTTGTCTAGTTAAGTACAGAGTACTCTGTACTCTATACTCTATACTTTGTACTCTATAGGCAAACAAAATACATAATTAAATTATATTAGCGATAATACCCACTAAGATCTAGCGTATTATTGCTAATAGCTTTCTCTGTATAATTTACTCTCTGCACTATGTATTGCTATAGTTATAGAAAAGCAGTAAGAACGAACTTTTAGTAGGGACCTCCGTACGTTGTAAAAAGTACTCTGTAATAGTAAGCAACTTTTTTTACGGCAAAAACGTAAGTCTATTCCTATTCTAGTATAGCGCAAAACAAATTAACCAATCAACTAAGTTTTCTTAAACCCACCCAATGTACCATATTTCTTATCAGTGGAATACGGTGCAGATAGCCAAATTTTACGGTGCAAATAGCAACTCTCTTTTTATAATACACGCTTCTCTTCACATGCTTATTAGGATTGAAAGAATGTCTAAGTTCGGTAGTGAAGCAAGACAAGCAGGAAAAAAACAAGGTCGTGAGTGCATACTAAGCAGATAGGCAATAAGCGGAGAGGTTAGGCAGTACGCATGATCTTTGAAACTAGCTATTAGCTAAGCCATTACCACTTTTTCAGTAAGGAAATAACAGCCGCCACGTCTACTCGGCTTTGTTGGGCCGGGGGCCGAAGGCTTTCGTCGAGAAGCGCCAGGCAATATCTGAAATGTCAATCGCTCGGATTTCAGAGCTTAGGAGAAAGATGCACTGGAAGTGGCGAAGACAAGACCTCGAAATGAATAGGGTATAAGAAGGTCCTAGCCTTTTTGCTAAGGGGAGGGCTAGAATATGCAGAGTTCACTGCTGTGAGATGTGGAGCATGTGTTCGAAGCGCAATTGGCGCCCATCTCGTGATCAAGAAATTGTACATGGCCTTTTAAAGTGGCCTGGGGACCATATTGATAATGAGAGAGTACTACGTTTCGGACGGATCAATTAGAGCGTTTCACGCATATTGCCTCGTGGTTCTTTGCCCAGAGCTTTTACCTTGTCTATGCTTGCTTAATTTGTCAGAATCGTGATAACCCCCATAAGCGAATATCCCCCGTGGCGCAATTGGATAGCGCGTTAGACTGTTATCATAAAGTGTGCAATCTAAAGGTTGGTGGTTCAAACCCACCCGGGGGAGTTTACTTTCTATTTTTTTAGTATCTTCTTGACGACGATAGGAGCCAGTTGTTTCACGGTTGCCGTGCTCACTCAATAGAACAAAAAATAATACAGTATTGGTACTCTCAGTAAAGACAGAAAACGGCGTGTTTTGTCCGAGTCTGCTGGTGTGTAAACAGTGGACTTTCTTAGAATGCTGATAATCCCATATCAACCGCCAGGGTACGGAGTAGATAAGCTACATACACGAGGTGTATGGCAGTTGCACACACAGAGGCACCGTAGCTAGAATAATGAATGTGGGCAGATTAACAGTTACTAAAAGCATTCTAGTTGTCTAGACACCACAGCAAAAGTAAAGATTACCATGTGTCTGTTTTATCTCCCTTGTTTCTCATTCTTCTTCCCATTAGCCTTTTACGCGTATATTCCATACACATATGCGCATTCCAAATTGAATACGAAAAAGTCAGATCATGTCATGCTGGAAATACTCATCGCTAGCATCTCTTCATTCGAGTGTAGACGGTGTACAGAGTATATGGGGTCATAGAATCACATCACAGCGCCTCCACAACCCACAGCCCGCCCTGCTCAATTGTATCTTACTTTACCTTTAGAGACAGCTTCTCATCCTGATGCAGCTTCCAGTACGTATCCCAGATGGGCGTGTTTACTACCAGCGGTAGTACACGTAAATATTTCGTCGCAATTGCAGACATCCTCGACAGGCACGGTCTCAATATGCATCTCGCGGCCGAGTAATGCGGCCAGGTTGACTACGCTCTTACGCGTGACATCCTCAAGCCCGTTACGGTCTAGCGGGCGTAACTCGCTGGCCTTGATGATGGCAACGTTTAAGCTGGCGCCCTTTGTCAGGGATAAACAGCGCCACGGTCCTGGACCTCGAAGATGGCACGTGTTAGGTCACTCCACTGTAGGTTTTAGTTGTAGGGTCAAAACTGTCGGGTGAGGTTCAGTAAACCGACCGAGTGATCATGGCCGGGCCGCTGGCAGCCAGCTGCATCTCTAGCGGCATGACCCGGACGTACGGCTTAATAA
The DNA here is from genome assembly GCF_000143105.1 of Grosmannia clavigera kw1407. Taxonomy (NCBI): domain Eukaryota; kingdom Fungi; phylum Ascomycota; class Sordariomycetes; order Ophiostomatales; family Ophiostomataceae; genus Leptographium; species Leptographium clavigerum. The sequence continues at coordinate 2,024,297 of NW_014040560.1, read as the reverse complement.
CTATATACAATCAATTAGCCATCTTAGAGAATTCGGCGGCCGGCGTGCCGCGCACACCGCGCAGTCCTCGTGCCACAATGCTTTCCACATACACGTCACGTATGCCGCTCTTTCGGATCATGTCAACCAGTGTTTCTCGAACCTCTTTCCGTGGCAGGGGCCAGCGCAGTCGCATCTTGTCTAGGCTGCGCTCGAGCCGGTCCTGTTGATTATCCAGTCGTAAGAGCCGGCTATCCCAGACTGCCGGCACGTCGTATGTCACATCGCTATGCTTGAAACCCTCGTCCAATTTTGGATATCTCGCTTCGTTCAGGGGCACGAGCTCACTCTCAACCCAGGCCACGTCCTCCTCAAACGGATTTGAGCTGGTCTTGAGCTGGGCCACACGGGACTCGTACGCATTAAACACTGCTATCATTGACACCGTCTGGATTTCGTCAGGGAGTAGAGCGCACAAGTATAGGGGGACCAGGAGCACTACAATTGTGCACTTTAGCAACCTAGAAAGGTACGTAGAGGTGAAGATTAAAGGCACAGAGCAAATGCTTATCGGAAGTATGGACCTGTATGCCAAGGATAGGTTGTAGATAATTGCAGCGTGGGGTAGAAACCATCACGTTAAATTCATTAGGAATTTATAACATACGCAAAAAGGTAAGTCGCCTCAGCGCGTTAACCAGAACATCCTATTTTCACCATTTTTGCGTCACGCCGCTTCAGAAAACCTATATGTACGTTGTTTCTATATTAGTATAATACGCCCTTATAAGATTAACGGATAGCATGCTTCTATCTCACATAATCATAATCATATACAGAGGACGCCTATACACTTTCCGAGTATTTACTTAATAGAATGCCTTTGATTTATCTGGAAGTATAAAACCAATGCTTTCCACCGCATCGAGCGCCGTTTCGGAGGTTTCCTAATAGCCGGTGCCGCCAGCGCCGTAGTTGTGGACGCTGACGCGTAGGCTGCTGTCGACAACGATTTCGCTGCTTTCAATACGAGCTTCACTATCGCGAGACAGACCGCTAGCGGAGGGCCACGGAAAGAATAGTGGGCCCTGCGGAGCGCAGCTTGGCACTTAGTGATCTTGTACGTGTTAGAATCGACCCGGTCTCGGGAGCATAGGCGGCGCAATTGCTGAACAAGTCGTCAGCGGAGAAGCAGTGCATTAACATCGATGCCAATGATTTCGGCGCTAAGAGATCAAAGGACAGTTAGAAGAAGCGGATGGGAAAAGCCTGAAATCGAGCACTGCGCTTACCGAGAACGGCAGAGGCAGCTAAATCGTCTCGGCCCCTTACATACAGCGGGCCAAAGAACTCCTTGGTCTCATTGAAGTAGGATTCGTAGGCAGGGTCGAGATTGATTAGCTGTGAGACAACTTCTTGGACGGTGCCGGTCAGGTTGACAGCAGCGCCCATTGAGGGCAACGTTACTTGCCAGTAATATCTTCGACGCCATATTCAAGAAGCGGGGAGGTGAGAGCGAATGACTGATGCGTCTGTAAGAAAAAGTACAACCTTAAGTCACTATATAACAGATTTTTAAGATTCATCAACAGACGCGGCGAGGTCGACAATTGTAAATATACGAAGGATACCCATTTTGTAGTGACGAGTTTCACCAGATAGGGAGAGCGTATTTCTAAGGTGAGGAGGTGGTTTTGAGGAGTTGAAGAGTGAACCAAAAATGGAGAAAAGACTACGAGGACAAGAGGCCTCTTTAAGACTTCTATTCAGTCTTCCTTTCTTATTCTAGTACCTTTTTATCTTACATGGGCTTACTCTTTACATGCCCGGTGAAACCCATGTTAGCTATGGTTTATCTAGCAGAAAGATAGAACTGTTGCCGCCCCGCGAATGCAGCTTCGCAAAGTTACAGGAGCGGTTGTAACTTGCTTTGTAGTCTACCCAAAGATGGAAAATGCAAGCATTTGCCACACTTTTCCGGTTCTTAAAGCTCATCTTCACGAAACAGTCCCTACTCCCTACGACAATAAGTGTATTTAATGCACGTGTACAAGGTCTTCAGCGGAGAAGCTTGTTTACAGAAGCGGATATGAGTGGTACCCGTAAGCTACAGAGGACACTTCGGAAGAAGTCTATGTAAGTACTTCGCACTCTGTATCCCATACGAGTGTCTTACAACGGGGCTGAAAACATCGAGCTAAGTATTCAATATATAATGGGCGCTTACGGAGTACGACGAGTTCCACAGTGAGCATGTGTGTATTGTTCTACGTGCGCTCTGTACCTTCTGCATGAAGCCCCTACTATGTAAATAGGCGCGTTTAAGCGCATTGCGCCGCACCTTGCTTCTACCAAGTAGCCGATCTTGGTTTAGTTGGTCAGTATTGCCTTTTATAGTTCCCGGACCGAGCTTATTTTAGAGTTTAGCCTTGTTTCGCCGCCATTGCACTGCTACAGAGTACATCTTGTGCACAACCTAGTCTTCGGAGCCGATGAAGCCGCAAGGCGGGATTGGGCCTCCTCCGTACTCGTATAGGAGCACAAGTACGGTCTATAACGCCCACAACAGTGTACGGATTTAATACATTACCTTTGCATCCGTCCCTTCGATTTATAACTGTCAACACCTGGCTGCCAAGCGCTGTGGTGTGATGTATCATTGGTGTGCAGGCGGTGCAATATGAAAACTTTGCCGCTTAGCACGGCGGATCGGGCCACCAACACTATAGGCCGCACTTGCAGGATACAATACTACTCTGTAAATATCCCGTATTTGTGGTATCCGTAGATCACCCTCTGGCTTGCGTTGAAGCTAATACTAAGTACTTCGTATGACCGTAAGAGTTTTGTGGCTGGTACCTTAAGAGGGCTGTGGAATTATAGAGTACTCTGAAGGTGTGACGTAGCTTATACGGAGTAGGATAGTTTATCCCTTGTCTTAAGCGGCTCTAATCTCAAAGGAGCAGGCTAGCCTTCTTGTTTAAGCTGAAACAGCCGGAATAAGGAAGTACTCTACGGAGTATAGTCTGCTCTCCCGTAAATCGTACGACGTTGATCTCTTAACGCCAAACGTACGGAGTACTCCGTACAAACTACGAGTTACTCCTTACCTTGTACAAGTCTCGTACTTTGAAGTAAAGAGCGGCGAGAATTGCAATACATACGGAGTACTCCATCGACATCTCCCCTCCAAGACTCAACCTTTCATATTCGTAAGATATGTACTCCGTACGCCGCATGAGAAGTACTCAGAGCAATGCTACGCCCCAGTGTTATCGTACGTCCCACGTTGTTCAGTTTGTGCACTAAAAAATAGTGTACCGATTTAAACTTTTATAAAACTAAGGCCGTTATTAGACAGATTTCGGGGGTCGGCTTGTTGTCCTGCCGCCGCTATGTAACATACTTGACCTTTTCTTAGATAAGGGGACGGGGTCATGTTTGTTTTTCGGCCTGAAAGAAGAACAGGATACAAAGAGGAGAGAAGAACGAGGCTGCTTGGCATTGTCTGACGAAATGCCCCGATGCCTATCAGACTGGCCAGGATTTACTTCAGGCGGCTGACCATCTGGAGCAGTCTTTTGTTGTTGACCACGGGCTACTTCCTATTCTCAGACGTGTTGCCCGACGTGGCCAATGTGTATCCATATGCCACAACTACCCCGACATCCGATTAGCATGCCCTACGCAAGCCCCTTCGCTCGCAGTGGCATCCTATCGACCGCTTAATCGATGAGGTCAACATGACCTTTCACCGCCTCCTGCAGTCACGCTCAACAAACTTGAGCGATGCAGCAGCGCGCTACCGCGAGCGGCGGGGCCGTCACCCGCCGCCTGGTTTCGGCGCGTGGTGGTAGAGGCCTTCTTCGACCACATCGAGCACGACATCCGACCATACTGGGCGCTCAATGCGACAAGTCACAGCCAGTCGCGCGGCTGTGACTTCACCGGGTGCGCGTCAGCAGCGGCAAGACGACAATGATCGGCGACGTCAAGGGCAAGGTGCCCTGGCTGGGGCTGTGGATGAAGCTTGTCCGCAAGGCTGGTCACTAGATGCCCGACGTTGACATGCCGATCAACTACTTGAACGAGTCCCGACTTCTAGTGCCTTTCGGGGAGATGACACAGCTGGTGGAAGCAGCTGATCAGTAGAGACGGATCATGCCCGTCGCAGACACCCAGACGACTTACAGCAGCCGCAACGGCCGCCAGAAAGACCCCCCGGCCTATGGCCCTCCTTGAATTGAGGGCCAACAGCCGTACTGGAGCCTCGCCCGTGTATCTTGTCCGCCCGACTCGCCCGGACGTAACGTCTCGGCCCTGACGAACTTCTCTGGCCCGTCGGTCTTTCCGGAGCCGTCGTCGTTGCTGCCGTACACATAGGACGGCTATATCCGCAACTTCTTGGCAGCTACGGATCCGTGACTGCAGCCGCACCTGCGCGGGCTACACGGCACGTTCATCGAGCCGAACAGCATGTCGACGACGCGCGAGCTGATTCCGCTGTTTGGCGGCAGCAAGCTGCCGATGAACAACGAGATCCTTATCCCGGGCGCCATGTACCTTAGTACTAACGCGATCTACTTGGGCGGCTGGTCTTATGGGCCGCCATGGCGCCGGAAGCGGAATGCCGTCGTGTGTCGTGGTACCGCTTCGGGCGGCCGCAAGTGGCCGGACAGCTGGCGGCACTTTCACCGCCACCGGCTGGTCGAGATGCTTAACGGCACGGCTGTGGAAGAAGCTGAGGTAGGCGACGGCTTGCTAACCACCGGCCCCTTGCCGTCGCCGGACCAGTACGATGTTGCTCGGCGCCGCGAGGGCCGCCTCAGTGCCTGGTTAAGCAGCTTAACCGATGCTTCCTTCAATGACCGCAACTGCTTCCTGTACGGCCTGCTGGGCTTCTTTTCGGGCGACCGCAAGGGTGACGCGGCTGCACGCTTGCTGGCCGAGACTGGCAAGGCCTGGGCTAAGGTCGTTCTGCGGCGGGACGACATGCTACTATACACATGGCGGGCGCTGCTGGAGTTTGCACGGGTGTGCGATGAGGCGCGAGAGACGCCTGGGTTCGTGGAGAATCTTGTCAAGGGCGATTTACGGGTTCACAGCCATTAATCTGGAGTACATGGGTTTTTCATATCCAAATAAAACACAGCAAGCAGAAAGATGACAGTAGAGGCTAGACAGGACGTCTTTGCCTACAGCCGCTCCGATAATTGTAGAAAGGGCCCTCAGGCAGAGAAGCGAAAGGACAATGTCGAGCTAGCACTATGTTCCGTCTTCCGTGCAGTCATCGGTGCTGGAATTTACAGGGCCTATTTTCCTCCATGAAGCGGATGCAATCAAGACAAACAGTGGCTCTCCTTTTCATACCAGTAAGCTCACCGAGAAATAGTTCTTTGATGTGACCACGAGGTAAAAGGGCTTGGATCTCCCTAACAAGCCCCGACGCCGAACGTTCAAGCACTTTCAGCGGCGGGTATTTTAACGCAGCTATCTTAAGCTCGTCGTGTCTTGAAGTTATCATGTAATTTACAAGCTCTGCCCTCAGCTGCGTTCTTCGCTCTTCTAAAAGGTCTGGGAAATACATTAGTCTCGTCCTCTATATCGGCAAAGCCAGTCGTTCTGCTGCTCACACACTGCTTGCCACGGCAAAAAGTCTCGAACTCTCTTGTTTTCCAACAACGTCCGATAAGTAGTCGCGTAATCCAGGATGAGAGTTAGTGTGAGCTGTTGAAATCTGCCGGCGTCGTCAAATAAGAAGGCTGACGCCGCCAGATAGCCACTGTCGAGTATGCTATGGGTGCCAGAGGGATGCAGCCACTGCGCTATTACGTATTTCAACGCAGAAGCGAGATCGTACTTGCCGGAAACAATGCCTATTTCAAGGACCTTCTCTGGTGGGATTTCAGTCGGCAGCATATTGCTGCGATGGTGGATAACGCAGCATATAGTCTGCATCGCCTCCGCATTGTCCTCTTCCAGAACGACACTTTTTGGATGATCCTTGGACAGGTCGCGCCCTTCGCTCCATCTCTGTCCAAACATGACCTGAAACACCTTCGAGACAGATTGCAGAAACAAGGAGTGCACTCTCAGTTGCACAGCCTGTGGCCCAACCACCAGAATCACATCGCCATCCGCAAAGATGTCGACCACCGGCTCCGTACCTGTAATCGACCCCGTGCTGTTCATGTCTTTCATGAAGACGTCCGGTCTTTTCTGGTAACTTATGCTAGTTGCCGTGGTCGTCGTGTCGGCTTTCAAATTCGGAAGAAAGGAAGTTCTAGGAAATGAGTATCGGCGGCCTCGTCGTTGCGAGGCTGTAACGAAATGGATTCCGGTATTCGGCTGTGGTTATCCCGAACCGCACTACGGCATCCACTGATTGGTTGCCAGGAGCTGACATATTTGCCCTGACCTTATGTCAAGCATTGGAATCCGCCACACTGTGGCCCTTCCGCCCCACTTGGCCGTACGGGCCTGTAATTGGTCAGAAGGCACAAAAGCGGGGCCTGACACTAGTATTAATACGGATCCCCAGAAGGGTCGCGATGTATCTATTTCTTCCTTAGTACACAACAGTCCTTCGCCCACACTAGACCCTATTCAGCCTCCTGCTCCTCACAGTGCATCACGTTATATGACCGCCACGTATAGCCTCCTTTAACCTTCACACCTTACCAGAAATATTTTGGATGCTTCGCCGTAGTTATCACGGTTGCCTGCTGCCAGGCACGGGACAAACGACCAGAATGTATAACAGCCAGAGAGCCAAAAACGTAGCTTGCTTTAACGCCCAAAACTTTTCACTGCCAGATTGCTGAATAGAAGGTCTACATTCAGCAGGTGTGTTGTTGGCAAGCTCTGTTATATTTGTTTAGCCAGCGCACGAAATGGCTGCATTCACCATCGCAGACGTTGTAATTTCAAGCAATACACCAAATTTCGATCAACTGGGGAGCTTTACTTCACTGAAATTATTCTTACGTATGCGAGGGCTTCTCTTCGAAACACCTTACATCGGCCCCTAATTAATCAAGTCTTCATAAATTTTCACAAAGACTATCTATGCCTCTAACAAAATACTTACCCACTCATCAGTTCCAGCTATTCATATTCTCTTCACCATGGGCTCTAACGACATACCGCCCAGCCATATTCCTCTCTGGATCGTCCCCACCTCCACCGCTCTGCTCGGCGTCGGCGTTGTCTGCTGGTGTGTGGCATACAAGCTGATGACGCTGGAGACGCTGCGGACGCATGTCTACAGCATGCCCGTTGTGGCCCTCGTCGTGAACGTAGCCTGGGAGGCTGTATATTGTTTTCTCGCTGTATCAGACGCTTCTTGGCTAGAAGCTACTGGCATCTTCGTGTGGCTCCTGTATGACATTAATCTTGTCCAGGCCACGGTTCTGTATTCTGGGGAGACACAGGACCGCTTCTCTCTGAGCCCTCGACTGCTACACAGGCTACTGCGCACGTTTGTAGCCAAAACGATCTTGGTCGCCGTGGTGTGTCACTGGGTGATTGCAAGCTGGTGGCTCAGCAAAGCCGGACGCGGCTGTGGCGACAAGTCGGGCAAGATTTGGCAGGGCCTGGATGGGTACGACACGACGGAGCTGGCATTCTGGACAGCTAGTGTGTGCCAGCTTGTGACGAGCGTCAGCAGCCTGTCGATGTTGTGGAGACGGCAAGACGCCCGTGGCGCCAGCATGCCGGCACTGTGAGTTTTGCTGAGTACCAGTAGTCCATCCCAAGGACTCATACACCTGAAATAGTTGATGGACGCGCTGACCGTTGATCAATGTCAGAATTTGGCGGACGGCTGGATCGGTGGCCGGCCTTGGCCTTGCAAATGGCATCTTATGGTGGTACTGGCCGGAGGCACACTGCTACTTTTCGCAGCTGCCGGCCATCCTCCTGAACGGCACGGCACTCGTTTGCGACATCACTTATGGCTATGTTCTGAGCCGATATCGGTCTGTCGAGGGGCGCCAATGGCCAGACAAACGGAAACAAGGTGATGCATTTGTACCAACAGCGACCGAACGTACATGTTAGCCCTGCAGAGCTACAAAACCTCCGTGAGACTGATCCCGTCTCGCATGTGAAGCGATCTTTGCATGGAAAATTAGGCAGTAGTAGTCTCCCTACCAGAAATCACTGCATCACAGCGTTCAAATGTGTACGAGTCTCGTCACACACATTCAGCTTGCATAGGTCGTTCCTTGAGCCACATATTGTGCAGTCCCGGCTGGTTTTGCCTTCAGCTTCACAAGGCTCGCCTCGTCATATGTGCGTCGTCCCCAGGAACTGTAGCCATTCAGTAGGCCATCGGCGAAGGAGCGGTCGAAGCGACGGGCACTGTCGATGAAAGCCAGGCGACTGGCACGCCAGTTCAGCCAATTGTGGGCGTCGACGCCTTCGGGAGCGCGCAGCAAGCCGACAGCGATATTGATGTAGGGGGCGCCCTCGGCGTCGGGGCGGTGCAAGCGCTCAAGTCTGGCAAAGAAGACGGTGGCTCCACATATGCTGCAGAAAGCGCGGATGGCGACGGGGGAGAAGCAGTAGGTTTTCAGGGTAGCGTAAGCCGGGTTTGGCAGCTCGCCGGCAGCGGGCTCGAGGACCGGCGGCGGGTGGATGTGGGCCAGAGGCACGAATGCCCACGCGGCCACATGTGTACCGTTGACGAGGCGACAATCGTCGCATCCATCCAGGTTAGCCAGCCAGCGGTCCTGGTGGACAGGACTAATAGGTGTGTGGGGTGAGGCTTTGGGAGACGGTCGCGAAACGGCGAAGCGGACACCGCCACAGTGGCAGCCGACCTGCAGGAGTTCGTCATTGGCGGCAGCGTCAGGAACAGCGGGTGCATACGGCTCGGCTGCCATGGGGAACAGCGGGTGACCAGCAGGCGGTTGCCAAACCTTGAGGTCACGATCGGCAACGCGAGGCAGCCACTGGTGCAGTCCGAAAGGCCCGGCGTTGGCGAAGGAGTGGGTGGTGATGCGAAAGGCCTGGTCGGGGCCGCCCTCGCCGTGGGTGCCGGCGGCGAAGATAGACGAGGCGATGCGCCATTCAGGAGGGGCAGACGTCTCGTCAGGGTAATGCGGGTCGGCGATGGCGGCCTTGGCAGCCTTGTTGCTCGTCAGGTCCTCGTCGCCGATGTGGCAGCCGCAAGTGCTGCAAAAGTAGCGGGTACAGGCAGCACGGGCGTGGGTGTAGCCAGTCAGACTGGCAGCCTTGGAGGAGGGGGCGAGGAATTGAGGAACGACTCCGAGTGGTAGAGCTGCGTGGAAGCAGCAGAGAGCGCCCAGAGTGGTGCGGCAGATAGAGCAGTGGCAAAGATGGACGGGCAGGGGGGGGGCAGCAGTGGGTAGGGTGATGGAGAGGTGAACGTTTTTGCAGAGGCACTGTGCCGTGAGCGTGCGTGTGATCGGCAGGGGTTCGTTAGACGTCATGCTGATATATGAAGGAGGAGATGAAGATGGAAACTGGGTTTGAACAGACGACGAAGAGAGGAGCCGTGAGGAAGGAGAGAGTAGGACGAGAGGACAGAAGCAGGAGACGAAAATAAGCACAATACAGTCAAGGAACGGCAGAACAAGCCGGACGACGCGCATTTGTCAAGGTCGCGTCGCGAACTTCCAACTGCGTCCTGCTTACCTCACAAGATTGTACGCGGTAAGAACGGGGACACTTCACCCCGCGGCTCTCGTCTATTTTCGGTTTCCATGTAATATCGCAAACGTCTTGCTCTCAGCTTCTGTGGAGTGGTAGAGCAGCTAACCGGTCGTGGATTAGTGGCAGACCTTTCCATAATTTCATCCCCGCAGCAGCTTTCAAGGCAGCTCTGGCTGGCTGGAAGTGGGTGAGGTGAGCCCTGCATCTGATCCCGCTTGACCTCTCCGTGTCACATCAGCCAACTTTCTCACCTTGTGAGCGACTTTCACGCCCGTGGATTGCGCCAGTTTTCGTTTGGGCAGCACAAATCAATCGCCCGACCTCACTGGCCTGGGTTCTCCAACAGCTGGGCCGATTGGCCGCTCATTCTCCCGACCACTTCTTCCCCTCTCCGATAAGCCGCCGACAATGGCGAGCAAGAAAGTGCGGCAAAAAATCAGCTATGGTACGGACCTGTGGAATCTAGTTTGGACATCTCGTTTCTTGTGGGAGTGCTTACTGATCATGTAGTCCTCGAGATCGACCCGCTGTCGGTCGGCCACCGGCTGGGGGTGAACGGCCTGGCTTACGACAGCGACAACTCCATCTTGTGAGGCCAAATGTCCGAGCTGTTCTCGAAGCCCCCCATAGCTAACGTATGCATATTCAGGTATTCTGGCGGCCGCGATGGCGTAGTGTGTGCGTGGGACATGCACCTCGACCAGCCGAAGACATCAAGCGACGCCGACAAGGCCAACGATAACGATACGGCACCGAAGCCAGTGCAGGCCGCAGATACGACCACCGACGGATCGCCGCCCAAGCCGGCTGTTTCCCCCGCACGACAGACGGCGACGTCCCGCGCGCAGACACAAGCGCACATGCACTGGATTAACGACATTGTCTTGGCGCAGAACAACTCAGTGCTGGTGACGGCGTCGTCAGACCTGCTGGTGAAGGCGTGGAGGCCGCGGGCCGGTGATAACAACGACGAACCAGCGATCCTAGGTCGGCACGAGGACTACGCCAAGTGCGTGGCGTCGCCGGGGCAGCAGGCGACATGGGTGGCGTCGGGCGGGCTGGACCGGCGCATCCGGCTGTGGGACCTGCAGGGTGGTGGCAACACGAACCAGATTCTGGAGATTGATGTCAGCGGCGAGGAGCGGGCGGAAAAGGGGTCCGTGTATGCGTTGCGGGCGACACACAGCCTGCTCGCCAGCGGCGGGCCCGAGTCGACGGTACGGCTATGGGACCCGCGGACAGGCAAGAACATCACCAAGTTTGTCGGCCACACAGACAACGTGCGGGCGATCCTGATCAACGGGGCAGGCGACACGGTGCTGACGGCCAGCTCAGACCAGACAGTCAAGGTGTGGAGCGTGACGGCCGGTCGCTGTATGCACACGCTGACGATGCACAACGACAGTGTCTGGTCGCTGTATGCAGATCGTCCGGACCTGGGCATCTTTTACAGCGGTGACCGGTCTGGGCTCGTGGTCAAGACAGATGTGCGTGGCAGCCTCAATGACATGGACGCCGGCTTCTCAGTGGCTGTGGCGCAAGAACACGGTGGAGTCAACAAGGTGGTCGCTAGCGATGGCTTCATCTGGACATCGACATCGAGCTCGTCGATCAACCGATGGCGAGATGTCGACACGGGTGCGGCGCTGCAGCGGTTACAACAGCAGCAGCTGCAACAGTCACCGCGGCCGTTTTCGCCGGCAGACACGATGCGTCCGCACAGCTCTTCCGTGTCGACGGTGAAGTCGGGTGGTGGCGGTGGTGGCATTGCGACGTTAGCTGTGGCGGTGACGGCCGGCCCAGAGATTCCCCCGCGGTCGATCCTGCGCATCTCCAACACGGCGACGTTTCCGCGGTTGGTCTCGACCGATACTCTCACGTTGTCGGGCAGCAGCGTGCACGGACGCAAGAACTCGGAGGTGGCGACAATGGCAGACGAGGAGACTGCGACGGCCGAAGAGGTTGGCATCGAGCCGATCCAGCGGCTTCCGGTAGAGACGATCGAGGGCAACTTCGGACTTGTCAAGCACCGGCTGCTGAACGACAGGCGGCGAGCACTGACGCTGGACACGGCGGGTGAGGTGCTGCTGTGGGATCTGATCCGCTGCAAGCAGCTGCGTCGGTTCGGCAAGAGACACCTCGAAGATGTGGAGCCGGAGGTCAACACGACGGAGGCGGTGGCGCCGTGGTGCTCGATCGACGTCAGTTCGGGAAATCTGATGGTGGTGCTGGATGCGTACAACTGCTTCGATGCCGAGATGTATGCGGACGAGCTCGTGCTGGACGAGCCGTTTGCATTCCGCGAGGACCAACGGATCAATCTGGGCAAGTGGATTCTGCGATACCTGTTTGCCAACCTGATCGATGAGGAGGTACGGCGCGACGACGTGTATCTTGCCAAGATCAACGAAGTGATCGACAAGCGTATCGAAGCAGCAGCGTTGGCGGCAGCGGCAGCAGCCGAGGCGGCGGCGATGAGCATGCTGGACGTGGGAAGCAACGGCAGCGACGGGACGGGCGACAAGCGTGGGTCGCAAGCGAGCAGGTCGTCGGCGGAGCGGGAAGAGAACGGGCTGAACGGAACGTCGTCGAACGATGGTAGCAACGGTCCCGGGCTGTTTCTGAGCAAGACGACAACGGGATTTGCAGGTGCCGAGGCATCCGATGGGGCCAAAGACGCAAACACGACAGCCAAGTCGCCGGGAACGCCGTTTGGCAAGAAGTTTCGGATGGGCATGTCGTTTGGCACCAAGAAGCTGGGGCGGTCGGCGTCGACGAGCGTGCCGGAAAAGACGGCTGGAGCGGCTGCAGGGGCGACACCAGCAGCAGGAGTGGACGGGACGGTGGAGGAGGGATTGGAGACAGGGTCGAGTTCGGCAGCAGATTCAGATGCGTCATTCGTCGGGGTAGTGCAGCGGATGCGGGCTGAGTATGAACGACAGCTGGCGGCGACAGCAACGGCGACGGCAGACCAGCAGACATTGGCGCGGGTGGAGTCGCGGATCACGCCGTGTCCGGTGGACGAAGCACCGCCTCTGCAGCTGCCGGCCAACACAATGGTGATGATCCACGAAGAACTGCAGGGCGGCAGCATGGAGGTGTATCGGGGGACGATTGCGACGGCGGGACGGTCGCGTGACGTGGACAAGATCGAGCGGTGTGCGCCGCGATGGCTGGCAGAGGCGCTGCTGGCAAACAGCGCAGTGGGAAAGGAGTCATACAAGGTGTCGTTTATCCTGTTGCCGTATCGGAAGGAGGGGGCGGCCGAGGCGACGTTGCCCAACGTGGCGACACCAGACGGCAGCAGCCGGTTGAACGCGAATCGGATGCTGCGGGTGAAGAAGATCTTGGCGTATGTATCGGAGAAGATTGAAGGGCCAGTGGAGGGGGCGGAGCAGTCGGAAGCAGTACCGGGAGACGGAGAGGTGGGCGAGGAAAAAGGGGGGACGGAGAAGAAGGAGGAGTCTGTCGAGGTCGGAGAGGCTGCAGAGGCGACAGAAACTGGCCAAGGTGCAGAGATGGTGGAAACAGCCGAGACGAGCGGTCCAGTGCTGCGGCCAGAGGAGTATCTGGAGCTGTACTGCAACGAGCAGGTGAGTGAGAGATGTGGAGATATGGAGATGTGGATGCTGGGATTTGGACACGAAGCTGACAGTGGCGAACAGCGTTTGCCGGACTCGATGAGCTTGGCGACAGTGCGGGCGCACATCTGGAAGAACAGCAGCGACATTCTGCTGTACTACCGGTCGAATGGGCGGAAGGAGATGCGGCGGAGGGTGAGCGAAGTGAGAGGGTGAGGAGGGGAAAGAAGGAGATGGGGGAAGAGGGGGGGATATAGGCAGAGGAGAGAAGAGGAGAGAGAAGAGGATTAGAGAGAGACGATATAATACGACTCGGAGGAAAAAAGGGAAGGAGCTGGAAGGCAGAAGAGGAAAGAACGGGACAACAGAAGGAGCGATACAAGAAGCGAAGAGAGATTGGTTTGCATCTATTCCCGTATATACAGCTAATGTACATTTTCATCGTTCTTTGGTCTTGCACTCCATCACGACCACACCACACCACCATCACTCGAGCTGCTCGCCCGGCCGAAGCGTGTTGACGGCCAGCTGGTACGTGCCGAGGAAGATGGCGCCGCCGATGCTGATCCACGTGACGCGCGGTCCGATGCCAGCGAAAAAGGCGCGAGAACCGTGGCGCCGGTGGATGTCGCGCACCATGGCCGGCAGCGCGTGATGGCCGTCGGGGCTGAGCATGATGCGAGTCTTGAGCACGTCGAGGGGGGTGGTGACGGCAGCAGCGACAGCGCCGGCGATGCTGCCAAAGGCAGCACTGGCGACGGCAGATGGCGGCGTCGTCGATCCGTCCACACCGACACTCCAGCGCTGCCGCATAGCCTCCCAGAGCGGGAACTGCACGACAGTAAAGGGCACCTCGCGCAGGATGGTGGCGCCGCCGCCGCGGTAGAGGGCACGGGCCAGCTGGGGCAGACTGCCGCGGCTGGAACGCACGATGGCGGCTAGGGCAGCAGCCGACGAGGCGTGCTGACCGGCCTGAGCACGCTGCTTGACCACTTCGGTGGGCACGCGGACGGCACAGGCAGCAATCTCGCCGAGCGAGGCCGAGAGCATGTGGGTGGTGGCGGAACTGTGCTGGGCGTCGGACATCCACCCCTTTACGCCCTCGTACGTGACGAAGAAGAGAGCTGCCCCCGGGGCTGAACCGACCACGGCACTGCCGACGCCTCGGTAGATGCCTGAGAAACCACCGCTGGCCCAGAATTGTCCCGGGCCGGCCTGCAGCCGCGTCTTGAGGGTGTCGAGCGGAAACAGGCTGAGATCGACCGCCGTGCCGGCAAGGCCGCCGGCCAGCAGCGCGGCCGTGTAGTCCATTGGTGCTGGGATCGGTGCTGGCGGCGTGTTCGTGTGGCCGGTAGCTGCAGCTCTTTTTCCTCTCTCTCGCTCATGTCCGTTGGCCGGAAGAAGCTCAAATTAAAGCGGGTCCACGAGCTGCAGAAAAAGCTCGCCGCTGTTAGCACATCTACGGCATAACGGCAGCCTCGCCCAGAGCAGCACCACCTACCGTCTCCATGCGCCCCGTCCTTCACCGCAGCGCCCAGCCGATTGCCCTGTCCGAGTTCTGCGATGCTTTGCGGGCGGCCGCCCCGCCGCGGTTTCCGCAAGCGCGGTGCATAGAGCATCGGCGCGTTGGTGAGTACTTGCATACGTTTGTTCTTTGTGTTCTCGCTTCGCTCGTCGTCCTGTTCGTCGTCATGTTTGTCTCATTCGTCCTCTCTTCTTCGTTCGTCGCTCACTCTTCAGCACTCGCCATCAGCGGCGGTGTCGACTCTATGGCCCTCGCCTTTCTTTGTTCCCAGCTCCGCCGCGTCGACCCCTGGTTCCGCATCGCTGATGCTCCTGTCGGTGGCTTTACCGCCCTTATTGTCGACCACCGCCTGCGCGATGGCAGTGCAGTCGAGGCCCAGGCTGTGGCCGAAGCTGTGCGCAATCTCGGCCACCGCACTCAGGTCTGGGCCCTCACCAACTTTGGAGGATCGTCGTCGTCATCGTCCTCCTCCATCGAAACTGCAGCCCGTCACTTTCGCTACCGCTGTCTCGGCGTCCGCATGGCCCAAAGCCGGCTGGTCTCGCTGCTGCTGGCCCATCACGCCGACGACCAGTACGAGACCGTGCTGTTGCGGCTGCTGACCGGCTACGGGCTGCATGGTGGCATTCGCGGCCTGCGTGGCATGCGGCCGGCCGTCGACATCCCCGAATGCCGCGGACTCTATGGCGCCCATCAGAGCGGTCTCGGCGAAGACCGGCGCCACCCTCAGCCGTACCTGATGCATGCGCCGTCACGTCGTGAGCGGCGCCGCATCAAGTCGGCCATGCGCGAGGACATGGCTGGCGAGGGCAGTCGACGTCTTGGGGTTCTTGGCTTGGAGGGTGTGGACCTGGATCTGGATCTCGATCTGGATCTCGAACTCGACCCCGACGACCACTACCTCCAAAACTATAACCCCCCCCACATCCTTCCCCTCGACACTGAGGACCTCGGCATCGTCGCCTATCGTCCCTTGCTCGCCTTTCCCAAGGCCCGCCTCATCGCCACTTGCGAGGCCCACAATGTCCCCTGGTTCGAGGACCCAACCAATGCTGATCCCGGCCTCACTCTTCGCAACGCCGTCCGCCACATCGCCCGCCACCACCGTCTGCCGGCCGCCCTGCAGCCGCCATCGGTCCTGCGCCTCGCCGAACGCTGTCATGCTACCGCCGTCGCCCAAGAAGCCGAGGCTTCCCGGCTGCTCGTCCGCGCCCGTGTCGTCGTCCGCTTCTCTACCAACGCCGGCACCGCTCTCGTCCGCCTGCCGCGCCTTGTTGCTTTTCCACGCCGCCGCCCCGTCATCGGTCCTGCTGCTTCGGCCGTCTACGCTGCCGCCTCGCGCACCCGTCGCCACGCTCACCTCCGCACCATCGCTGCTCTCATCGTCCAGCGGCTCCTCGCGCTCGTCTCGCCCGAACCAAACCCCTCGCCCATCTCCCAGCTGCAGACCGTGGTTGATGTCCTCTTTCCCGCTCTGGCAGACCGGTCGCAGAGCCGCTCAGCTCATCCAAAGCCTTTCACCATCTGTGGCGTGCACTTTGTCCCGGCTGTGTCCACCTCCTCCGCCGCCACTCAGCCCTGGGTCCTCGCCCGTGCCCCCTACCCGGCCACCCCCAGCGCTCAGCCGTCGATCAGGTTTCCGGCGTTGGCGCTGCCCCGCCGCTGGGACATGTCCGCTGCTGTCGCTTGGCCCTGGCCGGCTTGGGGCCGCTGGCACCTCTACGACGGCCGCTTCTGGATTCGCCTGCGCAGCCGCCTGCCCGTCTCGGTCGAGCTGCGCCCCTTTGCAGCCGACCATGCCAAGCCGCTGCGTGACAGCCTCGGCAGCCCAGCCGCCCAGGCTGCCCTCCAGGCTGCCCTCAAGACCCATGCGCCCGGCAAGGCTCGCTACACCCTGCCGGCCCTGTACGCCACCGGCGACGTGTCCTGGGCCCTTGCCGGGCGCGAGTATTGGCCAGTGGACACTGACGGAGACGAAGCTAAGACTTCCAGCTCACTCCGACACCCTGAAACCGAGGGCTCCCACCTCGACACCCACCGGTGGCGTCGCTTCACGTGGGAGCGACAGCAACACCAGGACGACCGCAGGCTACGGCTCGTCGCCCTGCCCACGATCGGCGTCCATGTGCCGCGAATTGAGCACTGGCTCCAGTGGGAGACGCGCTACCGCAAGGTCGACACAGAGCTGCTCGAGCGGGCCGGCGTCGAGCCGTGGGCGTGGCCGTAGAGAGGCTGATGCAAGGCTGCGTCACGTGATATGATAGAGAGCGCAAGATACAAGATACCATACTTCGTAGACGGAGTAGAATGAACAAAGGCTGATGGAAAGTTCTCGTACCCCGTACACTTGCTGTGCTCAAGAGCATTAGTATTCGACATAGGCTTGCACTGTGTTGGGTGTTGGCAAGCACCACGTTTTCGCATACGTCAGCTAATTTGTGGAGCCAAATCAAAGACAAAAGAGGTCCATTTAGCTTCTGCTCGTCTGAATGCAGGCAGGCCAACAACACAGACAACATACATACGTCGTCATCGCCTGCCCTCATTGCCACATAAGTCGCATGGTCTTTCTAGCCGTTCTATCCCTTCTCTTTCTTCCGGTGACGTCCTCCTCTACCCTCCCCCTCCTGTGCCCATGGTCAGCAATCGTTGGGTGGCCCGGCTGGTCGGCCTCCTCGTCCTGTTGGTCATCGTCTACACCTTGTTATGCACCTCATCCATGCAGCCAGGGCTGCGCCCCTGGCCGCTGTCGGTCCTAGACGGTGGCCTCGAGTGTGCCAGCAAGGACACCGGCAGCCGGACCCTGTCGGCCGGAGCGCCGGGCTCGCGTGAGCCGTGGTTCCCGCCGCGAACCGGCCTGGTCAACAACCTGACGGCGGCACTATACACGCCCTCGGGCGTCTACGGCTTCCGCTACGATGGCTCACTCGTGCCTGACGCTGATTACGGCGTCTACAACTGGTGCAACATGCCACACGTCCGGCGCGACCGCTACGTCGTGCCGCCGCCCTCCTTTGCCTTGCGCTACGTTGAGCTCGTCCACCGCCATCACAAGCGCACACCCTACGCCGCCAACGCGTTTCCGGTCGAGCCATACCACTGGGACTGCTCCGACGCCCAGGTGCATCATTACAACCAACCAACCGGCACCGACCATCATCCCGGCGATGCCTTTCTGCGCCCCGACGCTGCCGTCCCCGGAAACCCGTTTGCGGCCACCGCTCCCGGACTGCACGGCTCCTGCCGCTTCCCTCAGCTGACCCACGGCGGCCTCGTCGACGCCTGGCAGCACGGAGCCGACCTTTACGGCGTCTACCACGACCTGCTGCACTTTCTGCCCGACCTGGCCGCCAATGACAGCAGCCAGACTGAAATCCAGGCCGCCTGGACCACACAGACTGCCTTTCGCGTCACCAACAACCAGATCACCAGCGAAACCGCCTCCATGGTCTGGGGAGGCATGTTGGCTGCCGCTGGGCAACGCTCCCCTTCCTGGTCCCTCCCCTTTTCCGTCGAGCCGGTTGGCGTTGACGGCCTCGAGCCGCAATACGACTGTCCTGCCGGCGCCGTCGCTTTTGCCGACATCACCGGCCTCGACATCGACTCCGTCCACGGTGACAGTCGTGCTTACCGCTCGCGCGCGTGGAATGCCCACCTGGTCGCCGCTGCTGACGTCTTCCGCCGTCTTGATGCTGCCTCCGGTGTCCTTCCCGGCGACAGGGACTTTCACTCCAGCTTCGACCACTACTACGACAGCCTCTCAGCCCGTCGCTGCCACGACCTGCCCGACGTAGTCGGCGTAGACCGCAACCTCGCCGACACCGTCTTCCGCCTCGGCCAGTGGGAGTACAGCCGCATGTTCCGCGATGATGCCCGCTCGCTCGGCGCCAGTGCTGCGCTTTGGGGCGTCTGGGTCGCCCAGTTGGCCGCTCATCTACGCACCGCTGCCGCTGACCGCCAGACTGCCCCTCGCTACCGCCACAACGTCGCCCACGACGGCAGCCTCAGTCGCCTGCTTTCTATCCTGCAGGCCGACGACATGGTCTGGCCCGGAATGGGCAGCGAGGTTGTCGTCGAGCTCTGGGAAAAGACTGACCACGTCGACGACCATGTCGACCAAGACGCTGATGTAAATGCTGACATAAGCACACACCCACACCACTACATTCGCGTCCTCTTTGGCGGCCGCCTTCTGCGCTCTTCCCACCCCGACCTCGCCGACCTCGACATGCGCCCACTCGACGCTTTGCTGGCCTACCTCGATGACCTCGTCGGCCCCGACGCCAGCCTTGTGCCCCGCAAGTGCAATGGCACCCTGGCCCTGTGGCCCCGCTCCGCTGCTGATGTCACGTGCCCTTTGTCTTGATCAAACAACGCCTTGGATTATGCTATCTGCGTCCTACCAATTCAAATTCACATCTTGTTTTCTCCTTGTCCAACCGCCTCAACCTCTCCGTTGGAACTTGCCCGTGCCATTGTGCTGCCGCGGCTGGCTTCCATACGCCCGCCGTCCACCGCTGCCGCCACCGCTGCCGCCACCGCCCGCCTTGTTCTTGGCCATGCTGGCTGCCAGTGTCAGGTCCACCCGCGGCGGCTTCGAGAAACCAAAGCTCTTTGCCACTGCCGTCAGGTCCAGCTTGTGCACGTCAAACACTGACCGCAGGCTGTGGCTCGCATACGCGTGCAGGTACGCCCGGAAACCGTCCTTGGCACTCTGGTGCAGGTAGTAGTTCTGTGCCAGCAGCTTCTCCAGTTGCGCCTGCACGTTGCGCACTTTGCTTGTCGGGAACTCGTACTCCACCACCGGTACCCGTGCCTCGCGCAGGTACGCCAGAAATCCCACTTCGCTCGGCAGCAGGAATAGCAGCGACTTGCCCCGGCCCTCTGTGCCTCGCGCCGTCCGGCCCACCCGGTGCACGTACGCCCGCCCGTCGTCCGGCGGGTCGAACTGCACGATCCAGTCGACTGCTGGGATGTCCAGCCCGCGCGCTGCCACGTCCGTGCACAGCAGGATGCCCTGTTCCGCGTTGCAGAACTCGAAAAAGGTGCTCGTCCGCTTCGCCTGCTTCTGCTTGCCGTGCAGGTCCAACACCCCGCCCAGGTCGATGTAGCGCAGCAGGTCCGCGTGGTACTTGACCGAGTTGCACGAGCTGAAGAACACAATCACCTTCTTCTTGCCCGCCATCCGCTTCAAGAACGACCACAGCAGCAGGAACCGGTCCTGCGATCCGCACACCACGTACCCCTGCTCCAGCCCGTCCACCGTGCTGAACTGCTGCGCCTCGTCCACGTTCAGGTACAGCGGGTTCGCTCGCAACGACACCTTAGCCAGGTCGTCGATCTTCTGCGTCTGCGTCGCCGAGAACAGCATCGTCTGCCGCTCCTTTGGCAGGATTTTGATAATTTGCCGCAACTCGTCCTCAAATCCTACCTCCAGAATCCGGTCCGCCTCGTCGATGATCAGTGACCGCAGGTGCTTGTAAAGGAAGTTCGGCGTGTTCTGCAAGTGGTCCAGCAGCCGGCCCGGTGTCGCCACCAGCAGGTTCACACCCCGTCCCAGCTTCTCCGCCTCCGCCCGTCGGTTCGCACCCCCCATCACAATCCCTGTCGTCTGCGTGTGGTGCGCCATCAGCTCCTGTGCCACACCCCAGATCTGCAGCGCCAGTTCCCGCGTCGGCGTCACCACCACAACGCCCACGCCGTTGCGCGGCTTGAACTTGAGCGCGAACAGCATCTCCACCGCCGGAATCAGGAACGCCAGCGTCTTGCCCGAGCCCGTCTTCGCCGCTCCCAGCACGTCCTTGCCCGCCAGCAGCGGCGGCAGTGCTCGTCGCTGGATTGCCGTCATCGTCTCGAACCCCATGTCTGCCAGTCCCTGCTTTGTCCGATCCGACAGCGTCAGGTCTGCAAATCGCCCTGAGCCGCTCTCTGCATCGTCGCCCACCGGTGGCAGTGTCAGAGTGTCCGTGTTGGCGTCTTCGCTGATAGCCGGCAGTGGCGGCGGCGAGCCGTTGTCATCGTCGTCATCCTCCTCCTCAGCGACGTTGTCGGCCTTTTCAGCCTCCTCGACCTCCTCTTCTGACTCCTCTTCGACCTTCGCTTCTGCCGCTTCCTCCACCTCCTTGTCGGCTTTCCGCTTGGCCTTCTTGACCTTCTTGGCCTCCTTGGCTATGTCGGCTTCGCCTGCTGCTTCTTCGGCCGCTGCTGCCGCCAGCTTGGCCTTCTTCAGCGCCTTGCGGTCGGCATGCCCGTCAGCTGTGGGCTTGTCGGCCTTAGACTCCTTGAGCTTCCGCTTCTTGCTCAGCTGTGCGTCCATCGTATATATCTATCCGTGTAGATTTGCGCGGATTGTGATAGATGGCTGCACCTGCTGCTGTGTCGATGGGTACTCTACAGCAGGGAAAAAAATGCTGAGAATTTTCACCGACAAAAAAAAGAGCAGGAAAAAGCGGCAGAAAAAAATTATTATGGGGATACGGAGTAGTCAGCTGCATAATCAGCGATAACGGATTTATGTCCGTCCGATCCTTAGCAACTGGTCACCAAAAGGATCGCTTACTCGAATGGAGTACTCGTGATAGTCACATGCCTCTTTTTTGTATCGCTATTTATTTTTTATCATAGTATTCTGAAGTTGGTTCGTTCATTAAGCTTCTTTGCCGTTGTTTTCCCATTTTAATTAGACTCGTTGTACTGCGCCGACTCCATTTCCCGTCTTCGTGTAAGTTCGTCATCTTAAATCTTCGCGATTTGCTTGAAACGTTTCCTTGCGTCGCTTTTGCACCACACCGTGCTCCGTGCTCCGTGTCTAGCTCTTCCGCTTCGCAAACAATGATTGTCTTAGTAGACATCAAGACATGCAGTCCCAGCCCGAACCCCAAACTACCCTAAATTAAAAACAAGCCGAAATCGAATAAATATTTTAGTCATATATGCCCACCTAATGAAATGCCTCTGGTGCAAGCTGCTCGTGCTTTGCTGTCGAGCCTTTTCCTCGCCAGGTGCTCACGGCATCGATTCCCGCTGCGTACCGCACCTCCTCGGTCCCATAGGCCCGGGGGGTCAGTTTGATCAGCGTGTGCAGCGGCACGTTCATCCACGGACTCTCTTTCTGGTCCTTTTTCATAAAGTAGGCATAGATGCACCGCAGCACGGCTTGGTGGGTGATAATCAGGATGTCCTCAGACCGCTCCAGCTCCATGATGATGGGCTCAAGCCGGATGACAACATCGCGGTATGACTCGCCGCCACGGTACCGGTAGTTGTACTTGTCCTCATCACGCGCGCGGAAGTCATCGGGAAACTCGTCCTTGATCTGCTGGTAGGTGTAGCCGTCGCAGACACCCGAGTCCAACTCATCGAGGGCTTTCCACTGCATCTGGTTGTAGTCCTTGGGCAAGTGGCGGGCCGTCGCGATGGTGCGCTTGAGCGTGGAAGTCCACACTGTGAGTGGACGGTCACCCTGGCAGGATATGAGCGGGAGAAATCGGACGAGTCAGCAATAGAGGGTTGCTTACACCGACTGACTGCCGCACAAGCTCCGGCAGCTTGAGAGCGTATTTCTCGCCACGGGGTGACAGAAGGGCGTCGCCACCGATTTTACCGTCAAGGTTATACAACGACTCGCCATGCTGAGCGCGTTAGAGACAGATACTTCCGAGTAGGGGGCAAAGGAACGCACTCTCGATATCCAAACAGATCGTGGGCGGATGTGCAGGTTCATCAGATAGTACACAATGCGGCTCTGCAGGTAGTCTTTGATGCGGCTGATGATGACACGGCTGCCGACGTCCATAATCTTGAGGTAGGTGAGATCTTCTTCGTCGCCGTCCTCGTTGATCGTCTTGTAAACCTTCTCGTAGTTGCGGATGCGGTTGCGGAAGTCGAGGGCAGCCTGCTCCGGATCTTGGCCCTTGTAGTCGGGGCTGGTCGTCTTGACGTCGCGGATGTTGGCCATGATCAGGTCTTCGTTGTCGCACTTGCTCTCGACAAAGAGCGTTTCGATACCGGCGGCCGTGCAAGTATCAATGACCCATTTGCGGCGCTCCTTAGTAGAATTGGTCGCATCCAAGATGCCGACGACACCGCCGGCACGGAACCACTTGAGCATGTCGGCCACAGCTGCTTCGGCTGCAGCGCGGCGCTTCCGCTCCCCCTCGGAGTTGTTAGTATCGAAAAAGTCAGCCGGCGGTTGCGCCGCATCCTTGCGGCGGTAATTGCCGACATTGAAGGTCTGAGCCGGGATCGAAAGCCACTGCAGGTAGCGCTGGGCTGTAAATGTGTGAGTTTGAGTCCCAATTCGTAGCCCTGTCCCTGCCAGCGCCCTCAAAGCTCGGACTCGTAATGAATGACGCACCTTTCTGGGCAATGAAGCTCTTCCCGCGAGCGGGCAGCCCGACCATTACCACGCATACTTTGACGTCCTCGACCTGGACGCCCAGGCCGTTAGTTCCACGTGCCATAGCTATAGATGCAGGTCAAGCGACAGCAGGAACACAACTTTGGGTCCCGACAGTGAAAGCGGACAATACAGCAGAGGCGCGGGACGACACTAGCAATCCCATCCGGCGAGGACGGAACCGGGGGAAGGGATGACGGGGGAGGGTGAGGTGCGGTGAAGTGCCGTCGGTTCTTTTTGGCCCGACGGCTTGCGGGTGATGCCGGGTAAAAGAAAAACAGAAGCCGGCCAGCTAGCGGGAAGCCGAAGAAGCTGTTAAAAGTGGCGACGGCAGGGAGGCGAGCACTCAGAACGGCGATTTGGAGAAATAAAAATAAAAATAAACAGAGACGCTTGAGCACAGGTTCCTGATCCGGAACAGGGTTGCTAGATGGGAGGATGGGCGGATGGGAGAAGTGACAAGTGACAAAACAGGAAATGGGTGAAGCTCTGGAACGGGCGATAATGACGTCGGGGCGGGGGATCTTCAGCTCAGAGGAGGGCGAGTTTGGGGTATTGGGGAAAGAGAAGCGAAAGGAGACCAGGCAGAGGGAACGAGGAGAAGAAGAAGAAGAAAAGGGAAACGTGGACGAGGAGGAAGAGGAAGCGCGGCGCCGTGATTTGGCCAAGTGAACGTGTGATCGGTTTTGCGGGCGGTGTACCTCAACAGGGCAGCCTGTCACTTATTCACTGGGGCGGCCGGGCTCACTGTGGACGCTGCCGGCTTTTGGCAGGGGCGAGCACACGCCACGCCCTCCTGGACAGGCGTTGCAGCCGAAGACTGGCCGCCCGGGCTAGCGGCAGTTGACGGGGAACAAGACGCGGAAGAACGCAGGGGAACAAAGGGCAACGTCAAGGAGAGGAACGAATGGGCGAGAAGGACGGCAGGCTGCAGTTCCGAAACGGTATGTCGAAGCGCGGCAGAACGCCCCCAGACAAATAGGGACACCCCGCAATTGGCGAACGCCGTTGAAGGACTCCCTTGGAGATCTGCTGATCCTTGTTCTGCTCTCGTTTACTTTATTCCTCCATGTGTCGCTGCAAATCGGACGCGTCTGGCTCTGTTCTTTCACCTTCCTTCACGCCATCACCGTCCTCAATTGCAGCTCTGCATGCCCTGCTCTGCTCTTTCCGCTTCGGGTTCTCGTATCATGCAAGTGCGGCACAGGTGACGTGAAAAGGGACAGGAAAAAGAGGAAATGGAAGCAGCTTTGCCGCAGTCTCGGCATTTTATCCGGTCACAAGAACCTGTCACAGGTCCGGTGTGCATCGTGCCTTCCCAGGGCGCCGGTAACACCAGGCCGTAAGATGGAGCTGCCCCCACCCCATTGTCGGCTGGACAACACGTGATGTGCAATGCAATAGGAGCCCCGTGCAAACAATAGCGGACGACGCGAAAGACGCGGGCAAAGTGGGCTGGACTGACCTTGCTAATGCTCCATGTATCGGCACGCACACGCATGGCAGCCGTAGGCGGACCGGCAGCGACGCCTCTCATCGTGTCGTCTGTTGGTCAGGGGTCACCGGTAGTTGTGGTTCTTCGAGGCGCAAGTGAGGAAGGAACGTATGGTGAGTGGGGTGGTGGAGAAGGCGACTGCGTCAGCGCGATGAGACGGTGTGCAGCTGGAGCAGGGGAAGGCGGAATCGAGTGATGCGAAAGACGAGGAAAGTGACGAGGAGAGGAGAGTGATGACCTCTTACGGAATACTCGCGCTCCGTACGATACTTCCGACGCGTGTGGATTTCCCCGAGGTCACCTGACTTGACCTCGGCCGCCGAAATTACTAGATAAGACGAAGCCCTGATCTGCGCGCATACTGCGCACAGTCTGGTCTTCAATGAGTCAACCACCGAACGAAATATCATCACTAGATCTTCTGAAGGCCTTAGAGCTTACTACGATACGTGCAACTGGTCCGGACGAATATCCCACAAGGATTACCGTACGGGTCTTACACTGGTGATCACGCAGAACGTGCGTGACAGACTAGTGGTGCACGGAGTAGAAGCCACACGCGGCGACCTTATCGGGTTAGAGATAAGTCTTTGCTCCGTGCGGGGTGTTGAACCCCACCACCGGCCAGTTTGGAGAAGTGCTCGCGGTTCTGTGATACATGGTAACGTGATGTTGAGAGTGCCGAGTACGGAAAATGTGGACAGTGCTCTTGGTGTGGCTAGAATGTGGAAAGCGGTTGACACAAGTTTCCATCTTTTACGAAGAAACCTCATTACGAATTGTTTGTGCCAAAGCGCCAGTTGGCCTTCGCAGGAAGAAACATCTTTGAAATGAGATGTATGCTGTTTGGCCCATAACCGGTTGCATCCTGGTAGCTTGGCAGCTTCCTACGAGAAGCACAGCGCATAACCATGACCGAACCAGACCGATTGGTGTTTGCCTGTACTGACACCGACAGCATGAATCAAGTTCCAAGGCATCCGGAGCCAGGACTTTTGTCGCCGGCCCTCCGACTAGCTTTCACGCTCATTTCTTGCATTGTTACAAACCATGTCCCAACAACTCCGATTCGGTAGCTTGTGATAGTCGTTGGAGAGCAACAGCCCCGAGGCTAGGCTGGGGCTTCTCCTTTGCATAGGCCTGAGCAGCTGATTACGCCTACATATTTCCACGACGCATATCCCAACAAATTGTATCTGCGACGGCTTGTTCGTTTGGCAAGCATTACTACTGTCTGACACTGAAGCCACAACCGGATTGTTACGTCGCAGTCAGCAATTGCTCGACGCCGTTTTCTCGCGTAAATGGCCTCTGAAATAGCTTCGCCGGCCTCGCCGGCCTCGACGACAGCAGCTGCCGTGTCCGACCCCCTTGGCTTCATGGAAAAGCTGTCAGATATTGTGCATCTTTATCGTCCACCTGTCGCTGCATCTTCCATCACTACTGGTGCTCCGGCGCTCGTCATTGTCTGCTCCTGGATGGATGCCCAGCCACTCCACATCGCCAAGTATCTGGCGCCATATCGTGACGGTCTTGTCTTTCCTGGCGCCAATCCGCCTACATTGCTATTGATTCGGAGCAACAGAGCCCTGGTCTTTACGCGGGCCCGAGGCGCAGCTGCTGTGAAGCCGGCAGTTTCAGTGGTGCAGGGATTTCTGCCAGAGCTGCAGCAAAGCCAAAGTGAGGATCAACCTCCCCGACTTCTCGTGCACCTCTTTTCCAACGGCGGAGGTATCATGTTGAACCACCTCTACAATGCGCTGGCCGCTGGCGGTGATGTGTACCTACCTCGCCACGTCACCATATTCGACTCCTGTCCGGGCCATTTCCGTTACAACGTCGCCGTGGGTACCATGACCGTTGGGCTGTGGCGCCGGCCGCTGCTCGTGCGGCTCGCCACGCTGTCAGTGGTACATACTCTCGTGTCCGCCTTCTGGCTGCGCACAAAGTTGTGGACATTGGCTATCCGTCTGTCCCGGTGGCCGAGGAGCGGCGGCAGCAATAACGAACCCAACCAGATCGCCGAGACCGTCTTGGATGATGCATGGATTCCGCAAAACAGGAAGAACGGACCCAACAGGAACGAAGTGAGCCGCGTGTATCTGTATTCTATCGAGGACCAGCTCGTGTCGGCCGAGGATGTAGAGGAGCACGCGGCCGAGGCAAGGGCACAAGGCTTCACGGTGACACGAATGGTGCTGTTTCCAGAGAGCGGACATGTGACCCATGCCAGGACGGATCCAGAAAGATACTGGCGAGCGGTGCAGGAGGCATGGTCGGGGAAAACCGATAGACGCGTGACTTGAGAAATTGGCAATACACAGAACAGAAACTGCCACGTTTGCGAAAGGCCTCCAGGTGTTCACTTATTACGCGAACGGTGCCAATGCACATACTCACAACACGACATTAGCTTCTGCCGGTAACCATTATAGCGAGCGACTGGGTTTATATTGGTCCCCAATTGGTTTCTGTCGAAAAGAAGAACATACACAAGCCGGCTATGAAAGAGAGGAGCCAGCCCGAATCAGAATGTCACAGAACTTGCAGTGTGAATGGTGACGACACTTCCACCACTTCTGCCACTTAATAGGTGGCATTCTGCTTCTTGCGCAGATCAAAGACCTTGAGGGCCTCCTCGGCGGCCTTCACGCCGCTGAGGGCCATGGCGCCAAATGTTGGGCCCATGCGGTTGGCCCCGTCGACCTCGGACAGCTCCATGCCGCCGACGATAAGGCCGGGGACGACCTCGCGGGTGTTACGCACGATGGCGTCCTCGGCCATCTGCATGTCGAGGCCACGCATGCCGCCAAGACGGTCCAGGGCCTGCATGCTGACGAGTCGCTTGACGGAGAAAGCGCCCATGGGGCCATCGTGGCCGGTGGTCGAGATGACCACGGGTGCGTTGATCGTGTTGGGGTCCATGCACGACTGGTCGTCGTGGTGCAGCGACACGAGCGTCCAGTTGGTAACGACGCCGGCGATGCGGACTGCATGCTTGTCATCTCCGTCGGTCTTGCGCGTAATCAGATCTTCGACGGCCGTCGCGTTGAACAGCTTCACATTGGGAAATTGCAGCACCTTGGACAGGACCGTGGACGTGAAGATGGCCGCGTGGCGCACGACAACAAAGTCGCCCTCATCCTCGTAGGCCACGCCGACCTCGCGCAGAAAGACGTCAGCCGGCTTGCGCATCACCATGGCCGAGAACAGCTGACCGCCCAGCCAGGCTCCGCCGCCTGGCGCCACACCCGCCTCCAGGATGGCGATGCGCAGATCTGGCCGCAGCTTGGCCAGCGTGTACGCGGCGCTGAGCCCGCACGAACCGGCCCCGATGATGACAATGTCCGACTCAGCATAGCTGTCCAGGTCCTGGAAGTAGCGCCGCGTCATGGCCCGTGACACCTGGCTCTCACGGATCGGCGCAAAGCCAAACCCATCGTCCCAGTGGCCCATGAGTGCCGTCACCTCTGGGCCCAGCGGCTTCTGCATCCAGGTGGCCGCTTCCGTGGCCGACGAGGCGGAAGCATCGTCAAGAGCCTTCACAACAATCGGGGCTTGGCCGACCTCCTCAACAGCAACAGCAGAAGGGGCCATGATAGTCAAACTGTGCACTACGGGGTTAGGATATACAGAACGGACAGACAGAGGGGAGTGGGGGGAGCAAGCATGATCCTTTCGCTGGTATTATCCAGATCAAGTTAACAGCCGTATGATCTCAGCCATGCCGCCTTGCCCTCTGGGGAACCAACCCGGGAAGACAAGACAGCAGGCACCGGCTCACGCATGACGCTTATCATACAGTTACCTGATGACCAGGGGCCATCTTGACACTAGGATACATATCGAGCGAAGGAAGCCATGATTGCTTCAGCCAAGAGCAGAATAGATGTGTCCTACAAAAGGGGTCTCTGCATCGAAGAAGTCAGTATAACCTGGACGGCAGCCTATAGGAAGACATGAATCCGCAGCAAGAGGCATGTAATATTACTAGTTTGGAGTCGAAGACTGTAGAGATCGTAGATTTGTAGTGTGTAGACGAGATTGCTTCAAGAGACGAGATGATTGCTTGTTTAGAAAAAAAAGAAGAGCAGGACCAGAACCAACAGGTAAATCTCGCCGGCAAACGTCCTTAAATAGGTAGCTCGTTATAACCGGCATCGGCTACCTCTCGGGAAGAGGGGGGACGAAGAGGGGCAGGACACGGCAACTCCAAAATCAGACAGCACAGCCCTGGCTTTTTATTTTCAAAGTTAAAGGCTATTGTGGTTTTGATAGCTTCTGCTAATACGATATGTTCATCCACCGTGTTTGAAGTCTAGTAATTGCCTGGCTTTTGTAGCACCAGAGCAGCAAGTCTGTGCCGTCCACCGAGTTGATATTTCTCTTAGGAAGCTTAGGAAGAGCATAGGATTAGGAAGAATCGTAGGCAGCCACCTCGAAAATGGCTCAGACTTTGGTTGAGCCGTTGTGCCGTCATAACGAGCTTGTCGTCATGGAGTGTGCTAGCGTGCAAAATCTCGGGAAATTCCTCTTTGAACGCCGTACTCCGTACGGAGAGATCAATGAAGAGGTCAGAATCGATCACGTGCTGGAAGTAAGATAGCTACACGTGACTCTACGTGGCGGACTGTTTCAAGTCCTTCAGCACTCCGTACTCCGTAGCAGCTGATTTCGCCGACAGGAAAGTCGGGAGGGGACGATTGGCTGACGTTTGCATCCGACCAATCCATCCATTCATACAAAATTTACCCATCGTCTTCTTTCGCCGAATCACTCTCGCTTCCCTCGCCGTCTTCCACCTCCCCAGTTCCCTCTTTCTCCGACGCCCTCGCTCTTCGCCACGATGGCCAACCCAAACGCTCTCTTCCTGCTTGCGGACCACATCAAGCTGTCGCTGCTGGAGCGTCAGCGCACCAAGGCACTCGACCTGCTACAGGACACCACGGACGTCGCGGGCGACGACGGCAATGGATGCGATGCCCAAGACGGTCAGATCTCGCGGTCGCTGGATCAGTTCCGCGACGGCCTGGAGGCGCTGCAGCGGGAGCAGACACGACTCGAGAGCAACGGTGAGGCAGGGTGAGTGATGTTAGAAAGGGGAGAACAAGGGGAAGGAGAAGAGGGAAAGGAAAGATGGAAAGAAGGAAAGAAAGAGGCCCACAGAGGAAACGGCTGACAATGTCTGCAGAAAAGCGCTCACAATTGCCGATGCGCTGCCTTCGCTGCAGAAGCAGCTCGCCACGCTGACAGCCCAATTTCAGGGCGCGCCGCTTTCGTCGTCGTCTCCGGTGTCCTCCTCGCGCCGGCCTGCTGCTGCTGCTCCGGCGGCAAAGAAGGCGGTCCGATTCCAGGACAAGCCGCTGCCACCGCCTCCCGGCGCTTCGGCCAGCGATCTCGACCTCGAGGCCCAGCGGTCAGGCCTCTTCAACCAGCCGTACCACGACGAGCCTGACGACAGCAGCCGGTTCGCGTCCCAGGACAACCCCGAGCTGCTGCAGACGCACGCGCGCATCATCGCGGACCAGGACGCACAGCTCGATGTGCTCGGCGCCAGCATCAGCCGCCAGCGCGAACTTAGCATGCAGATCGGCGACGAGCTCGACAGCCACGTCGCCATGCTCGAGGAGTCTGAGCGCCTCACCGACCGCCACCAGAATCGCATCGACCGCGCCCGCAACCACGTCGGCCGCCTCGCCCGCAACGGCAACGACTGCAAGCAGATGGGCATCATCGTCTTCCTTATCGTCATCCTCATCCTTCTCATCGTCATTCTCAAGTGATGAGACATGCGGGTAGAGCCGTCTTAGCGGCCTGGCTGTTGTGCTCCAACCTCGTAATCACTCACCCCCCTTCCTTTTGCTCTGCTTGGAGCGGTCGCATGGTCTGGCGTTCCGGATATTCTGTCCCCTTCTGTTTGGGTAGCCTGTCACTTTCTCTTTCTTCTCTTCATTGTGTTTCAGGGCACGTTGTATACTATTTGTGCTCCTCAACCGCCTCTGCGCTCCACGGCACCTACTGTTATCTTCTTTTGTCAACTGCGTCTGTTTGTATTGGTTTCTTCTATCGTGTTTAGGGACAAGAAAGCTCAAAGGTGTCTAGGCACATTGCTGCTCCGCCCCTTCTGCCCCAATTGCCCTCGCCCAGAAGTGAAGTTGAAGGCAGCTCGCAATTACCGTCATGGAATCGTGCTATCTATCCCCAGAAGTGAAGAAATAAAGAAAAGGATGAGAAAGAAAGCGAGAAAGAAACCCAAGCATAAAACCCAAATTCAAGCAGAACCGCCGTGCCCTATCTCAGCAATCTGCCCGACATAGAATTCAAGCAGAGGGGAATACAACACTAAAGCAAAGTGCGCACGATCGAGCGAGCTAGACAGCGATTGCGAAATAAAAACAACGAAACGAAGACCATGTTACCTACCCAACAAGATCGTGCAGTGAACTGCCTGTTCTTGACTACACTTGCCAACCTCTCCCGTCCATAAATCGTCCGTTTGTGTGATCGCTCCTCTGTGATGGACCGTTCGGTCAGATTTGCAGGCTGTGCAATCACCGAATAATGTCGCCCTCTTTCTGAATCCCCTCAAGATCTTCCAGAATGTCGCTGCCCCCGAGCATGCCCACGCCTCCCGTTGCAGGCTTGTCGCCTGAGGGCCAGAGCTCGTAGAATTTGATGCTACCGTCACTCGCAGCCACTGCAATACAGCCTTCCTTCAGCGTGCGGCTTTTGCTGTCATGGCGTTTATCGTTGGGGAGTTCCGGTTTGGGAACATAGTAGGGCCCTTTCGCGCACGAGATTCCGTACAGAGCTCGGTGCTCGCTCTCCCATTCGATCGTGTTCACCTGCTTGCAGTCTGGCCACGAATAGACCGCGATTCGAACTGCGTGTCCAGGGTGCACAAACCCAAATGTGGCCGCAATTTCTCGACGGCTGCTGCTCCAGATGAGGCTTGTGACCTGGGAAGACACAAAAATCGTCGCAAGCGCAGCGCCTGATGTTGTGTGGAAAAAGTGAATGCATTTGTCGTTGGAACCACCACCTGTTGCAACAAGGCCTTCCTGCCACGGGCAGAAGGCAATTGCCTTGACGGCAGCTCCATGTTCCCAGCGCCAACTTTCAGCCCCCGGACCGATCCGGCGCACATATTTCTCGCTGAGAACCCGCTCTCGAATCTGACTACCACCAGGGAGGACAGCTTTCATTCGGCTACCTTCGTTTTGGAGGAGAGTCTGTCCCTGTGGGAGTCCGACTGACACATTCCCAGTACTTCCAGGACGATGGGATCTCGGTAGAACATCATCGGCATGGAAAAATTTGCACATGTTGTCGTTGCCCCCAGTCGCAAAAGACTGGCCATCAACAGTCCATGCAAGCCCGCAAATTTGCTGATAATGGACCGAGATCCTGGCCACCAGCGTCATTTCGCCCCTCCAGTTGTCATTCTCGACCTCCCATGTATCAGGCCATTCGACGACATAATACTGCACATTACCAATATCATCACCGACCAATAGATCTTCCGTTTGGACAAGGGAGCCGGTCTTGTGCGGGCTCTTGGATGGGCGCGTCGTGCACGTTGGGCGCCAGCTCAGACAAGAAATTGGCGCGCTCTCTTGTATGACCATCCGTGAGACCCCAGACTCATACATGGACAGCAAGCCAAGCATGTTGTTCGAGCGCCCAAATGCCAAGATACTCTTTCCACCCTGTGCGGAAGAGAAGGCCAGAGACGTGAGCCAGGAACTACCATCACGGGATCCGTTAAGAAGCTTTGCACCGTCTTCCTCCGTCCAACGATAGAGTAAATCTCCCAGACCGACGGCAATAGTATCGCAAGTTGGCGTGAAGGCCAGCACAGAGCAATAGAAGTCATCCCGCAAATCAGGTGCAGAGAGGATTCTAGCGAGTAACGATCAGTAAGCGGTCAGCACACAGCAATGGAAAGGAACAATGTCAGATCGGTACTAACCGTAGAGGTCGCAGTTTTGTTGCACAGTCTTGCCTCGATATTTCTTGTACCACATAGAAAAGTGAATAAGATAACTTCACTCGCGGGATATTGAGCACTTAGTACTTACGTGACATTGGCCCTTGTCTCGCCCAGGTTGTGCCATTCCATGCCGTCTTCTTCGATCCAACAATCTTGTGTTGCCACGTATGTGGTTGCATTTTCCGGCCAATGCTACAGCTGAGAAGTTTGGAGGCAAGATCAATGTCCAAGGCGGCGGCAAGTCGACCCCTGTGTTTATGCTCGTCATCTGGCTGTCGTGCCCCAAATACAAACTGGGAGGTAAAGTACGGGGCGTTTGTACCAGTTTGTACGAAGTTTCCACGTCCGTCGTCAACGGCACCGATGATAGGTGGAATGGTACCCAGAGCCCAGACTGATCCGTCGCTGGGAAGTTCATCAGCGGAGTCGAGTTCGCTGTTATGGTCGACCGAGCCCAGAGTAGTCCTAGCTCTTGTCTGAGTTAATATTCCTGCCTCATGTTGGAGCGCCTGCCGGCCGTCTGCATTGGTAGGCGCAGGGTTGAAGCGGGGCTGTGCTGGTGAGAATACATCTGCAGAGATATTGCTGTGGCGGAGAAGTCTTTCTGCAGGAGTCAGGTCGTCGGGGAAGTTCGTGACATGAAATCTTTCGGAAAGTGGCTGCGGGTTGCTGTTCGTGTCTCGCGGGTGAACAAATCGGTCAGGACGGCGCGTAGACGGGAAAGTATTTTTTATACTTGAGACTTCGGACTCGTGCCTGGGAGGCAGACCAAATTTGGGCGGCGGTGTCGAAAAGAAGACAGAAGACAGGCTGGAACGGAAGTGACCACGCGGTGGATGGGGAATGTTGGCTGCGACCTTCTCGTTTCGGCAACTGTCTGAACGACCGGCGTTCTTTGTTGGTGTGGTCGGTGTTAAGAAAAAAAGGTCTTCGTCACCTTCTTCGTGAAGTAGGTCGGGAATATCCGGACTGTTTCCGTCCAAGGCATATGGGCTGACATCGGGGAGGCTCCGGGGGACTGAAGGCTGTTCAGGAGTGGTGATGTTGGAGCCATACCCAGAGTCCCATGATGACGAAGTCAGCGGACAATACGGCGTGGATCCCAGATATCTTGTCCGGCGGGTGACAGGCGTGTTCTGATTTGTGTTTGCCATAATGCGTTGGTAGTATAGCCATACGAAACCCCAGCAACAAGAAGGGCCACGGAAAGACGCAGAAACCCGGAAAATAGGAGGAGATCGAGTTAGTGCTCGTTTGTGGGCGTTTGTGTGGGCATCAAAGCCAATTCTTTCCCCGTTATAGGCTGCTGCTAACACTGAGGTGGCACTCAGAGTGAAAGGAAAAGACGGAGGGCAATGTGATATTGTATAATTTGAAAAAAACGGCTAATCAATGAAGGCAGAGCGCATGCTTCGAGGTTGGTGCTCTTGATCTTGAATTGAATGTTTTGTTGTCCTTTTCTTCGCGGCCACAGCCATAACATGGGGAAGCTTTGTGGGCTGTGGTAGGTTGATTCCTTCTCGCTTGACACTAAAAAGAAGACAAGAGAGAAGCAACTTGAATATTTGTGAACGTAATGATATATTTGCAAAGTCGGACGGCGCCCCGGACAAACCGCGCCAAGAAGGGGGAGGAAAGGAAGGTTTCTAGGATTCGGTGAGAGTCATTAAATCTATTGACTAAAACTGACTCAGAATCGTAAGAAGTGACAGGCATAATAAAGAGAGAGCGATTGGCAAGTCAAGGAACAATACGACAACTAATTAGTCGAGGAAGGTACGTGCTATGTATCAATGGTCCTTCCCTATTGAGTTTTGTAAGATGGAAGGGCCCTGGCTTCCAAAAACAGAAGGCACCACTACTAAAAAGGCAATGTTACACTGAGCACGATAGGGGAAAGACAACCGAAGCACAATACAAGTATTGGTCAACAACATGGGGAGATCCTATTGGCGATTGTTGTATTCAAGCCTAGATCGTTACAAAAAAATCCCTAACAAGTCTGAGGCGAAGTATGTACGCTGCTTAATCCTAAAGGCTAGACAAATATATAACAGCTTGGGAAATTCGTACAGTATCACGATTTATTGAGGCAGCACGGCGTAGAGTGTAGATGATGTTCGCATGGCGTCACGTGAATTAGCTCCCGTAGACGGAGCTTTTGTGGGTCTAGACAAATTGCGGGGCAAGAACGCCAGTAGCTTAGATTTGCTTCGACGTGCATCCAGCAACAACGGCAGTCATTTAAAGGCTCTCACCCGTCATGGCGAGTGTATGTGCTACTTTCTTGTTCGAACCCATAGGGGATATTTCTGACACGGTATTCAGCACGGAGTTGCACGCGGCCCCCGGACTCGAACGGACGATCAGAAGCGGCAGGACGCAGAACGAATCAAGACCTATCGCGAGCTCGAGGACCAGCTCCGACTCAGTGTAGGTGGCATGTCGTTTAAGTCATGTGGCCGTACGCACGACTTTTTCTGGCGGCTAAGCAGTCTGTAGGACGGCCACGGTACCGACGCATTCCAGCTGACGACGAAACTGCTGCGGCTCAACCCCGAGTACTACACGATATGGAACGTCCGCAGGCGCTGCCTAATTTCTGGCTCTTTGTCCAGATGGCCCTCTGGGTCGCCGTCCTCGGAGGTCTTCTCGAGTTTATCTCCATCCAGAGCAATATTACTCTCTTCCGGCGGATCATTGTCTACGTCCTCGGCCGCGACCCCGCCGAGCCGCCTTTCAACTGGAGAAACATCCGGGGAATCATCTGAGGGGGCAGAGGTGGGAGAAGAAGGAGGGGCGAGCAAGGTGACAAGCCGGGCGGCAGACCATGCCAACGACGCACGGATAATCACAGCAGAGCTCCAGTTTACCATCCCTCTGCTCATGGAGTTCCCCAAGTGCTACTGGATCTGGTCCTATCGCCTGTGGGTCCTGCAGCAGGCCGTGCAGAGGCTGGAAGCGCAGACGGCCCGGCGCATCTGGGAAGACGAGCTGGCTCTCGACTCCAAGATGCTGACCAAGGACCGGCGCAACTTTCATGCCTGGGGATACCGGCGGCAGGTGGTGGAACAGCTCGAGAGCCCGGCGCTCAGTCCAGCTGGTGCGGGTGGACCGCCCACGAGCTTAGTCGAGGCTGAGTTCGCCTACACGACCAAGATGGTGCACATGGACCTGTCCAACTTCTCGGCCTGGCACAGCCGCAGCAAGCTGATCCCACGGCTGTTGGAGGAGCGGCAGGCTGACGACCTCGCGCGTACACACTTTCTGGACTCGGGTATGTGAAGACGACCTTCCCTGTTGTATTGCCACCTTCCCTCCCGCTCCTTTGCGCTGACCTGTGTGACCTGTCAGAACTCGGCATCGTCCGCGAGGCTCTTAATGTCGGCCCCGAGGATCAGTCACTTTGGTTCTACCACCAATTTTTAATGTCCAACCTGATCGACTACATCGGGCGGCCGACAATCACGCCACACTTCTCACACAAGGAGCGCATGACGTACGTTGTGCGCGAACTGGACGACATCAAAGACCTGTTGCTGGACTACGATGACATCAAGTGGATCTACGAGGCGCTGCTCGAGTACACTATTGCCGTGGCGAAGATGGAGGAGCGCCCGCTGGCCGAGAACGAGATAATAGAGGCGCGAGCGTGGCTAGCTAAACTGAGAGAGCTGGATCCGATGCGCGGTGGCCGGTGGGATGACCTGGAGGCGGAGTACATCCTGCGACGGCGGCGGCCATTTGCCGAGGACGGGTTAGACATCTGATGGGGGGGTCTGATGGGGGGTAGAGAAGGCCAAATGCAAGAGAGAAACAGGCTATAGTCCGAAACTACTTGTACTTTGATCACGGATCTCTGCCACACATTGGGTAACTTTTCAACGGAATATCTCGATACAAGTAGCAGAATACACCAACTCAAGACAAAACCAGAAATTGCGGCATCAAAGACCACCGAAACAAGCGTGCCACCCTTCTTCCTGGCAGTGGCTGGCTGGCCAAGCCCAACATCCCAAAACCGAACATTGATAGCCAGAGAACATACATCATGCACCACCCTGAATGATAGCAAAAAGACATGGCTAGCCAGACAGGGTCCTGATCGGGCTTTGCCCTCCAGATATCACACTCATTAAAAGCATCAGCCAAACCTTCCAGGATCAACCAAAGCACATTTGCCCCTATTGTTGTGGGTCCTGGTTTTGTCTTAGTGACAGCAGCAGCAGCAGAACAAAAGTGTTATGGGTATCATGGCGAAGACACCAGCTCTGCGCCTGGGCGGAGCGGCCAGAGCAAAAACAATAACAATAAAACAGACAAACAGAAGCGAAAGCATAGGCACAGACCAGAAACATACAAGGAACAACGCCCATGTAAAATACCGCCCCACCCATCAAAAAGCACACGAGAGGTCATAGAACGAGGGAGGTCTCTTGTCTTTGCGCCTCTGGCCACACGCAGACAAAGCGAGCCAAAATTTAGACCAGCGCCTAAGCACCGTCGCCCGGGGCACCGCCTGCCTGCTGTTGCTGCAGTGCTTGATACCACATGGCCACGTAGGCCGCGTAACCGCCGTAAGGAGCGTAGGGATCCGCGTTCGGGTCGTCGCTGCCAGACATGGCGCCTTGTTGAGGCGGCGCATAGCTCGCAGGAACACCACCGCCACCACCAGCGCCACGACCGGCACCACGACCACTGCCGTTGCCATAGCTCGAGTTGTCATAGTCGCGCTGCTGGTAGCCGCCTCCGCCACCTCCACGACCGCGGCCACCACCACCGCCACCACCGCTGTTCTTCTGACGAACGGCCTCCACCTTCTCCTCGATGGCCAGCTTTGCCATCTCGATGGCCTGGAGACTGCCAATCAGCCCGATCTCGCGCTCGTTCTCGTTGGCACCCGGCGTCTGCGACACGTTGATCTTGCAGCCCGTCTGCGTCTGCATTTCGCGGATTGTTTCGCCACCCTTGCCGATGATCATGCCCACCGCTTCAGACGGCACGAAGATGGAGTCGTTGATGCGGTCGCCGCCACCACCGCCACCAGGGCCACCCCTGAAGCCTGCGCCACCACCGCCTGGAGCACCGCCAAAACCCTCCCGGCCACCACCTCCTGCGCCTCGGAAGGGAGCACTGCTGGGTCCTCCAGCCCCCCCAGGACCACCGGGCCCGCCGCCGTTGGAGTTGCGCGTGTCGCTATCGACGATCTCCATGATCAGCTCCTTGGCCTGGTTCGTCATTGCTCGGGCGCCAATCAGATTCACCGGCCGCAGGCCGTTCACGCTTTTCGCCTCGCCGACAATGTTGATGTGGCAGCCACTGCGCTCCTGCAGGTCACGAATCGTCTCGCCACCCCGGCCAATGATTAGGCCGACAGTCCGGTCCGGAACCATGATCTGGACGCACTCCTCGCCGTCCTTGAGAGGTGTTGTACCGCCGCCACCAGCAGCTCCCATACCGGCACCACCAGCGCCACGTCCACCAACGCTGCTGGCACCGCGGTCACTGCCAGTCCCCCGGGGAGCTGAGCTCATACCGCTGTCCTCGATGATTTGGTAGATAGCGGTCCTGGCAATGACGCGTTGAGCGCCAGGGCCAGTGATCTTGCACTGGCGCGTCTCCTCGTCTGGGCTGGCCGCAGCAAGGAATTGAACGCGGCAGTGGCTGTCGTTCTCCACGCGCTTCAGATTCTCGCCCTGTCGGCCGATGATCAGGCCCACGAGACTGGCTGGGATCTCGATCGTTTCTGTGATGTCGTCGCCACCAGCACCGGCGCCGCCACCAGCGCCTCCGCGGCCAGGCGACCGGTGCCGGCCACCATTGCCGCCGCGGGGAGAGAAGCGGTCGTGATCTCTGCCGCGTGGCGTCGGCGAGAAGGAGCGCTCGTCGCCGTGATCATGGCTGGCATCCCGCCGTTCGTCCCGGTACGGATTGCTGCCATTGCGGTAGCTGTCGCCGGTCCGTCTCGCTGGGGCTGGCGACCGAGAGCGAGAGCTGCGGTACCGTCTAGCATCGGGCTGTGCAGTCGCAGGTGGAGTTGCCGAGTATGTGATGGGGCGATCATACGGAGTGACACCATTCTGAGCAGCGTGTGCCTTGGCCCGGGCAATGGCCTCCTGGATGCTCACATTTCCTGATGTCGTGGGCTGGACGGCAGCACCTAGGTCGAGGCTACCGCTAGATGTCGGCTGTGGATATTGGTATGACGCTGCTGGTGCCGCCTGATAAGGGGCGCTGCTAGAGACACCGGGAGCCTGGCTGTGGGCAGGATAGCTGGGCGCCGGCGGGGGGTAAGATGGTTGCTGCGATTGGGGAGGCGTCGACGAGGCTTGCGGCTTTTGCGCAGCTATTGATTTCAAACAAGAAACACATAAATGGTCAGATACGGGCTCTAAGACGTTCAGGATTGGGAAGAGCTTCAGGAAGAAATCAGGGCAGATGCAGATAACAGTAGATGCATATACACAATACAGACATGAATGTCAAAAGGCTTGCAAGCAGGACTTTGTACTTTTCAAGCCGGCAACGCGTGGAGAGACCATAAGGAGCTTAGAGGACAGTGTGAGTTTGACTTACCGAGAGTCGCCAATATAGACTCGAGATTCGAAAATTCCGACATACTTTGAGGCAAGGTTTTGTCTGGCAGCTGAATCCGACTGTTCACGAATGATCTGGCGGCGGGGACAATTTATGTATGGAGACCCGTCCCTCTCTTTTCTTTTTGCTACCCGTCGCAAGACAATACTGGGCACTTTTCCGCTTCCGTTGACCTTTTGTGGGCAAGAAGAAGGGCGCTGCAGAACAAAGCAGGCAACAAGAGCAGTATTTTCAAGCGTTGTGTTTTGGACACGACGAGACGGAGCAGCTGAAACTAACCACGGCGTCCTAATAGTATGCAATTCCACGGTGCCAAAAGTATTATCTGTTTGCTCTTCAATTTCGTTTTGTCTTTTTCTTCAGATTCGTTTGTCTTCAATATTCGTCCTTCCGGCCTTACAGAACTTGCACAGCAAAATAGAGAACGGCGACCAAGATACGGGCGACACTTTGTCAAGACGTAAATGCAGACACAATGCACGCAAACCCGTTTGTTTTGTTGTCAGGTCAAAGCGATCGATTAGTCCTCAGCAGGCAACAGGCGATTCACCAACAAGGTAGCAGCGAGCGCAGAGACAGTATGACACAGCAGCAGACTACTTTCCGGCGTGATGCTGACGACGAGAAGAGGACCGAGAAGGCAATGACAGAGAGAAGGCGCGTAGAATTGAGACGTGGTAAGATGACGAATACATATATTGTGTCGAGTCGCTTCGGATTCGATTCAGCGACGCTGGCGCAATTACTAGGAGAGTAAGAGCGCGACTGCAACAAATGAGTGTGCTTCGGATACAAACAAAAACACGTCGAGATATTCAGAGGGAGAAGTTTGCCCCTTTAGCGCAGTAAAATTTTCACCTGTAATTACCGGAGGAAGAAGGCTCATTATTAGGGGAAGGCAACTGTTTTTCCGTTTCCGTCCAGGTCGCATCAGAGTCAGATCACATGACATTGCTCACGTGGACTATGTCCCGAGTTTACGGCTTAGCATAGCTCTGTTGGCGAGTGCCGGCTCGTCTGGGGGCCATTAGATACTTGCTATGGCAGCAAGGTATCTTTTATTGCGTGTAATCATTAATCGACAAAGCAGGCTGTCATCTACTGGTTCATGCTGTTCCGAACTATGAGGTTTCTAACAGCAGCATCCGCAGCCTTTTCTAAATATTGCTAAATTCCTCTACAGCAAGCACCGACGACATATTGAGTGAGCCACGCGCGTATATGAGAGAGAAAACAGACGTTGCTCCTGCCCGTTATACGATGTCCTTATCACACCAGTTGACGGGAGTTTCTTTTTGAAAGCTGACAGTGTCCAGTATCACGTGACAAATACTGCCCCTAACCTACGCTAAGCTTTCCCACATGAAGAGCCAAACTTTGAAAACTACAGAAGCATTGTGGGGAGATCAGACATGGCTTCCCTCGATGGCGACGACCGGTTTGCGAGGCTGGTAGTCTGGTCACAGTCACTTGGAGGCAGACTGCACGAGGCGGCCGAGATTTATCGTGACGACGTGACCCAAATTTCGCTGAGAGTGCGGTCGAAAAATGGGGAAGAGAAGCAGCTTGAATCTGGCGAAGAGGCAATTTTTTGCCCGCTGTCGACTACCCTATCGTACCTGAACGCCCTCGAAGGAGGACGGCCGCTAGGTTCCTCTGCCGCAGAAGAAGCAGGGCTATCTCCAGGCCGGCTGACTTTTCCGAACAGTTTCTTGGAGCAGGCTCCGCCGCATGTCATCGGCCGGTTCTTTCTCATGCAACAATACCTGATGGGCCAACAGTCGCACTGGCATGCATATATTGCATCTCTGCCGCAGCCTGAGCATGTTAGCTCGTGGAACCTGCCGGCGCTGTGGCCACGGAACGGTGAGGATGCTGAAAGCGGCCCGGCCCTGCTCGAGGGAACCAATGCAGGTATTGCTGCGGCAGAGATGCAAGCAAATGTGGCACAGGAGTACCGGCAGGCAAGGCGGCTTTTGAAGAGCGTGGCGTATCCAGCGCTGGCCGAATTCACACGGCTGCTGTACCACTGGGCGTTTTGTATCTTCACCAGTCGCAGCTTCCGGCCGTCGCTGGTGCTGAGTGCAGAGGCGCAGACAGAACTGGGGACCGATGGGGAGGCAAGCGGTGGCCGAAGCGTCCCTCGGCTGTCCAGTGGCTGCAAGACGGACGACTTCTCTATTTTGCTGCCTGTGTTGGATCTGGCCAACCACGATCCGACAGCGAGGGCGACGTGGGAGGCGACGTCTGCCCACCTGGCCGACGGAAGCGCGTCTGGTCATGAGGCAGCATCCGTGACTGGTGTGAGCTTCCGCGTCCAGCAGCGATATGCACCTGGACAGCAGGTGTTCAATAACTACGGCATGAAGACCAACAGCGAGCTGCTGCTGGGCTACGGGTTCGTGCTGCCTCCAACGGCGACCCTGCACAACGACTACGTCCATCTGCGGAAGCGAGGAGCATCGGCTGCGGTCGCTGGGACGGAGGCCGGCACAGGTCAGCCGCGGGACTTTCTACTCTCGCTACGACCAATGGATGACTCCAGCTCCGTCGTGGGCGCCTCACGGCAGTGGCCGCGGCGCACGACCGTGGCTGGCGGCCTGCCCTCTGCATTCTCCCGCTTCGAGGACGCACTACTGTGGGACCTGTGCTCGCAGATGTGGACAGAGGCAGACAGGCAGCAGACACTGGGACTGGAGCCAGGTATGGAGGTGTCTATGGATGCGATACCGCTGGAGCAGCGGACCGCTGTTCTTGACCGTGTCTTCGCCGCAGCATCGCCAGAACAGTTGAGTCCGTTCTCCGAACTCGAGGACAGGGCGCGCCAGACGCTCTTTGCAAAGGTGGCCATGGACTATGAGCGACTGGCTGAGGGTGAGCAGTATGTGGCCGAGGAAGAGGATGTCGATGCGAGCGAGCGAGCAAACTGGCAGCTGGCGCAGGCCTATCGACAGCAGTACGGAGCAGTACTGATCAATGCTTTAAAGACACTTGACCCAGAAGTCGAGTTAGTGGAAGCACCCTGAGGGTTGATCGATGCTGTCAGTAAATGACATGACATCAAGGCCTTCCCTCGTGAGGTTAAATGCTGTGAAAATCGGCGCCTGGGCGTATACTACTTCTCTTTATTGGGGCTCTAGCCTTCTTCACAATACCATCACCAATAACGCAACACACCCTCTGCCCCCCTAAAAAAAGGCTTAAGCGGGGCATCGTCACCTGTAACGATCTCCGTACGACGTAGGAGCAAAACTTTCGTGAGCTTTCAGCGTATTAATGCTACTGTTGCAACAGACGCAACCCCACATCCCCCGCATTGTAGCAGGCGGAGAGGACATGAATAACACCGATACGGGGATAGGTGCTGCAAAGTACAGCAATTTTAGAAAGTAGCGTACGGTGTACATAATTCAGAAAGGGCTTAGAACCCCGACTGTGCTTGATATCGACAACAACAACCTTGAAGGAGGCATGAGGCCAAATCAACGGCAGTAATCAGCGACCACGCGTGCTTCCCATTGGGCTCATCGCCACTCACTGAAGTGTCAGGTCTTCAAAAATGTGTTTTTTTTTTTTTGCTATTTTAATATGGCTGCCGGCCCTTCCATCACGGTAGCTCAGAAATACTAGGACACAACCAGGCACATATGCTGCTTCCTCCAGGCTGAAATTATATGAAGTGGGTCAGCAGTGTGTTATTAGTGCTGCAGAGTGGGTATGGGTCTGCTCGTAGAGACGTAGGACCTGAGCGGGTCTCACGCCTTGACAGGCAACTGTGATGTAAGAATGAAGGCAGGAAGGTGTTACAAGGCGTAACTATTAGATATCCGAATATTTCTAATATTACCCGAATCATTCGGTTGGTTCCTCTCCATGACACAGCGCCATGTCTTCTCCGCCATCCTCTCCCGTCCTCATCATTGGAGCTGGCATCGTCGGCCTGACCCTCGCGCAGGCT
The DNA here is from genome assembly GCF_000143105.1 of Grosmannia clavigera kw1407. NCBI lineage: Eukaryota > Fungi > Ascomycota > Sordariomycetes > Ophiostomatales > Ophiostomataceae > Leptographium > Leptographium clavigerum. The sequence continues at coordinate 1,981,090 of NW_014040560.1, read as the reverse complement.
CTGAAGAAAGCGAGCATTCCGTTTGTTGTCTACGAGCGTGACGCTGGTCCAAACACCCGATCCGATGGTTGGGGCATCACCGTGCACTGGGCACTTCCGGCACTCGAAGCTTGCCTTCTGCCAACCTTGTTTTCTGGTCTTCGCGACATCCAGGTCGACCCGCAGCAGGGCATCCACGACACTGGCCGCTTTGTCTTCCTCGACCTGGCCACGGCTGAGCCAGCCTATGTGATTCCACCCAGCCGACGTCTGCGCCTCGACCGCCGCAAGCTACGCCGACTACTGTTGACGGACATTGACGTACAGTGGGGGAAGGCCCTAGAAGACTTCAGCTCGGCCGACGAGTCGGTGACGGCCCACTTCGAAGACGGCACCATGGCCACTGGCTCCCTGCTCGTGGGCGCTGATGGAAGCAACAGCCGCACGCGACGGCGGCTTTTTCAGAGTTTGGGCAATGCTGCTGCCGCCAATCTCTACCAGCTGCCCGTGCGCTTTATGGGTGTTACCGTGCGGCTGACGACCGACCAGGTGAGACCGCTACGCGCCATCGACCCGTTGCTCTTCCAGGGCTGCCACCCTGACACCGGCGCCTACCTCTGGTACTCCATCTTGTCGACACCCGAGGTAAACGGGTCTGCCGGTAGCGAAACTGGCGAGTTCTATGAGGGCCAGCTCAACCTTTCGTGGATGGCCCGCGGCCCTGACGACGAGGTTCCGCCGACGCAGCCGGCCCGTCTGAACAAGATGCGGGAACTGGCTCAGCCGTTTGAGCCGCGACTTCGTGCCGCCGTCGAGAACATTCCCAAGGATGCCGAGGTACTCGAGGTCCTCCTTCAGGACTGGCCTACGCAGCCGTGGCCCAACCATGGCGGAACCGTCACCCTTGCCAGTGACGCCGCCCATGCCATGACCATGTATCGTGGCGAGGCCTTCAATCACGGCATCACAGACGCCGCCTCTCTGGCCGAGCATTTGGTGACAGCGTGGGCCTCCCAAGACCTGCTCAGACGTCTGCGAGCCACTGTGGATGTCTACGAAAAAGATCTCGTCCAGCGCACCCAGTCGGCCGTTCTACTCAGCAGACAGGCCTGCTTGGATGCGCACGATTTCAAAACTCTGACAGCGGAGAGTCCGCTGGTCAGTAAACGAGCCATTGTGAAGCATTAGGACCTTTTTAAGTTGCGATTTCTCAGCCCTGCAATGGTGTTGGTTAGTTCGAGCCCAACCCGGCACTACATCTGCTAAGCACTTTCCCGCCGTTGATAGCGTTGCGGGTAGACGGATTGACATGCTTTGCGTCAGGTTTTCTTCCTAACCTAGCAGTAGTCTAGTATTTTAGCACGAGCTCTAATACTTACATACAGCCACGCCGAAGCTGATAAGAGACCAGGCCAGTTATCTACATCGTAGAAGTATTTTTACACGCTGGCTCTGTTTGCCGGCTGCTATATAGGATTTATTTTCTTGAGACTCCACGAGGGATGGTTGAAGCATTCGCCTCACACCGAAACAACTGGTGGCCACTTTCCATCTGTTCCATTCTTGTGGGTTTGTACATACTCCATTTTCTGCGTGGTATTTCCAACGTATGTTGTTGGAGACGATGCAGAGGCTAAAGGCGTATTTGCCTTCAGACATTGATATGAGATGCTCCTCGGGCGCCGTAGAATAAGATTTGCGTAGTGCCTGCGTATCGAATTGTTATGACACACTAATTTGCGAAAGAGAACAAATTTCGCACCACCAGCGCTTTGTGGGCGCCTCCGAAATTTATCAGGCTCTGATACGGTGTGGTGTGTATGAGCCGACTACGAGTACTTGTACTTCCTCGAGAGTTTCGTGGCCGCGGCCGTGGACGATTGCGGACGCGGTGCTGAAAGGATGGTGCATCTTGGACCTGCAACTCGCATATCCCAACGGACACAATCTCATGGGAGAAAAGCATGGAGATTTTCGAGAGAAGCTAGACTAGTGCGGCAGTGAAAAGTCTGCACCATAACCCATAGAGGTCACGTGCAACACAATCTGCTAAAATCTACTACCTTACAGCAGCCCAAAACCCCAGTTGACCTCCTTCGGGGCTTCAAAGGAGACTAGGTACAGAGCACTCACACAAATACCTCCAACGTGAGAGAACTGACAGAGACGGGACACGTTTAATGAGACCATAACAATATTTATTGGCACGAAGAGAGTTTTTGTCTGCACCTGGTCTTCTGTATACAGAGAGATGTGCGAGTACTCCGCATCGTATATACATGTATCTTATATCTTGTATACACTTATGCAGCTTACTAGCCGTACGGAGCACACAAAAAATCGGCCCGGATATGCGACCCGGAGATGAAATGTGCCCGTGCTCCGTTTGGAGTACGCGTACGCGTAATACCAACCAAACAGTCTCTTAAGCCGGTTCAAGAAGCAGAAATTTGGACTACCCACGACAAATGGAGTAGTACGGAGTACTCCGTAATCTACGAGTTGTGCTACAGGAGTATGAAATTCCCCACCATTGTGGGACTCAGCGGTTTTGTGGTATGATACATCACTTTGGCCGGGGGTTCAATGCACTTCCGTCTACGGAATACTCTGTACATAGTACTCGTACTCCGTGTGTGGCGACCGAGATCGAGCTTCGAATGCCCCGGAACGGATCTTGTTGATGAAAATAATAGACGATCACTGCTATCTCTGAGATAACTCCTGCTCTAGACGGTAGTTCATCGGCGCTGAAAAGCAATGAGGTTGATAAGACCGACTTGTGGTGAGGTGCTTAGCTCAACCAATTACTTCAACTTCCCGGTTTACGGAGTACATAATAGTAATATGTTTGCGCGATTTTTATTTCAGAGTGCCAAGCTCTGCACACAAACTTTGCACTGGCCAATGCCAACAATCAAATATGGGGTTTGCTCTGAAGTGCCCCGGCAGTCTAGCTACTCCGTATGGAGTGTTGTGTGGTTGTTCCGCTACTATCTAGTCCCTTATACTTTATATACATGAGTACTCTATAGATAGCGAGGTTAAGCCTAACTATATCAGTCTAAGGTGAGCCCGTATAGAGTATTGAATCGTATTACGTCCATCGCTGGAAAAGCACTAATATAGTACGGTGTATCGTACGCTATTGACTGCTACTCCGTATATACTCGTAAGATACGTAGTTGCCGTCGCGTCTGATAGGGACGCCCTGCCATCGTAAGATGTACTCCGGCAATAAATTTTTCCGGCAGTTGTCATACGCATACCATGTCCAAGTGAACAGTTCTCGTTCTCCGTACGTGCTTACGGAGGACACTCCGTAAGAATGGTGCTCGCACATTCTTCGCCCTAGACCTCCTTCTCTATGCCTTAGTGCACCCGCTTGCATACGAAAAAGCCCCGACAAATCGTGTGGAGAAGTACGAGTATTGTACATAGTATAGGGGCAGGGATTATGGGATATATACTCTTCTCATGCACCTGCATCAAGAGTCGGTCCAACCTTCATGCACCTTGTAGATTTCTATGGAGTACGGAGTAAATGATTGTTATTACTCTTTCTCTCCATCAAATTATATCATACTGGTTTGCACGCTTTCATAGGTCTAGCCAGAACTTAATCAACGATAGCACAAAAATCTAGGCTGCGATTTTCTCGTTCGCAAACGCGGCCGCCTTCTCCAGAGCACCAGTAAGCTCTGGCACCATGGACAGGAAGGGCGAGTGGGAAGCCTTCAAGTGGGTGAAAAAAGCATCGGGTCCAAGAGCAGACGCAAGCTGTTCTTGGACTGGCAGTGGGATAGCTTGGTCGTCATCGCAAAAGATGTAGCCACAGTCAATTTCGTGCCAGGGCTCGTAATCAGCAGCGTCCGTGAAAATGGGTGCCGATTGGTGCTTGAGGTTGTCCAAGGCCCATTTCAGGTCCTCGGCATTGAGATCGTGATAGAAAACCTTCTCTGGCGATTCGACACGCGAATAGTCTCCCTATAGATAAAACAGTGGTAAGCATACGTTACGTAAACCCTAAAATTATCTTCAATGGAGGACGGGTGTTGTTTTAGATAATCGAGAATTGCAGCTTACATCAAACTTCATCCAGGGGAGAAATTGGCCGCCCAACAACTCCTTCGGACACTTGCCCTTTCTTGTAACAAAGGCCGAAAGGTAGATGAAGAGGCTGACGCCACCCGTCTTTCCCTCCTTTGCACGTTGTTTCCACCCTAAGCCCTGAATGGCACTGGCACCAGGAACTCCTCCATACGAGTGCACGACGACGATGACCTCCTTGCCTTGCTCAACAAGAGGCGTCAACACGGCGCGTATGGCTGCAGCATCTTCGGGCATATGCTTGGTGGGAGGCTCAGCTCCAACGCTTGGATATTCGACCGCCTCAGTCTCCCACCCATCGACTTTCATCGACTTTCGGAGCTTGTCGTAACAGGCCGCGGAGTGCCAAGCACCTGGGGCAAAAACAACGACTGGTTTGGATGACATGATGAGTTGATTAGGACTCTTGGGAAGCTTCGATAAAATGCGTGAGAAACTGAGAGAAAGGACTATTCAGCAGTGCCTTTTCATGAAGGACTTCAGCAACAATTTATCTGGAGGGGAACCATGGAACCAGAAGAGGCAAGTCATGTGGAAATATACGTACGAAGAATGCAGCTAGCAGGGAGAATATCCTTTTTGAAACGCCCCACGCCCCTTCTGGCAAGATATGGATCTCAAGAGGGCATCATAATTGCCGTTCCGCTCTCCCCTCAGGAGATTTTTGAAACTAAGGCTCAATCCGGGTCATTGCCGGAGTAGTTCGCGGGCAAAAACCGTTGATCCCACACGGAAGGTAACATCCAATGGGTAGTGGATATCTTGAAAGTACGAATGGAAAGGGGTACTGTGCCACACCAAGACCAGTAAGCTTAGTTTCGCTCTTCGCATTCTGTCGGCTGTCCGGTGCCGTTGCCTATGCCTGTTCATTGTTATGAAAAGGGGAGTAAAAGAAGAAAAAATTATGCCAACGTTTCCCTTTAAACCGTCTCCTCGCCTGTTCCATATTATACCCACTAACCAGTGTGAGTGACTCTGGGAATACCCAGAATTGCACTTAACCCGCCGATCGCCCCCATCACAACATGGAATTGATACTGTACCAGCATGGGATATGAGAGGCACTGAAGAAAAAGGAGAGACTTGGCTACAGGACTAGGCTCACTACCCTTTAAAAAGTCACGAACCGGCGCGCTGGGATTTTCTTGCTTCTTTTTGCGGACTAAGCCTGCATGACTCCCGGCAAACTAGTAACGAACGACTTGACTTCAGTTTCCGTCATGGAATCCTTATCCATTCTTCACTATCGCGCCGAGATCGTGAATACTCAAGCGCCGGGACTCAAGAACACCACCACCGCTCTTCTAGTACTGGCAACTGTATTCGTAGCCCTGCGGTTTGTTTCTCGGCATCTCATGGACAGTCTGTACGGTCCAGATGATTGGTTGATGCTAGGCGCACTGGTGAGTTTTGTGTGGTACGGCAATGACAGCAAAGACAGCCAATTCAGAACGTGCAGAGCTAACACAGGTGTGTTTTCCTCATCAGGCAGCCGCTTTTGCTACCGGAGGACTCAACTATGGAAGTAAGTAAAAACAAACCATAACGAAGGTCTGTTCCAGACTTGCTAGCCGCTCCACTACTAATTTTTGTGCAGTGCTGTCTTATGGTCTTGGCGAGCATACCTCAGATCTTTCCTTTCCGCATATGGAGATTGTATTGAAGCAGTTGGTGGCTTTCGAATGCCTTTACGTCACGGGTGTTCTTTGCAACAAGATATCAGTGTTATTCATGTATCTGCGCATTTTCCCGTCGCGTGGGTTTCGAATAACGGCAACCATCATCGGTTCTACTGTCGTCGGATGGTGGATTGCCATCGTGCTGGTCTGCATATTTCAGTGTAATCCAATTTGGGGGGCATGGCGTCCTTGGGATGGGGCTTCTTGCATCGACCTCAGAGCATCTTTTATCGGCAACGCCATTCCCAATATCCTGAGCGATGTCGCCATTCTCTGCATGCCGGTACAACAAGTGCTGAAGTTGCGAATCAACGCCGTGCAAAAAAGTACGATTTTGTTCATGTTTTTGCTTGGCAGTTTGTGAGTTGCTCCTTTTAGTTAGAGGCAGACGCATGTGTTAACGGCAAGTAGCGTACTGTTTGCCAGCATCTATCGGTTTACTCTTGTCATGAGGTTTGACCAAGATGATACTACATGTAAGCGCCACCGCTTTCCAACATTTCAAAGATGTGTTTTGACGTCAAATTTCTAACTCGCATTCTCTTCAGATACACTCGCCCCTGCTTGCACTTGGTGTGTCGTGGAGACAGCCTGCGGAACTATTAGCGGATGCCTTCCAACACTAAGACCATTATTGCTGAAAGTATCGAGAAAGTTTGGCAGCATCCCAAGCGCCAGCGCTGGCACAAAACAATCTGGTGCGAATAGCCGGGGTCCCACTGAGTTGGTGACATTTGGAGGTACGGGCGGCGTGAAGTCCACCGGGACCAGTCGGCAGTTTACTAGATTACAGGATGGAACGCCGACCCCAACGACCCGATCCGAGATCCAGGCAGAAGACATGGCTTCATCCGACGATGAGCATCCACTCAACACAGATGCCATGCATGTACAGGTCCACCATGAGATAAAAATTGTGAGCACGACGGCTAGTATCCCCACAGATCAGTCGTATGCAGATAAGTATAAGAAATACCGTGGGGTCTGACGAACGCACACGGTCATGTTCGGAAAACAAAAGTATTTCAATGTTCTCTGTTATTTTTCGTGCGCTTCAGAAAAGTGGAACACAGCTACACCATGGGGAGTGTCGCAAGGAAGGCTAATCGCAGTCAGCTTTGGCGTTTGTTTATTTCCTTTATATTTTCTAAGGCATATAGTAGGCGCTTGGTTCAGCAGTAGCTTTAAATCAGGGCGCAGTAGTCTTCTGATCAATATGGGGCTTCAATCTGCAGGTTGGAATCGTTTGGGACAAAAATCGGCTATCCACGTCGTATGACGAAAACCCCCGTGAAATATCACATGTCGTTACATATCATTTTGTACGATACATACTGAGATCTCTACATATTCGGCGTGGTTGCAGAGTGTGAAATAGTACGGAACTATACGTAGACGCACAGACGTCTATCAATTAGCGGCCGTTGCCGATCGGAACAGCTCCACGGTGAAGTGACCAGTCATGTGAAAGAATAGGATTGTGTCCTCTCTAGGGCACAGACTGCGGCCTTACATAGTACAATCAATCACGGCGCCGACTCCAAGGTTTGAAAAGCCACGCGAGCACCCCACTTCATACGAGAATACTGGAGGATGCCGAGATCACTCGGCTTGGAACGGAGTAGACTACATCAAGTCCTTCGTACATACTATGTACTAACAGTCTTTTCGCAAAGATGTTCAAGCTAATTGGTCACGTATGCTCCGTGTTAGTCCACATAAACCGTTCAACGTGAAGTAAGGATTTCATTGCAAGCCTCAACCCCCCGATCTTACCTGTGCCGCGATGCATTATGGCATATTCGGCAGCGGAATAACTGGGTTTCAGACAAAACATGTCGATTGAACATTGTGTCAGTGACAACGCTTTAGTCTGCACTCCGAGCAGTTCCAGACATCAGGGACTCCGGTCCGAGCTTTATATGGGTCCAAAGTTCTCCTACCACTTGTCTACGAGCTCTAGACCTGCAGACAAACTCTTCCACGGAATGAATGGGTCGATTGTCATCGAAGTCATCTCAATCAGTCCTTTCGTAGCCGATATCAACACGTTGTGGTCAGGTGGTAGCACAGTGTGAGCTGTCGTCAACAGCGGACTTTGCACTGGTAGCGTCGCATCGTGACATTTGCATACACAATCGCCTTGGTGGGGTTCAAGACATTTTTGAGTCGTTGAAGAAACTGCAAACAGCCAATTTTATAGATTACAGATTTCCGGATTCGAATGGTCCTACAAAAATTCGGAAATGGGCATTGGCCAAGTATCAGTTTGCTTGCCGGTGTGGGAGGGTTTGTCTGCGTACATATCTTGTCTGACAGCTTGCGATCAAGCTACTGGGATGCATTATCTTCTTACCCCACTATTGTCTGACAATTTGCCTATGTGACAAGGTAGACTGTTGGATACTGGCTTCTTTATCTTGTTTCGTAACGTTTTGACATTTGCGCTGTTTGGTCGATCTTTATCTTCCCACTCTTGAGCGCGATAAAATTGCATTCAAGGTAGTATGGCACCCTTATCTGCTTAGATTGCATGCGGTTTGCATGTTGACAAATGCGGTGGCCTTTGCTAGATTTTATCTACGTCTGCACTGAACATCACGCATGACTTCGACTCAAGCTGGAAGCGACCGCCTCTGCAGAATCGCTGCCCCCAACGCGTCGCCATGTCGTCGCCATCGATCAAGATCAGCTCGCTGCAGGAGAAGACGGTCCTAGAAAGCCACTCGGCGGAGAGCGGCGAGACCGAGGTGCCTGAGGACAATAGACGGGCACGCAAGTACTGGAAGCAGATGGCTGAGTCCAATTGGGTCGAGCTGCGCGGCATCCAGCGGGTGACGCCGGAAGAACAGCAGCTGCACGGCCGGCCGAACTATATGCAGATGGTGCTGCTGTGGTTCTCGGCCAATCTGACAGCCAACAACATTGCGCTCGGCTTCCTTGGCCCCATCGCCTACGGGCTCTCATTCACCGACGCGGCGCTCTGCTGCGTATTCGGCACGATGCTTGGCTGTGCCGGAACCGGCATCATGAGCACCTGGGGTCCCACTTCTGGGCTGCGGACCATGGTTCGTTGCACGGTCGTCTATCCGTCTTGTTCTTCTCACAGAGACTGACGAGCGGCTTAGATCTTTGCACGCTACACAATGGGCTGGTGGCCAAGCCGGATCTGCGTGCTGCTCAACATTGTCATCATGCTGGGCTACGGCATGATCGACTCTGTGGTCGGCGGGCAGATCCTGTCAGCAGTGGCGGACAACAACCTCAGTGTCGTGTGCGGCATCATCATCACGGCCGTGATCACCTGGGTTGTCACAGTGCTAGGCCTCCCTATTTTCCACATTTACGAGCGGTGAGTGGCTGCGATATCCAGCACCTGGAAGCACCCGGGAGTATAGTGCTAACAAGCATTCAGATATGCTTGGGCTCCGCAGCTGGCCGTCGTGTTCATCCTCGTCGGCGTGGCCGGGGCCAATTTCGACACGTCCTATAGCTCATCGGGCAACCGCGAGACGATCAATGCCAACCGGCTCTCGTTCTTGGCGCTGTGCATGTCGGCCTCGGTGGCGTGGTCTCCGGTCGGCGGCGACTACTATGTCTACTATCCGGCCAAGACATCGATGGTGCTCACGTTTCTGCTGACGTGGCTGGGTGAGACGCTGTCGACTGCGTTTGTATACCTCGTCGGCTGTGGCCTGGGCTCCGGCACGTACTCGAATCCAACGTGGGCGGCCAACTATGACATCTCGTCGGGATCGCTGCTCGTGGGCGCGTTCGAGCCACTGGGCCGGTTTGGCAAGTTCTGCGGTGTCATCCTGGCGCTCGGCGTGATCGCCAACAATGTTCCCGGAACGTACTCTGCGGCTTTGGGGTTCCAGTGCCTGGGCAGCTGGCCGGCACGCGTGCCACGGTTTGCGTGGAACACATTTGGCGTCATCATCTACACCATTTGCGCGGCTGTGGGGCGCAATCACCTGTACGACATCTTTGAGGACTTTTTGGCCCTCATGGGCTACTGGGTCACCATCTGGATCACCCTCACGCTCGAGGACACGCTCCTCTTTCGCCGCGGCTGGACCAACTTTGAGTGGGACGACTGGAACACACAGAGCAAGCTGCCCGTCGGCCTCGCTGCTTTGGCTTCCTTCTGCATTGGCTGGGTCGGCTCCGTTCTTTGCATGGATCAGGTCTACTTTATCGGGCCGCTGTCGAGAAAGATCGGTGACTACGGTGCAGACGTAAGTCCCATTGTGTTTTCCTGTCTTCAACGCTATGCTGACGTAATCCCCCTAGTTGGGCATATTTGCCGGTGTAGGGTTTGCCGGAATTGCCTACCCCATCCTTCGGGTCCTAGAGTTGCGAGTACTAAAGCGATGAGAGAGCCTTGGACCAGGGTGGCTCGTGTATGTCTTAAGCTGTCATTTCGTTGTCGTTGTATATACCAATTTAGAGAAGATTTACATAGGATACATTCACATCAGATATCAGTCGTACACACACACACACGCATTCCTACAGTCTTGCCAGCTTCGGCGCACGCAGGGCGTCAGCGACGATGACCTCTGCACAGCGTATGCCAATGAGGTAGGCGTTGACCTGGGTATGGTTGCAGGTGAGGACGGGGCAGACGCTCATATCGGCGACGCGGAGGCCGCTGAGGCCGACGACCCTAAAGTCGCTGGTCACGACGGTGCGCGGGTCATCCTTGGGGCCCATGACACAGGAGCCCATGCTGTGGAAGCCCTGGCTGAGGTTCTGGCGGACGAAGGTGGTGATATCGGCCTCGGACTCGGAGGCGGGCAGCAGCAAGGGCGCACGGATGATGCCGGCGAGAGCGGGCGTTTTGGCGACGCGGAGGATCTCGCGCACGGTCTCGATGGCGACGCGCATGTCCAGCTCGTGCTCGGCGTAGTGAGGATCGACGACGGGGAGGTCGCGGGGGTCGCGACTGCGCAACGTGAGCGAGCCCTCGGAGAGGCAGTTCTGGCAGAGGCCCTCGATCGCGAGCACGTTCGCGTCGGGCGGACAGGGTCCATCATAGAAGAGCGGACCCGAGTGCAGCCAAATTTCGGTGCTGGGCCGGCTAGGCTCAGCCAGGAACTGCTGCACGGCAGTGTCGGCACGGCCGAGCTCGGCTGACTGGAGCACGGCCGGCAACCGGGGAAACGACACCGCCGCACTGACGCCGTAGATGGCCAGCGGACCTGTCTTGGAGGCTGCGTACTCGGCCTTGGCGGCTGCCAGCTTGGCCGGTGACCGCAGCACCTCGTTGTGCCCGCCAATGGACGGCTCAATCACGTACTCGCACGCAAAGGCCGAGTGGTCGCGGATGTGCTGGCCGACGGGTGCCAAATCTGCCACTACCGGAATGTCGAGCCTGGCCAAATCGGCTGCCGGACCCACGCCCGACAGCAGCAGCAGCTGGGCCGACTGGAACGTTCCCCCGGACACGATCACGTCGGAGCGCGACGATACCGTCACCGTCTGCTGCTTCTCGGCTGCCGTGGTCGCTCTCGCCAGTACAATCTCCACGCCGACTGCTCTCGTGTCCTCAAACAGCACGCGGGAGCACAGGCTGCTCGTCAGGATCGTCAGGTTCGGCAAGGCCTGGCGGCGCTGCTCGTTCAGGTAGGCCGTCGTGCTGGTCACGCGCACGCCATCCTGGGCCGAGAACTGCACGACCGAGTAGCCCAGCGCGTCGCCGTCGTTGTGGTCCAGGTTCCGCTCGTATCCGGCCTGCTCAAACGCGTCCAGACAGTACGGCACAATCGGCAGCCAGGTGGCGCCGTAGGAAACGCCTACGGGTCTATGCAGAGACTGTCAGCACGACCGCAAAGAGCACGTTTGCCAATCGGACTGCCTTACCCTCCCTTTCCGTGCACGCCCGGTGTCGGCTGCACATACTTCTCCATACCGGCAGGACAGCGGGAGTCAAAGTCTTCCATCTATGCGAGTTAGTCTTCTCGCTGCTGCATCTTCGCACTGCAGAGACCGAGCAGGACTTACGGCCTTGAACACCGTCTTCACATTGTCCCAGGCCCACCACGGGTCACCGGCCATCGCGGCCCAGGCATCCCAGTCAGCCTTGGGACCTTTGACCCAGCCGAGAAAGTTGTTTGCCCTGAACGGGTCAAAAATTGTTTTCTCCCTTCTTTTTTTTGGTACTTACGAGCAACCTCCCAGCCCTCGTCCGCGAGGGTAGATGATCTCTCGGCCTCCCAGTGCTGTCTGCGGTGCCGTCTTGTACAGCCAGTTGCCCTCCTTGCTCATAAACTTCGGTTTAGTAAGTCCAGGCACCAGGTTGTCGGGATCTGCTGAGTCATCAGGCCCGGCCTCGACTACCAGCACGCTGCAGTCTGGTAGCTGCTGGGCCAAGATGGAGGCAATGATGCATCCCGAGGTGCCGCCTGCATCTGGTCAGCATGCTTTCGAGCCCCTCAGTCGCAGCACATCAGGGAACGGACCGCCTGCGACAATGTAGTCAAATGTCTTGCCGTTAACTGCGGAAAAGGCGTCCATCTTTGCTTATCAGTGGCTTGTCCTCCCAACAGTTTGACAGCTCGTCAGCGGCCCTAGGTAGCTTTATCAATCACAGCAACCGTTCTCCACCGAGAGACGGAACCCCACTTTATCTCGCCCGGCCTGGATACTCACGGTGAAGATGGCGAACTTACTAGGCTCAGCCGCTATCACCATAGCGGCAGATAAAGAAGCACTGGCATCTCCCCCGTTGTCCCACTCTTGCCCTAATGCCACGCCCGACGGCCGACGGCCGATTCCGGCAGTCTTATCACCCTTGTGCACCAGAGTCAAATATACCCAGCTCGCCTTCGCGTGGATCGAACGGAACAGCAACACGTCAGACCATCAGACCAGACCATCCGACTTCAGAATGGCGCTAGTAATACCAGACACGGCTGCGGCCACGATTGCCGCCCAGTACGACGAGGTAGCCGCGTCCTATGCCGCCAGAAAGACCATACCCATTGAGTTTCGCAAGCAGCAGCTGAGGCAGTTCTGGAAGCTTGCTGACGTAAGCAGTCCTCCCTACCATGTTGCAGAAGTTATATCGCCCCACCTGCTTACACGGCAAACCTAGGATCATGAGGAGTACCTGCGCGAATGCCTGTACAAGGACCTGGGAAAGCCCAAGGTTGAGGCGCAGGGTACTGAGGTCGGCCTCTTCAAAAATGAGATCTGCTACCTGCTCGACAACATGGACAAGTATCTGGCCCCGGAAACGGTCTATGTGCCGCCAGCGTACCAGGGCCTCAACCCGACTATTGTGCGGCAGCCCAAGGGCGTTGTCCTTGTGATCGGGTACGTGGACGCGGGCGATGACCTGATGGCCTGGCACACAAGCTGACTACCGATACAGCGCATGGAACTACCCCTTCTTCCTGACGGCAGCGCCTTTTCTGGGTGCCATCGTAGCGGGCTGCACCGGCCTCATGAAGCCGCCCGAGCTGGCCCCATACACGGCGCAGGCGATGGCAGAGCTGGTGCCCAAGTACCTGGACACGTCGTGCTACCAGATCGTCAACGGCGCGGCGGCCACGGCCACGGCACTGCTGACGCACCGGTGGAACCACATTTTCTACACGGGAGGCTCGCGTGTGGGTACCATTGTGGCCATGGCGGCCGTCAAGAACCACACGCCGTACACGCTCGAGATGGGCGGTAAGTGTCCGGTGATCGTGACGCCGCGAGCCGACATCGCCCTGTCCGCCCGCCGCGTTGCCTGGGGCAAGTTTGCGTGCGCCGGCCAGACTTGCGTGGCCCCAGACTACGCCCTCGTGCATGAGGATGTGTATGATGCGTTCATCAAGGCCATCTGCGCGTCTGCCCAGAACTTCTTCCAGGGCCGGCCCAAGGAAGACGGCCGCATGGGCCGCATCGTCAACACGGCGCACTGGGACCGCATCATGAAGCAGTTGCGCGCCACCAAGGGCCGCTTCGTGTGCGGTGGTATCGAAAGCGCCGACCGAGACGACCGCTATGTGCCACCCACGATCGTGGCTGACGTCACTGTCGAGGACGCGCTGCTGGCCGACGAGATCTTCGGGCCCATCCTGCCGGTTCTCAAGTACAAGACGCCTGAGGAGGCCTGCCGGACGATCAACAGCATCATGGACGAGCCTCTGGGCCTCTACGTGATGAGCGAAGACCGTGCCGACATGGACTGGTTCGTCGACCACACCAAGTCTGGCGATGCCGTTCACAACGACACCATGACCCAGATCGCCGTGCCGCTGCTCCCCTTTGGTGGCGTCGGTGCTAGCGGACTCGGTTCCTACCATGGAAAGGCCAGCGTCGACACCTTTAGTCACCAGCGAAGCGTCGTGTATGTGCCAAAGGAGGCTGAGGCTGCCATCGAGTGGCGGTATCCGGACGGCGACCAGAAGCTCAAGTATGAGGCGGTCAAGGCGTCTGAAGAGAAGCTCCCGACGGGCCTGTAAGAATATCTGACTGTGTGTTTTGTGTATGTACATTGTGATTGGGCTGTGAGACTAGAGACTTGATTATGAATTGGGATCCCCCCCTACTGGAAAAATACTCATTCCTTAGCCTCCCCCGCCACGTTCTGCTCGTCGTTGAGCTTGGGATCCCTCAGGGCAAAGGCAAATCCGATGAGCGGCACGCAGAGGCAGATGCCGGTGATGCAGAGGAGCCGCTGTGTGTGCTGGTAGGCACCGATGATGGCCGTCCGCTCAGGTGTGCCGAGGGGATACATAGCAGCACTCGTAAATGGGTCGCCGTACGTTGTGGCGGCCAGGGTGGCATTGATCGAGGCAAGCCGCTTCTCCAGCTCTCCGGGCAGCACCTGGGTCCAGATGGCACCCGAGACGGTGTTTCCAAATGCGGAGCCGATGTTATAGGTGGCGAGGTAGAGGCCGGTGATGACGGCCACATGCTCGTGCCTGACGGCAGCCTGGATTGATGCCTGCGCTGGGTAGGGAAACATGCCGCCAGCAATGCCGAGTAGAACTTCGGCTCCGATGACGCCAGAACGACCAGCCGAAGAGGGCGAACCACGATAGTGGATTAGCAGGCCAAAGGCGACCATGAAGAGGGCGGTGCCGACAATGATGAATACCTTGAGGTGGCGGACCTTGAAGACAACGAGGCCGAGGAGGAAGCCGGTGATGACACTGCAAAAAGAGTAGAGCGACGTGACGCGAGTGGCGCCCGTGATGCTAAAGTCAAAGGCCACCACGAGCATAGTGTAGAGAAAGTCACCCTGCAGGTACCAGGCGAAGTCGAGGAGGAAGGCAATGGCCAGAGCACTCCAGACGGCGCGATCCTTGACGAGGGCGAATGGGACGAGAGGTTGGCGGGCCTTGAGCTCCCAGGCGACAAAGACGGGCACACAAAGGATGCCGACGACGAGCGGTGCGATCACGTGAGCGGTCTTCCACTTGGACGACACGCCGCCGGCAATGGTCAGTGGCGTGAGGATGAGGGCGAAGACGGCGATGAGGAGGATGATGCCGATGACGTCGAGCTGCCAGAAGAGATCCACCGAGAGCCTGCTGCGGCCGGTAGGCGTGGAGCCGTCGACGCCGAGACGGCCGGCCTTCTTGGCCCGACGGCCGACGACGAGGAGGCTAGCGATCAGCGGCAGCGCGCAGACGGGATAGATGATGCACCACATGCCGATGCCCCACTGCCAGGTGGTGACGCCGAGCACGGCGGCCGTGATGTCGCCGCTGACCCAGGTGTTGATGATGAAGGGTAGGGCCGGAACGTAGCTGAAGAGCAGACGGGCGCGGGTCGACGTGATGTCGGCGATGACGACCTGAAGCAGGAGGATGATCATGGTGTAGCCGACCTGGTAGAGCACGGCGCCGCCGGCAAACGTCTGCACGTTGTGGGCCACTGCCTCGACGATCGTGCCCAGGACGTAAAAGAAGACAGACAGGCAGATCAGCTCGACGCGGCCAAAGACGTCGGCGATCTTGCCGGCCGTCGGCTGGGCAGCCGCTGCAATGACCGCCCGCAGCACGTTGATCGTCGAGAGCAGCGAGTGGCTCGCGTACGAGGCCGTCGCGTAGGTCTGGTACGTGTAGCGCACCGTGCCGTCCAGCCCGTAGGCGTAGGCGACCAGGAAGACGCCCAGGAAGATGAACACCCGGTCGGTCTGCGTCATCACCGACGACAGTGCTTCGATTCGTGCCACGCCCGCAGACTCTCCCGTCTCCGGCAGCGCCGACACAAACACCTGCCGCTGCCGCTCGGCCGCCTCGTCGGCCTTTTCACCTTCCGTATGGGAAGACATCAGAATGGTGTCGTGGGTAAGCAGAGGTACGAAGGCAAGCAGCGCAGGGGTGAGCAGCTTGACAGAATGGATCTACGAGTTTGGGCAGCCCAGAACAGAGCAGCTGCAGCTCCTTATATGTCCCCGTCCCTCCTCTCCGATCAGGGTACTATATGTGCACGTGTGCAAGACGTATACCGGCCGAAGGTTGATAATAGGACCTGATAAAAAACAGGCTAGCATGGGACTCCCCAGGCCAATAGCTTGGCTACCAAGTGTAAAAATACCGCAACCTGTTGTTCTCCAACTGCTCTTCCGAGTGGTTCTCGCGGTATATGCGGCCATCCCAAATCGTGCTTCTTCGTATAGTATGCGTATCAAATTGGTGTATAGCCCCCGTCGTGTCTTGCACAATGCTCTGATTACAGCCATGCTTGAGGTCCTGCGGTTTACTGCGAGCAAGGGATGACCTCTCTCTTCCGATTATCACGAGGAAATCCAATACGCCAAGACAGGATGTGACGAGCCAAGACCGAGAAAACTCTTCACTCTGTGTTAGTCTTGCCTCCTCTTCTAGGATTCGACGAAGAACCAATACAATATGCATTTCTGCCCCGCCCCCATGGACACCTTCCCCGTCTTCATTCCATGGTACTGCCATTTACATAACCGCCTGCATGTGTCGGCATCAGCCTGACTCCGCATCAGTCATAGCTGGGATTATTGGTGTCTGGGCGGGCTGTTATCTGCGTGATTATGAGCAAGATAAGATCATCTCGCTTTTCAACACGTACGAATACATCAATTCAATGTTACTATAACCTGTAATTATCATAGCCATCTACCGCGGAGGGTGGCACCGCGCCGATATCGTCCCTGTCTTCTGAGGTTGTCGGCAGCCCAGTCGTGCCGCCACAAAAGCCAAGACGGACTTAGACACAGGCCTATAAAGTGCACCCATCTCTGCTCTCCTTTTGCTCGGTTACCACGGCATGCGTGGCTCCTGCATTTGTAGCCACTTACCAGTCGAATCCTATTGTATTTTTTTTTATGACCACGCCGATGCGTCCTCGTTGGCAAAAGTCAGGCCGCGGAACGAGAGTGGTATGATTTTTGTCGACTACGTCTTCTGAACCCCTATGCTCTACTGAGTACTCCGTAAGAAATTTACGCCCTGCATGCAATAAGCGGGTCAGTGCGAAATGTCGCTTGGCAGTGTCACATGCATGTCACGTGCACACAACCTGCTGTCATCGCAATCAACGAGACGAAAGAAGGAAAAATTGAGCTTAAAAGACTTTTGCCTGTCGGAATACCATCATGATAATCACTCATATCATAATCGCCACACGCGCTTATCACGTCATGTGCCGCCCGTCCGAGTCCGTGGAAGCAGACCACCCTAAAAGATAGCAACAGGGGTCAACAATGACAGAAAGGATCAATTTACGACGCCCGCCATGGAACTAATTTGGGTTAAAAGAAAGAACACCGCCTCCTGGGTCCAGAGAATAAAGAAGCGATGAGATCCTGACAGCCGGATCCCATCAGCGCCATCAGCGCCATCAGCCCTTCTGTTGGCAACTTTGCTGCAGAAAGGACCCGTCAGCTCAATCGCACAGGCGCTAATCCGGCTCGCTAAACCGGTTTTGACCTGCTCAGCGCCTGTTCTCGGAGGCTAAGGGCTCCTGTTTCGCCACAGCGCCAGCCCAATACGGCATGTATACCTGGAAATACCTGTATGTCCCGCACCCACTGGCAGCTTCTGGCGTCGCCGTCATGTTCCCAGCTCGTTCTCATCTCGATCTCCTGCCTTGCTTTTCCACCTGGCTTTTCCAGCTGTCTCTCTCTGCCTTGCGGACCGACCGACACGGCCGGCAATCGTGTCAGTCGCCTCGTGTCTTGCGTAGGACTCCATATATTGCATTGTCTCCTCTTTGTCGCTTATTCCTATTGTTCCGTCCCTGGTCCAGTTCCTGCTCTCTCTCTCCTCTCTTTCCCTTCCCCTCCCTATTCACTCCCCTCAGTGCTCTCCTAAACACCCAGCGGGCAGATCTGCAGATTCTCATCTCCGGTATAGTCCCTCTTCGCGCGTCTGCGCATATCACCCCCAGCAGGCCGGTGCCTGTTTACCGTTCAGAGACTCCGTACAGTAACAACACTGCGGGCACGCCTTTACGCCAATTTTGCTTCAACTCACTCTGTCATCTGGAATAGCGCATCGCAGTTGCGCCTACTCACGCATCGGGACCCGCCACTTATTCAGCAAGCAATTACTGCCTATTTCGACACCCCAAAGCCCCTGGCCGAGAGCTACCCAACCCCATTAAGTCGCCCCGCTGCTCCACCAATCGCCTGGCTTCGAACAAGTCAACAAAGCACAACACATCCTTCTCCTGTACAGCGAATTTTCTGACTATCTTGTTCTTGTTTTTCTTTTCCACGACGCACAGCAGCACGTCTCGTGTACGAATCTCAAGCGTGGCCTTGTTGTTTTTTCACCGTCAGCCGGCTCTGACGCAGGCATCTACCGCCCTTGACTGTTTTTACGGTCTTCACTGTCTCTCCCTTCCTTAACCTCCTTTTTCTTGCGTTATACCATCTCTTCAAGCTGTTTTCATTCAGCCTCGCCCATTGCGCGTCTCGCCCCCATCGCAAATTCGACGCCACAAACATCAACATATCTACAAAACGCTATCTCGATAACCCCTTTAATTTCATTATCTTCACCCCAGCTTTCAACATGCATCAAGACGCCATGAGCAGCTGCGGGTCTCGCGCGACAGGCCAGGTCATTACCGGCTGGGCCGAGAATGCCGACGACTTCAGCATGCAGAACATTGCCGACAGCCACCATTGGATGGCAGTCACCATGATTGAGGATGACGACCTCATGTTTGACAATAAGCCACTTTGCACATGGTACGAGGAAGGCCGACGACGATACAGTTCGGGAGACAACGACAACATGGTACTCTCGCCGAGCAGCTCTGTTGAGGAGGAGGAAGAGCTGCACCGCGGCAGACAACGGGTAAGACATCATTGCAGAGCTATATGGCGCAATACCGTAATCGCATTGACCTGCAAACGCGCTGACACCAAAATAGGATCGTCCGCAATACCAGAAGCCGCCAACCAAACATCACAAGACTGCAAGCAGCTCCAAGAGCGACGACAAGAGCAAGCATTGAGAACGAAGCCATGTTTCGCGTCCTAGCATCATTTGCAGCTGCAGATTTCCATCGTCCCAATTTTTCACTCCATACACGGCGTCCTCGGTCCCAGCATCGCATTGGTTGAAGGTGTCGGGAATCCATTACCATGCAGCCGTCAGAGGCAACACTTCCAAATTCATATCCACCTCGGAGTATTGTAGCAGGCAGGCCTGCACACACTCAATCGATTGTGGGAACTTGCTAGGCATCCATTAGCCTGGAAGAACTCCGCATTTTACACATGTACTGGATAAGAACGGGAATGCGTTATCATGTATGCATTATCATGTACATAAGCATTGCTTGGCCACGATGTCCCGCCTTCTCATTCGCTGGCAATCACAGCCTACTTACGGTCAGGCTGGAGTTGGCGCAGCCACGTTGGTGGAATTTGCATGTGCCTACGACGTTCTTGCCTAAGTCTTGTTTTGTCATTTGTCACACTTCTATTGGCTCTGGTCCTCTTTGCATCAGACCGCTGCGCATTTCTTAGTCACTTTCCATTTCGATGATACCACTTTTGGATTTACATGGCACTGGGCTCAATTATAGAGCAAATACATTTTTTGCCACTTCATTTGTTTTGATTGCACGATACCGAACTTTGGCAAAACAGTCACCTATGAAATAAGTCACCGAGAGTCGACCATTGAGAAAGAGCATTGGCGGCGGCTAGTGGTGTGGATGTGCTCATCTACAATGAATGACCTCTACGAGAGTTTGGGACATGACTTTAAAAACTCTTCCTACGTACATCACCTACCCGTCATAGATTGTAGTCGTCACTGTCCTTTGTAAACCCTTGTAGACAGATATACGCTTGCAGCTCAATCCTGCCACAGAGGCGAATGAAATGTCTTTGCCATGTAGCGAGTGGATTGCGTAAGTAAACGGTAATGGTCTGGCCGGCTTTTAAGCCGTTGGGTTGCCCACCAGTCTGCTTTCCTGGGCTCCGGGCCGATGCAATCAAGTTAGGTAGGGGACAAGTCATATTGGGGTAGCAAAGTCGGAGTCTCTTGCTGCTTTAAGATCCTACGTGCTCAATTTTCCCATGATGGACTTTCAAGTGGGGATGTCTCTTGTGATGAGGTGCCTGAGAAGACGGGTCTCAAGGTTGGCGACAGATGTTTCCCCTCCCCCACAACAGATCAAGCGCGGGGTGGACAGACAGCCTCAGCTCAAAAGCTCTCTGAAAGCACTTGAGACTCGGTTAAGCCCCCGAACCACAACCGTTTGCTTCGTACGGGTTATGTGTATCCCACATAGTAGTAAAAGAGAACTGTTTCGTGACCAGTTTTTATGTCCAACGTGAATAAAGGTTCTGCAGCTTGATACACCGTTTCGCAATAAGCAGGGAAAAGATGCGAAAGCTCGGCTCTTCTTCGTGCTTGGAACCTGCTGTGTCGGACAACGACGAACGAACGGACCGTGGCGTTTACTCGAGGTTTTGATTCTGGTAGGCCTCAAGTGTGGACAGCTCAAGATTGGGTGGTCACCAGCCTGTCTTGTACCGTACGTCTAGAGGATGAACAGGTTGTCTTCGATTCTTCTGGCCTAGGAAAGCCAGCACTGGGGATCTGGGACTGATCGGTCACGCCGAGTGCCGTCATCAAGCAGGGGTGTCAGCTTATGCGTTACAAAGCACGTACGTCGTACAACGCATGGAGTTGACGTGAGATATCTTACGTATCACTACCTCTTTGGGCAGTCTGGGCAAGTAATCAATGATGCCCTGCCTCGTTCCAGACCGGGCCTGCCATCACATCACCCGTAGCAGTCCGCTCCGGTTGGCGAACGAGCCAGTCTTGAACAAGTTAGACGGCGCGCCGTTTTTTTTTCCCTTTGTGTTTCAGGCGCATTTAGGCATTTTTAGGCGCATTTTACTTCGTACCTCTTCCCTTTCTACAATAAACCCTTCGAGGACGCCCGATAATGCTCGTACTTCGTACACGTACACCGGGTCGGGCGGGAGCGACGGCATCCGGAAAGCCCAGGCGGAATGTGAGGTTGGATGATCAAGTGATCTGCCAGCCGTACGTCGGCAAATCCTGGCCTGGTGATCGTTGCCGGAACGGCTGGAAGGCACCAGCCAGATGGACAAAGAGGCCGATAAGCGGCGTGTAAGTGAGGGGCGCCTAAGGACACAAGGCGCCATGTCGATCGGAGGGGCTCGCGCTCATTGCCATTCGTCACTCGCCTGGAGTTTCCGCTATCGTTTGCCTACTCTGTAGATTGAGAACGATGATGCGGTGCTTCGGCAAATTCCGCCAAAAGCAGAATCAGCCTTCTGGCCCATTGTTCTTGTTTTTGTTTGCCCCTGAGCTTCGTTGCCGACTCGTCTGCGATCTGCATGTCGTAGGCTGAAGATTCAGAAGCATCATAATCTCGTCCTCCCTGCTGTCCGAGGGAGGCCGCAAATCCGCTGTGATTGAGGAAGAAAAATTGATTAGGTTAACAAGCACTCTTCGTCGTCTGGGTGGTGGCGTGACCCCATAGGACAGGCCTCAAGGACGATCCTTCCCCCCCCGCGATCAATTGCAGACGCTGCATGACCTTACTGGCAATATGCATGATCCATTTTTGGGAACGCAGCCAGAACTAGTCTCAGACGTCTGCTTTCGGCGGTCCACAGAGCAGAGTTCGGCTTGGCCGTTCGCTCAGTGCACGGCTGGCAGTCTTCAATTACCTCACCCTCCCATTTCTTTGCCTTTCCCGGCCTTTTCTTTTTTTATCCTTTTTCATCGAGATTTTCATTTCTTTCTCGTCCGTCTGCCGTAGTTCCCCCTCCGCCGAATGGTGAACAGTGCACTGCATAGCAGCGATGCCGCCAACCCTACCTTAGCGCCTGCATGTGTTCCACTGCCGATACGACACCGGCTTGATCGCTGAGGGCCTTAGCACGATTCTCACTCTTTGCTCTGGCCGTTTTCCGGGCCACCTTGCCTTTTTGGAATCGTCACCCGCCATGCTAAGTGTTTTTTTCTTGGGGATGATCTTCGCTAGGAATGGGTAGATCATGGGGGGGCTGGACACTATACACCGCCTTGAACATGAGTCGATGCCATATGAGTCGATGCCATACGAGCGCGATGCGGAGTACGAAGAGGGCCGGAAGTGCGGCCTGGAGTGGCCTCATTTGAGATGATTACTAGATCCCCTCCCAAACTGTGATATGTTGTAAAACACAAAAAAGGGTAGAGCAGACATGATACGATGATGAAAACGATAAATTAAACGCGGGAATACCGGGAAATCTGGGACGGAGTCAGGTAAAGCGAGAAAATAACGAGCTCAAAATAGCGTGGATTAGCATGAAAAAGCATGGATACTTTCTGACGATCGCAACGACGGACTGCCAGGGCTGACAAGGTGCCGATAGGATCTACTCTCGGGGACACACACGCACACACTCACGCATCCGCAAAATAAATAGGACACCGACGCCCGAGTGCCTGGCATTCGATACATGCGCAACCCTGTTAAATTCTTCCCGTGTATTGACGTTGTTTCTCTGGCCGGCCTTTCACCTCGTCCTTTCCACGACGACCGTGTGCCCTTTCGGCGTGACTGACAACACACCCTCCGGTCCCACCTGGCGGTCATCCCCCCTCCCATATAAGACCATACAGCACCAACCAGCACCTGCTCGCTCAGCAGATAGCAAGACCTGGCTGCCCTCCGTCTTTGCTCCTTTACAACACATGCGGATCACTCATAAATAGGGTTCACCCCAGACAAGCAAAGCGGCCTGCAACAAGACGTCATCAGACACGAACGAGAGAGCCTTACCTTTTTATCGGCTGTTCTAATATATAAGCATTGAAGCTCCCGAACTAGGCCTGCCCTTCGTTCTCGACAATCATCTCTTTCGCCTGATCAACCTCTTGCCTCCACAATACCCAGACGCATTGCTGCAATGATCTGCTCTCTTCGCTCCGATTTTCGCCACCCCTCCTTCTCGTCGCAGGGCTCGTCAGCTTCGTTCAGTGATAATGATGACGCCATCACGCCTATTTACAAAGGCGCCGAGGTCGACACGGACGCAGACGGCTCTGAGCCCGAGTGTCCAACCTCCCATCTCTCACAGACATCCTGCTCTGCTCCTCCTCTCCGGAAAAGCACCGCTGAGACTGCCGATACTGCCGGCACTGCCGATACTGCCGATACTGCCTACCTCTGGCGCCAAATGTTGGCTCTCCAGCGCCGCTTCCACTGCTACAATTCTGCCCGCATCAGTGCCGCACTCGAAAACGAGCTGGTCGAGGCAATCGTCCGTGAGTGCTTGCTTCCAACCTCTTGGCAGAAAAATTTCCATGTTGACAAAATCTTAAGCACCCCGTGCCTGCCTCGATCTCCTGAACGATAGTGTCACAACCCAGCTGCTTCCAGACGAAGCGCGCCGTGAGGTAGCTGCCCTGATGTCCGGCCATGCAGGTGCTCTGTACAAGCTGGATACATACGAAGCCGGCCCGGTACCGGTCGCGGCGACAGAGACAGCCACATGGCTTCCGGCTGCCGTCGGACCCTCAGTCGCACGCTCCTCCAAGGCGCGCTCCATGGCACGGCAACGACGGCGGCGGATGTGGCGCCACCGCCGCTGACAAAACTTATGGCGGGCACAGGTTTACGCAAAGGCTTAATGTTTGACCGGGATGCTCTTGATTTAACGATAACAGACAAGGCTGGGCAGGACTACAAAATGAGAATGCTTGTGATTTTATCGATACCCATTGGAGGAGGAGCTGGGCTGGTTAGGATACGGTGGTATGACGGCACCATTTAATACACGATTATTTCCTAGAAAAAAAAAAAAAAAAAAAAAGAATGTATACCAGCAAATATGGTCTGTAGAGGGGTGGTTGTTCTAAGGAACGCCACCAACACTCCCGCAGCAATAGTTACCGTACTATTTTGCCTGCCTCAATTCTTGATGACTTCACCAATATTTTGCCAGTAGTGATGACGTGAGCTGCAGCAATCAGTGAGATTCGCAATGAAGCCGCCTACGTGCCAGCAGTCCTTATAGGTCAATTGCCCTTCTGACACAAGATATATATCCTGACAGCTGTTGATTCCACACGGTTCTGTTTCTCGTTCTTACATCAACGCGCTGTCGCTCTACCGCCTACGTAGCTCCCGGCATTCGCCAAGCGCTAATAGCGTTAAAGGAAACCAACAGTCCCGTTCCTGACAATTTAAGCGCCCCTGCCGAAATGCTGCATCTCTTCCTCGTATTTACTTGATCGTATCTTACCCCGTACACTCCCACGACGAAATAAAGGCAAGCTCCGCTTAAGTGTACCGTGTCGCTTAGATTGTTAAAAAGACGGATGTCCGGGAGTAAAGAGAGATTGTGGGTAGACGGTCGGTATTTGCGAGCTGCCCGCCGGCATTTGCTTCGAAGCATGATACTAACAATGTAAGATAAGGTATCTTATTCGACGAGTAGTACATCAAGCACGCTTGTGCTTGGTGTACGGAGTACATACGGAGTAGTACCAACCCGATTGACCGCTGCACATTGCCAACAAGGGTAATTCACGCGTCGTTTTGCTGTGCCCTGGAGCTATATGCGGAGGCTTGTATCTCCCACTAGCACCAAGACCAGTATGCAGCCGAGTTACAGGAGGAGGAGAGCGGCTTAACATTTGAAGCCATGTTGTCTCTAAACAGTAACAGCTAACACAATCATCGTACGATTCAATCGAGGCTCCACCACAGTAGACCCCTTTAGGCTGGGCGCTGCCGAAGGGATTTCCTCTCTTAGGTGAGAAAGCTACAGTATAGCTCGCATACATACAAAGCAGTACGACGTACGGCATAAGGTGCCAGCTGCCATTGTGACGAGACCCTTGTCGTTGTCTCCTTTTGCTGCAATCTACAAGTTGACGTCTTCTGCGATATAGATTGTTCATAGAAGAACGTAAAATTTCAGCTAATCACATCTGGTACGGGTGGCATCCCGGACATACTCCGTACGACGTACGGAAAAGCGCGAGCAGCTATCTTCACAAATGGAGACGGAATTTTCCGTGTACCCGCTGAATTTCAGATTTGGCAGATGTCATCACCATCCAGGAAGTCAAGACAGCATACGAAGTATGGGCTCGGGACAGGCAGGCTGGCTAATTAAATTGCTGCTCTCCGCGTACCCGTACACACCGAGGGGTTTGCTTAATGAATCAGATGGACGCCACTGCAACTGGGCAGGATCTAACCCCTAACCAAACCAGTGGGGCCTCGGCAGTTGAGGGCATATCGAGCTATTTCCAGAGGCGGAAAGTACGAGCAATTACTCCGTGCGGAGCCTGTTAACTGTAATAGATGACGACCAAACCCGTGGGTGAGGTTAAGTAGGGGGCAAGGAGGGATACCAAGATATTTTACTTGGGATTGCTCGTATTTTAGGTGTTCTCGTATGTGCGAGATGCCCAGACTGTCCAATGGCCGTTACGCTGTCATTACGGCGAATTAAAGTGGGCTGCGAAAATGGCAATCTGCAGTCAGTCATCGAATCCTAGAGCCCTTTCCTACTCCTTGCTAGATGTGCCCCATCTCAACAGTTTCAGACATTCTACGTATAGAATGGCTGGATTCTCATTTCTGCAAGGGTGTGTCTGGGCCTTAGCCGTGTTATGTGCATATTAATATGTTGCACGTCGTAAAGTAAGATACAAGCAAGATACATTAAGAATAAGAGCTGGTCCGCATGTCAGAACGCGACTAACTTGGCCATGCAGAGCATCTCTTCTCGGAAGCCACCCAAGGCTAAGTACAGAAGCCTCGAACTCATATTTGTACAGACTACGTCGGACACCCTATTATGGGTTATAAGGAATTTACAAGGCCCCAAGTTCTGGCTCCAGAGCTAGGCAGGCCAAATAGCATCGACCAGGGGCAATAGCTCGCTGAGAGGCTAACGGTCGGTTACACCTACCACCGTTCTCCATTGAGACCCTGATCGGCGAGGCACAAGCGTCAGAAGCAAGGAAGAACACAAGGCGCAGCAAGTCC
Organism: Grosmannia clavigera kw1407; assembly: GCF_000143105.1. Lineage (NCBI taxonomy): Eukaryota > Fungi > Ascomycota > Sordariomycetes > Ophiostomatales > Ophiostomataceae > Leptographium > Leptographium clavigerum. The sequence goes on along the minus strand of NW_014040560.1, from coordinate 1,954,835 downwards.
ACACTGACTGGGTATGCCTTTCTGATGGCATTCCAAGCCAGATGAGCCTCCTTCGATTTCGCTTGTTTGACTTTGCTGGTTGGTACCAATTAGTAACGTCACCCTGTGTGTACATTCTCTTCGCAGGCTCCTTGGAGTCCACTGTTGTTTCCACTCGTGGCTCTTGCGAAGATGAAGCGCAGGAGCTCTGAGTCACCTGATGCACAACGGAGAAAGCCGAGAGCTACTATGTAAGAAGATCAGCAAAGGCCACTAGCTTTTTGCCAAGTCCCCACTGCCGAGGCAAGTGTTGCCTTGCTGCAACCGACGGCAAGCCTGCTGTGATGGCTGATGTCCACGAGCCTTACAGAACCGAAATGAGTCGATGGGACGGGTATTCCGTACGGCCGTTCACAATTGGCCGCCTGGACAGCGTTAGGAAATGCGCTAAACTGCCGGGAACGTAGTAGAAAGGCTAGAACTCCGTCCTCGTAAGATGCCGTGCTTTAGTTCTCGTACAGCGCTGCAAGTGTGGCGTTAAGTTTCACTTTAACCGTTTCATTCCATTGCACGCGCAAACGCAAAAAACTCCACACTTGCACATGTACTCCGAGGAGAAGCGACAGCTTCGGTGCCGTGTTCGTGGCTTGCAAGAACAAGTACCCGTACCCGTTACTCGTATTCCTGCAAGGAAACAGACCATGCTGGGCCTTGTTTTCTTGTTTTGCATTATGCCACTGCCCGTTCTTCGTTGTTGGGTTTTGAAAATTAGTCAGACAAAATCGAGCTGATAATTTTTTCGCCTTGCGCCTTACAGTCTTGATTATCCGATTGATGAAACGGGAGGGATCTTGAATAGTCCGTAGACGGATCGCTCGGCCAGTAAACGTGCCCAGCAGGAAAAAGTGAGTTGTGACAGATTTGCAAGAAGAATCGTGTCGGTGTACAGGTACTACGGTTTTGTTTTTATATGCCGTTCGGGCAATGATATCCTGCTCGGCTAGGAAATCCGAGCTCTCTTCCACATTTATCGACTTGTATCTTAGGAGAAAAGCTTTCTAGACGCTGGCATTGTAAACGGAGGCCGTCGCTTAGAGACGGAGAGCGCTGGTAATATCGAGGGTGGAATTGCAGAAATGGGGAACACCGTTGTACAAAAAAGACAGAAGAAAAATTCAAGGAACAAAGCCAAGCGAGAGGTAGCAAACGCCGCAATCTCATCACAGCGGATATGTGGTGCATTGGAGGTCGAATGGTAGGCACACCGGGGCAAGTGATTGGCTAGTTGCAAGACAACATCGATGACTTGCTGACCCCCACAGGCGGCCCGGAGAACCAGTGAAAAGCACATGAGGCGAAGAGGTGATGTGTATTGGACCAAATGCCGCCATTTGCAGATAAAGTCGATAAATCGGGCAGAGAACATGTCCCCCAACACGCATTTCAAGATTAAAAAAATGTATTCAAAGATATGCAACCTGTTGGTATCTTGTGTCCGTTTCTGGGCCTATGTGATTCCATGTCCCTGCAAATACCCGACCTAACGCCTTTTGAAATCCGGCTTGATGCCTATCCTATCTATATTTGTTTGCTTGTTTGCATGTCCCTCTGGGAAATCCTCCTGCGTGTGTTCTCCCTGTTGTGCACCTCCAATTGGTCACCGAGTCCGTGATCGGGACATCGTTACTCGTATTTCCCAGCTTTTTCCTTCCTGGCAAATGTTGCTCAGTGACTGGATGGACTGTGAAGCAGATCGTTGGGAGAAGCGTGCCAAGGGGGAAAAGAGAAGGCTCCTGCTTTCGGTGCCATAGTGGTGGCGCGATTGCAACGGCTCTCGATGCGCTGTGCAACAGGCAATTTCCCGGCTTCGTCCGTCCATCGACAGCTACGCTACTATCCCTTCTTGGTGTTGCTGACGTCGCCGAGGCTGTTGATGCTGGCAATGCCCGTCACACTGTGCGGAGTGTGACGCTTGATAAGATGCTGCCATTCAGGCACCTCTTGTGGCCGACATTGTCCTGGAAAAGATGTCAGTCAGTGCAATCGGTGGGAGGGTTCGGAGAGCTGAGATGTTGACAAGTGGACGGCTCGTGATGCAGGATGGAAGCACATACCACATATTTCGTTGGCCCTGTCGCACAATGTTAGTGTTGGCTGCCCTGGTACTTGTGGAGTCTCCACAGACAACTGCTTCTCACCTGTACTCGAAGTGGGTGATGTCGGGCTGACACCGCCTGTGCGTTCTCTTGTAGAGATTGCACCACCGCGCGGCAATGAACTTGAAATGGCCGCAGCTGTATTCTCTCTGACACGAAACATTGTCAGGACGAAGAACGGGAGAAAGTGCAGCAGAGAGCGGCTGGGAGACTAACTTGGGTGAATTCACACATGACGAAACACTGTCAGGCGAGGTTTGTGTTGTGGATATGGAGTAGACAGATGGGAGGGGGGTCAATCGTAAGTTGAGAAAGAGAGCGGCGGAGCAGTGGGCAATGGGAAAGAGAAGAGTGAAGATAAGAAACCAAAATGTGGAAGCGGCAAAACTGAGGGGAGTCCAAGATTCTTATATTGTGAGGGGGAAGACAAGGCGGAAAGCGAGACCATGGATCGGCGCGGCTCGTTTGTGGTAATGAACCGTTACGTTCCAGTGTAAACGGCAAAGACGCACGCTGATACACCGAGGGGACATGGGATCGGGCCATGTTAAAAGAGGAAGAAAGAGTCTGGACATTTGCGTGCAGTGCAAACGATGCAGCACCGGCCCGAGAGCAGGGGAAAGCAAGGACAGGGGGTAAAGAGGCCCATAAATTGTTGTTGTGGCCTTAAAAGAAGAAAGAAAAGAGGATGTAGGTACCTCTCTGGACCCGTAAAGAACACAGGAAAAGGACTAGAAGAAATGGTGTATGTTGTTTGATGGAACTGCCCCAAGACACGAAAGTGGTAGGGAGGGGGGAGGGGTGTGAGGCAAACAGGGGGGGAGTAGAAATGGAGATACTTGCAGGCCTGTGGTCCACAAGGATCACCGTTTGTAGGCAAGATACATTTGTATTCGTGGAGGATCGAGAGGCTAACGGCTAACAGGCGGGGAGTTGCAGAACGGGTCTTCCCCTACCAGGAAGGGAAAGCGCGCAACCAAAAGAGCAGGGGGCGGAAAGAGCAGTCTGGGCAAATGGCAGGATTAATTACGAGTGCTGGTGCTACGATGCACGGATTATTCCGTACTGGTCCTATGTACATATGAGCAAGAGAATATGAGATGGCTGCATACATACAACGAGTCCGAGACCGGTATGTTTCTTAGCTTGCCTGCCGGTCAAAAAAGATACGACGTGCTATGTAGAGCGATGTCCGAGCACACACCCGATACCCGATCAGCACAACCACGCTCGGTGCCTGGGGACTTTGGCCCATACACGTGGTTCCCGTAGGCCAGAACGGGAATGAGGGGGGCGTCGCTGTGGACATGAGGCGAAGCAGCGCAGAGGCGAAGGAAAACGAGAAAAAAAACGGATACACAATCAGTCATAAGATAGAGGCTCGTACATGCTCACATAGCAGTCCAGGTCTGGTCTTGTCTGCGGGCCGTTTCGGGCGCTACCATTTTGCCTGGCCAGACGAAGGAAAATTGCCACTCTGTCAGTCATCGAAGATGGATAATCTGGACTGCCGTCTCTGCCGTCTCGCGACGTGCCCCGTGGCCCCTGCCGATAACATCTGTTTGGCGACCATGGCGGCCCAAAATATCGATGCCTGACGATACCTTGTCGCCCCAGAGGTGCAAGTCACCATTTCTTTTTCTTGTCCCCCTGTCGGCGCCAATGCAGGTCGACGGAAGAGGTGTAGCGCCGAGAAAGAGAGGATCCAGAAGGAAGTTTCCGTTCGGAGTACGAGGACTCAAACTCGTGCAATTAGGGGGGCTACCTATCTTACTATGTAGCTTCGGTTGTTCTTTTTCGTCTTCCTGCGTCTGCGTGGAGGACTGGACACGTTGGCAGGCTGCTCTGGCTGCTTGTGCAGTCGCTGCCGTGTAGACCGCCCGCATACGAAGAAGGGAGGGGCGCACATTGACTACAAGACTGACGTAGTTCGTCCTCACCGGCCGAAGGAAAGATACGAGCATTCGTCTCTTACTCGCACACGCTGCAAAGAGGCAGTCACCGGAGCAAGATAACGGACCTGCCGGACACAGCAGGCTCGCCGACCGCTGCATGGTACCTTCCCTCCCTTGTCACTTTGTCGGTCAGTCGGCTTTTGGTCGTTCGGTCCCTCTACCGGTCTGCCCTTCTGCCCTTCTGCCCTTCTACCCTTCTGCCCTTCTACCCTTCTGCCCTTCTGCCCTTCTGCCCTTCTGCCCTTCTGCCCTTCTGCCCTTCTGCCCTTCTGCCCTTCAACCACACTCTTTCTTCCCCGCAGATCGGTGAAGGAGGCAGCATTCGGGATGGGGTCGAACATCCGCGATCTCAACGGCACAGCCTGGCAGTCCTACAGCCACGAAGGAGGCGGGCCAGACAGACAGACACGCCGCTATGCCCCCTCGTGATGGACAATTTCTCGCTGGGCGACGCTCGTCACTTATCACTTTCGGCTGTCTTTATTTGGACTGGCAGTCTCCACCTGGGGCACAATAGCAGTCAAATTTGGGCTGCTAAGGAGGAAATTGGCGACCCGAGGCCACGGTCGGCGGAACCGATGGGCGCCACGGGCGGTGCCATGTACGAGCAGAGAGAGCGTTAAGCCAGGCCTTGCTGGCCATCCCCCTTGTCCTTGTACTATGTATCTTACCTACCCCGTAGTAGGGAAGAGAGGGCGAGATGAGGGCGAGGGCTACATTGCAAGATATGTCGCATGCGCCCAAGATACATATCCCCATCTCACCTGCCTGGCCCCCAAGTCGATTTCACCCCTGGTGTGCTGCCCAGACACACTATGCCAGACAAGGCAGCTCGAGCCCATTGCTATTTGCAGCTGTATCCTCTTCTCTGACCAGGCAGTCGTTTACGGAGCTCAACATTGGCTGAGCTTGCCAATGCCACACGTGATCGGGGTATTTCTTTCTGCCATCTTACCTGTCACTCGGCACGCAACGGCGACGGATGGTGCGACTTGCTGGCCATGCCCCTGTTTCGCACGGCCGAGATCCGTATCTTACGAGAACAAGGCAGGGTCACAGGGCCCAGAGCCACAGAGCCCAGAGGCAGCCGAGGAGCGGCCAAGAGCGCAGTTCGACGTCGACGTACTCTGTACTCCGGACTCCGGACTTGCTTGGGTCGCGGTGGGCCTGCCATAACAACAACGGGGACGGTGGTTCGATGGCCTTGTCCCGGCCAATCAAGCCCGTCCCAGAAAACATCGCAGGGTGGTCCCGGCCCATATTTTCCCACACAGATGGGTCGCTGGCATAGCACTCGAAGTGGGTGGTAAACAACCGGCAGCTGTCGCAATTAGAGTCGAGCAATAAACAGTCACACACACCGCCCCGGCAATGACCAAGCGTAAGATACGTCGTAGAGACCCGAGCTCTGAAACGGGAAAAATGGCGCGGTGGAGACGTGCCAGCAAGAGTCCACGGCAGCAACAAGATCAGTGATGTCGAACTGCAAGGCCTCAGCGGGCTGTGTTGCGGCGCTGCGGTGCTGCTGCGCTGTTGTGGTGCTGGGAGCCTACTATGTCCGATGCGATACGTGTACTGAGCCTGCTGGAAGAATGGAAAAGGGGGGAAGCGGTGGATGGAGGGCGAAAGCGGCGATCTGCAGAGAAAACCGGATCGTTCTGCGGGCCTGAAGCAGTTATAAAAAGCAAGAAAGACCACGGCAGGTAACTGGAAAAAGAAACAGAAGCGGCATGCGGAAGAACGGCAGCACGTGGATGTAATTCGCCCCCCCTTCCCCTCCCCCTCCCCCCGCCTTCCATGTCCTCAGTCTCACATTCGCCAATGTCGAGAGTCGCTCGTATCTTACGGAGTACTTGTTGCTGTCAACGGTGCGTTAGCGTGGGGGACCGGGGGCGAAAGTGTCCCATGATTCATGGTGGCAGTCGGGCAGGCCGTCTGCTAGCTGCTGCTGCTCTCGCACACCGATGTGAAGGGGAGATTCTCCAGGATAGATGTCCATCCAAGTTCTAGCCGTGTGGGGGAATGTCGAGGGAATCACGACTCATTCTTGCAGCGAGTCCCGCCCAAGCTGTATTTGCTCGTGGGGGGCACGTGTAGTCTGCATGCACGCCAAGCAGAAAGGAAAGATTGGCCGTGTACACAGTTGCGACGGCCATTTCGGCTGGATGAGCGTGGGGTTGGAGCGTGGGAGGAGGAGCGTGGAAGTCGATGATTGGAGTAGTCAGCTGGGCTGTTACATAGTACGGGTGACGGGTGTGCTGATTAAGCATTATACAGCATGTTTGAAACGGCGTATAACCAGGTTGGGAAAGTCGTATCGTACGGACCTGCTTGACATAGAGGCACGGCGATGTTGGAAGGAGGCGATGCTACGGCATCTAGCTTGACCGGGGCCAGCCTTTCCGCTTTGTGATGCATGTCTATGCATGTGCGTGATTTGAGGGTAGGGCAGAGGACAGCGATAAGGATGGCATGATTGCGTGCGGACAGGCCCGGATCATGAGCATTTGACCAGGGGGGACTACTCCGTATGCAAGAAAGGGATACCCTGGCGCGTAGTACATGGAATTCGCTTGAGGGCCAGACTGGCATAGAGATGCTGCCGGCAGTCGGCAGCCGATAGTGTTGTGTCGGTCGAGATGGCTGCTGCGTTGGGCGTGTGGGGCAGGTGCGTTTTGTGCGCTACTGCTCCGAGTGTACGTCGTAGTAATATCGCACGGAATTTTTCATCGCATCTGCGGCTTTGCGACTACGTGCTTTCTGGTAGCCTCAGCTCCGAGCGCCGCGCCCTGCCAGCCGTCCATCTCTGCGTCCTCTGCATCTGGCCATGGAGGTGCACAAGCAGGCGGTGGCGGCCATTGCCAAGGCGGTGCGCAGCCACTATGAGCGGCGGGAGCCATTCCGGATTTTCCACGGGTCGACCAACTCGACACGGCCGGGCGCCGGAGCACGGGGCGGTGGCCGCGGCGTGGTGGACATCAGTGCGCTGAGCCACGTGTTGGCAGTGGACACGGCTGCACGCACGGCGCTGGTCGAGCCCAACGTGCCGATGGACCGACTGGTGGCGGCCACGCTGGCCCGCGGGCTGGTGCCACCGGTAGTGATGGAATTTCCCGGGATCACAGCCGGGGGCGGCTATGCAGGCACGGCTGGCGAGAGCAGCTCGTTCCGCCACGGCTTCTTTGACCAGACCGTGCGACGCGTCGAGATGGTGCTAGGCAGCGGTGATGTCGTCGAGGCCACACCCGACCTTGCCGATCCACGCCGCGACCTCTTCCGGGGAGCCGCCGGCGCTCTCGGCACTCTCGGCACTGCCACGCTGCTCGAGCTGCAGCTCGTTCCCGCACGTCGCTACGTCCGCACTACCTACCGTCGCTGCGCCAGCGTGGCCGAGACCATCGCCGCCGTGCGCGACGCCGCTGACCCGCTGCGCAGCCGCTTCGACTACGTCGACGGCATCCTCTTTGGCCGCCACCATGGCGTCGTCATCACTGGCGAGATGACTGACGATGAGCCGTCCGAGTCCGCCAGCCGCCAGACCTTTAGCCAGCCCCGCGACCCCTGGTTCTACCTCCACGTGCGCGACCACACCGCCGCCTCCCTCTCGCCCGATGAACCCGCCACCGAATACGTCCCCCTCGCCGAGTATCTCTTCCGCTACGACCGTGGCGGCTTCTGGGTCGGTCGCTCGGCCTTCTCCTACTTCCCCTTTCCCTTCAACCGCTGGACCCGCCGGTTTCTCGACGACTTCCTTCACACCCGCATGCTCTACAAGGCCCTGCACGCCTCCGGCCAGTCGTCCACGTACGTCGTTCAGGACCTCGCCCTGCCCTACACCACTGCCGCCGATTTTGTCGACTACACCGCCGACACCTTTGGCATCTGGCCGCTCTGGCTCTGCCCGCTGCAGCCATCGGCCCGACCGACTTTCCACCCGCACTCGAAGCTGGCCGCTGACACCGTCGTGTCCGCTATGCCACCCCAGCAGATGCTCAACGTCGGTCTCTGGGGCCCTGGCCCGTCTGATGCTGCCCGCTGCGTAGAGCTGAACCGCGACCTTGAACACCGCCTCGGCCACGATTTCGGCGGCATGAAGTGGCTCTACGCCCATGCCTACTACGACGAGGACGAGTTCTGGCGCCTCTACGATCGCCCGGCCTACGATGCTCTTCGCCAGAAATACCACGCCACCAGCTTGCCGTCTGTCTACGACAAGGTCAAGGTCGATCCGGCCCGCCACACCAGCGGAGCGTCGTCGTGGTCGTCGTCACTGCTCACAAGCTGGCCGCTGGCCGGCGCCGTAGGCTTGCGGCACGCTATCGCTAGCAAGGCGTATCTGCCACGGACGCCACCGTGGCGCACGTGATGGTAAGCAGTTGGGAGCAACAGAGGAAAGAGCAGAGGACCATTAGACGTAGCCATAGACGGGAATCGATGACAGACGAGAGCGATTTGAATTGGAAACTTGCGTAACATGCCTCATGAGTACAAGGTTGAGGAAATGATCATGTATGGCTGCATAACGGTAGTCACAGCGGACACAAATAGCAGTAACAACGATATATAAGCTTCTTGGCGTGGCCGGGGGTCATGGGGATGTGTCACTTGGGGATCCTTGTTTTGCGCCATGGTGACCGCGTTAGAGAAACGCTACGTTGTGGTACGCGGGTATGCAGGAGAGTTGGCCATGTCCTGGTTTTCTGGCCGGGCGGCGCCTCGCTCGTAGGAGAGAAAGATCAAAGAGGCAGCGAATTTTTCGTAGGAATGATTGCAGATTGCGGTAAATGCTTCGATGTGGAATTCAGAGCTATAAAGGTCATTGATTCGGCTTTAACACTCTGTTGTTGCTAGACGTGATGATGGATGAGATGGTAAAAGACAGTTTTGAATCGCCACTTTGTGTATTAATTGACTTCTACGAGCCTTTGTGGTTCCTTCCTTTTTAAGAAACCTTACATATCATCGTTCACCGAGCAACAAGATAGATTACAGAATCAGAAGTCGCTACCTAAGCTTATGTGTGACCATGTCAATGGATACAGTGTAGCCACTGCCCTTTCAGTCAAAATCCCCTATGTCGAGTCGTTTGAGAACAGCCAATTGTACAGATCGCCTAAACGGCCCAGATCGGACATCTGGATGTCAGACATGAGGAAGTCCCAGTTTTCAATATGATCAGACATCACATCGAAATCCTGACGCGTAAACAGGCTAGCTTCGGCATTAGCGGCGTCGGCAGCTGTGGCGGCCGCGGCAGTACTTGCAGTTTCAAAAAGAGCAGGCGTGGCAGCTATCTCTACGGCAGCTCCTTCAAGCTCTCCATCCGCTGCCGCGGCCCTGGCTTCGGTCTCCGAGCGTGCCTGTCCTTCTGCCCGATGGCGCTCTATCAAAGGCATACACATATCCAGTGACTCCTCGGCGCTGCGCACAAGCTCGTGAGCCAGGGCCAGCTTTATCTCGGGAGCGGCATTCGCCGGGTTCGTCATGCCTCGGCGCATCTGACCAATCTGTGCGAGGACAAGGCAGCAGAATAGGTGCCCTTTGCAGTTGACCTCGCCCGCTTCGACAGCCTTTAAAGACCAGTCGCGGGCGCTGTGCAAAATAGTCATCAAGTCAGGCCGAACGGGAATTAGGGGTGACTGGAGGCCAGATGAGGTGAGCGCCGACATGAGATGCGTGCCATCCTGAGCAATGTCCTCGAGCAGCTTCAGTTTGATCTCAGCGGCCACCAGCAGGCTTGCCTGCGCTGTCAGATTGCGGAGGGGGCCAGGACCGAGCATGGCGATGCGGATGATCTCGTCTGGGTCGGAGAAAAGAGGGGAGGATGGTGGTGGAAAGAGGCCCTTTGGCGTGGCCGCGCTGCTCGGCGGAGAGAAGTCGTGTGCGCTTTGAGTGCAGGTACTAGTGCTCCAGATCTTGACTGCCGTGTCCACGACGACGCGATGAGAGAAGGCATAGGCAGCCAGGTCGTGCACGGCGGCGCCGAAAAAGGGGACGTGCAAACACAATAGGGGCCGTCGCATCAGCAGGTCGATCAGTGCCAGCTGGACGTGAGGAATCGGTTTTTCGTCGGTGCCGTCGGTGCGGCTATTGGCACTGCGCTGGAACGAATCCAGCGTCTGGCAGAGCGCCCGGAATACAGCTCGGAACTCCTTGTCGATCCGCAAAGTCTCACCATATGAGCCGCGTGGCTCCAGGTCGTTGAGAAAGTGAACAATGGCCAGGCGCAGCGGAAAGGTTTTGCGCAGCGCGATGGCCACAGATGTCTGAGTGAAGACGTCTGGCGGGCGGCCTTCTTTGGAGAGGTTTGTCCTGTTCTCCGTCGAGTTCTCAAGATCGATGGTCCCGTCACCATCACCATTGCCACCCAACAGCTCCTCGTCATCAAAATTGCCCGGGGGCTGCGCGTCAAAGTCAGCCAGCGATAGCATGACCGGTCCACCGGCGCATAATCCCGTATTAACAGCCAGCTCCAGGATGGTGTTCCACAGGCGGCGGCGCATCTCGGCAGCCAGGAGAGTGGCCCTCTTGGGCAGCAGCAGCGGATCACGATGCAAGCCCATGTAGACAGCGGTGCGCAGAAGGCTTCCAACGGCCATCCAGACCAGGTCGGTGCCAACACCGACAGCCTCGCGTGCCAGCAGCAGCAAGACGCTGTTTTGCAACGTCTGGATGGTCAGACGTGCCTTGAAGTCGGGCTCGGCTGCCCAGCAAAGCGCCTGGTGTACCCAGCGGATAGCATTGGGGCGCAGTCGGACGTGTTCGGGGTGGCTGGCGGTGCCAATGGCCAGCACAAGGCACAGCTGCACCAGAAAGGCGGTGTCTGGCGCAGATGAAGAACCGGTAGCAGCAGCAGCATCCGCCCAATAGGCCTCATAGTCTTTTTGGAACAGAGGCACATGCAGGACGCGGAACAGGCCCTCAGAGCTGCGCAGGTAGCACTGGACAAGCTGGTCGGCCAGAGGACGCGGCGGTAGGTCGCGGCGTCGTGCTGCCAGCGAGCTCGGAAGGGTGACTGGCCACGGGGATCTGCGCTGCGCCTTGATGATGCGGGCGAGGTGCTTGATCCGATGCATGTCAACAAATACCTTGCTCTGCTTGTTGCCCACGATGGACAGCTCGATCGACTCGAAGATGTCGCGGAACTGCACAGTCAGCCTCTGAAGCTTTCAGTCGCTGGCCTCTTTACCGGCCTCTTGTTTCTTACATACCCCCATGACACTGTTGACACCGTGGCTCTGGCCAAGGAGGCGTGTCTTGTGCATGACGTTGCGGCTCGTGAACTGTGCATATCCTGGAATGCCTTGGCAGCGAGTGTACGAGTGACCCTGGCCTGCAAAGGAGTCGCAGATGACGGGTCTAGTCCAACCGGCCGCCGATCGGACGAGGTTCTGCGACGTCGCCGGTGTGTCCAACGGTGGCGACACCGGCGACAGGGGCGAGTCGGCATCGACATCGGTACCGGTATCGGCTTCGTGACTGAGGCTGGGAGAGCTTTGCTCTGGCTGCGTCAAGCGTGAAGAGGGCGATGTGGCAACAGCAGTTGTGGACACGCCCGCACTTGCAGGGGCACCTTGATGACGTGGTTGCTGGTTGCGCCGAACGGCACGCAGCTGTGCCTCGAGCTTGCGAATTTGTCGTCTCAATGCGCGACGAATGCAGCTGTCAGACAGCGCCGTCTCAGGACCCACGCAAACCTCATCCGTGAATGCGGGCTTGCCCAAGGAGGCATCCATGTCGAAAGGCGGGTGCATCTCCGCGAATTGGCCCGGCAGGGTTGTGGGGGAAGGTTGGAGAGGAGCTGCCACAGCTTCTGGCTCGGTGGGATAGGATGTTGGCAGCACCACTCGTCCATGCTGCGATTCCGACTGCTGCAGCTGTGGCAACGGTGGCAGATCCTCATAAACGCAAACAGCATCTTTGCGCGCCCGAAGACAGTTGTTGCATGGCTGTTCGCGATTGCAGCGAATTTTCCGCCGACGACAGAGCGCGCAAGAGCTTTAAGGGATCGTGTTAGGGCATCTTGAGCCAGCTGGCCAGAGGAAAGGAAACTTACACGGCTGGACGTCTTCGGCGTCGAATCTCGGAATCGGCCATTAGAGCAACAAGAAGACGGATGTGGAACAGAACTGGACACTGCTGCAGAAATTGATGGTCACTTTCGACCTCTTCAACAGCCGATGCTTACTGTCATGCCTTGGTGTTAGCAAAGTCGGGGGTAGCTTACAGTGCTGATACAATTCTCGGGGATAAGGTGGGTCATCTAGCGTAAGCCTCGCCAGAATTAGCGGCCCCGAAGCCGAGTCCGATCGAGAGCCTCGTTCAACTCCGCCATAAGAACAAATAGCACCGCAGAAAGTCGGGCCAGGCGGGGCGCGTAAGATGTGGCTATCTGGGGAGAGGGAGTATATATTCTTCAAGTCTCTGCAATGCCTCCTTCTGGTGTGCCTACTGCTCTCTCTGTATATATCGTCACTGCGTGCTTATTGCAAGCTTGATAGAACAGCAATGGACCCAGAACACACCCCGGTAGAGGATAGTACTGGTAGCAGCAGTCGAGAAGACGGCCAGCCGGTCGGCGATGTCGAAAAAGCAGCAGTCGGATTCGAACCGGCACCAGATGGTGGTCTCTTAGCCTGGTCAGTGGCCGCGGGTGGTTTCTTTGTAGTCTTTTCGACACTGGGCTTCGCCAACTCGTTTGGTGTGTTTGAGGAGTTTTATATGACGCACCAGCTCGCCGAAAAGAGCGCCGACACGATCTCGTGGATCGGCAGCTGCAGCACGTTCTTCCAGTATCTGGCCGGGGCCGTGTCGGGGCCGCTCTTCGATCGATATGGGGCCATGGTGAGTCAATTTTCTCGTCCATCTTCTTGATCTTACTCCTCTGACAGGCTTAGGTTCTCCACTTGTCAGCCTTCTGCTGCGTGTTTGCTGTCATGATGATCAGCCTCTGCAAGCAGTACTACCAGTTTTTCCTAGCCCAGGGCGTGCTGCTAGGCCTCGCGAGCGGCGGGATGCAGTTTCCGGCCATGGCTGCGGCGATGCAGTATTTTGACCGGAAGCGCGGGGCGGCACTGGGAATCATTATCGCGGGCTCGTCGTTGGGCGGCGTGGTGTTTCCGGTGGCGCTGAGTCGCATGCTCAACACGCCGGCCGAGGAGGCGCGGCTGGGTTTTGGCTGGGCCGTGCGCATCATCGGCTTCATCATGCTGGGCTCGCTGGTGGTGTCGTGTCTGACGGTGCGACCCCGACTGCCGCCGCGGAAGACGAGCTTCTTTCTCGTGGGGGCGTGGCGCCAAAACGACTTCCGCCTGCTCGTGGCCTCGTTCTTCTCCTTCCTCGGCATGATGATGCCGCTCTTCTACCTGCCGTCGTTTGCGGTCTCGATCGGGACCCACGCCACACTGGCGTCGTATCTGCTCGCCATCGTCAACGGCGCGTCCACGTTTGGTCGCATCATCCCCGGCATCTTGGCCGACCGGCTCGGCCGCATCAACGTCTTGGTCGTCGGCTGCACCACTACCGGCATCTGCATCTTCTGCATGACCACGATCACATCCAATGCCGGCCTCGTCGTCTTCGCCATCTTCTTCGGATTCACGTCCGGCACCATCATCTCCGGCATTTCGGTCGCCCTCTCCATCTGTGTCGCCGACCCCCGCAACATGGGCACGTACATGGGCATGGGCATGGGCCTGTCATCCATCGCCGCGCTGGTCGGCCCGCCCATCAACGGCCGTCTGGTCCACGCCTACGGCGGCTATCTGCAGACATCCATCTTCAGCGGCGTCACCTGTCTGGTCGGTGCGGCCCTGGCCTTCTTGGCCAAGGCCGGAACGCCCGCCGGACTGTGGGGGAGAACGTGAGGGGAGGTAGGCTTGTTTCTGACAATAGATTTAATAAACATTGCTGGATGTCCGGTAGAAGTTCTGTTGTTTATTTTGCCACTTACCTGACTCACTGTATACCGCTCGGTCGTGGCTGCCATAGCGGTCGAATAATAGACATGTCACCTGATCCGGGCAAAGCCAGGCTTTGAATATTACAAAATGTATTCGCTCTCGCTGAGCTCTATTCGATTCCTGCTAAACTAGATTCCGTTGTCGGATCGCAGCCTACTCGGGAAATGCCAGCAGGATCGACCCGGTCGTGGTCTTGGCCTCGACGGTTGACGCGTTGTCGGCGCTGCCCTTTGTGCCCTCGACGTGGTGGCCGACGAACGGCGGGAAGTGCGGGTTGTCGTCAGGCAGCACGTGAACGTCCCTGCCGAGCAGCCTGGCGCTTCCGCCGACGAGGGTGTCCAGGCGGGCGAATCCGGCCCAGGCGTTGGGATAGCAGAGGTTGATGTTGCCGGAGACGGCGTGATGACGGGAGCGAAGAGAGTCGAGCGGCGGCTGATCGTCGCCGTAGGCCAGCTGCACAGCAGTATGGCCGCTGACAGTGGAGGTTTCGAGTTCGAGTTCGCGGTGCTCCTCGGCGGTGCTGTTGCCGGCGAGCGGGGCCTGCGGACGGAGGCTGACGTCCAGGTCACCCGAGACGGTGTGGATGCGCGCGATGCGAGCAAAGACGGCATCGGACACGGATATGCTGCCGGAACGGCTTTCCACGTACAGCGAGTGGCCGGGCCGGCTGGCCGTCGAGGGCAGCTCGCGCAGCTTGATGTCGCCCGAGACGGTGGAAAGTGACAGGTACGGCGCCACGTCGGAGACGTCGGTCTCGTCGGTCTCCTCCACCTCAATATCGACAGTCCCCGACGAGGAGCTGACGGCCAACGAGTGGCGCAGCGCCCACGGTCCACCAGCCACACTGCCAGCGGTCAGAACGATCTCGGTGTTCTTCGCGGCGAAGTGGAAGCCCGACTCAGACTTGTTTGAGGGCGATGACAGCTGGACGCCAGCGACAACGTCGGAAATCTGCGAGTACAAATGTGCAGACAGGGCCATGGTCATGTCGAGGCCCTCGACCAGCTTGATACCCAGGTAGGTGGACGCGATGCGGAGGCGGTCCAGGTGGGTACCAGTCCGCTCGGGCACCCAGACGGTCACGCGAGCCAGAGCACAGGGGTAGCCCCGTGTCGTGGCCAGATCGTCGAGCTCGTCGACCCAGAAGCCATCGTCGACAAAAAGGGTGAAGGCTTGGTTGTTCGGATCGCCTTCATGGCCGAGCACGACGTCGGAGTAGATGCGCTCATCGTTGTAGACGAGCTCGACGACAACGGCCCCGTCCGGATGGGCGGCATCAGCCTGTCGGAGCACAATGTCACCCTCGACGTGCACCTGACGCCAGTGTTCATGTCTGTGCTCGTGGTCGTCGCGGCGCCGCGATCCCTGATTCAAGGACAGCCGGTGACCGGGACCCAAGACCAGCGGATACGTTGCCGGCGGCGGCCGGAACACACGACCGCTGCTGTTGTAGATGTTGTAGATGTTGTAGATGCGGCACTTTGGATCGGTGAGCTCGAGAGGCCCTTCCAAGGGGGCGCCCTTGCCACGGGCCGGCTGCTTGACAGGGGAAGTGCTGTGGGTGTCAGAGTGGGAGGAAGTGACGCAAGAAAAGACGTAGATTCATAAGAAGGAAATGGAAAGGAGAAGCATGCACAAACGAACCCAAAGGACAGCGGCCACAGCCAGAAGTGCACCGTCGCCAGCAGCAGCAACGACAACAGGATGTGGTGCAGCGGCAGTCGACGGCGGCGACGGCGCACATGTGTGTTCACCGACAGCGGCGGCAGCGTGCCGGCGATGGAGCCGCGCTTCTCCAGCAGAGGCTGACGTTCCATGGTGTAGTATGTCGTCGGGTAGGAGATGCGATAGCGTCAGGCATAGAGGAGATATTACTGTATACAGAATTGCTGTATGCGAAACAAGAAAGCTTGGCAAGGCGCCCATGGGGAAGGAACGCGGGACACTTATGTCTAAAGGGGAAATTGTGCTCCTAGTCCGGACTTGGCGCAGGACCCAGCTACCACCTAAACGGCTGCCTGGGGCACCGTCGTATTGCTGCATTGGGCAGGTATGAGCAGTCCAGAATGTGCGCACTGGCCAACAGCGTCCGTCACTGTGGCAGTGCCCGGTGCTACGAAGACAGCCGAGCGTTGCAGCACGGTGGGAAATGGAAGAACGGAAAGTGGAAAGGAGGAGGAAAAGGGAAGAGGTGCGAGCAAAAAATGGAACGGGAAACGGACAAGAGAAGGAGAGGATGGCAGGAACAAAGGAAAGGAAAGGAGGGGAAGTAAACAGGAGGTGGCTGAAGCACAGAACCAACAAAAAAGGTCCTTGCGATAGATCGATCAGGCCTCGTATCTGCAGACGCAGATGCCAATCAGGATGAATTTGGGGTTATTCTAAAGATCCGGGCCGCGTGGCCTCTGTAGATCGACGGGCCGAGGCCCGTCCAGACTCAACTCAGCCTCCTGGCCGTGGTCTCGGGTCTCCGGCTCACGGTTCACGGCAGTCCGAGCAGGGTCTTGGAGTTCTCGTAGACCATCCAGGTAATGCTGAGGGCGGGGGCCACCTTGAGCAGGTTGGGCGTGAGGCCCTTGTAGAGACCACGCCAGCCCTCGTTGGCGATCGTGCGCGAGGCCACGTCCCAGATGCCAGTGTAGGTGGGCGGGTGAAGAGCGGTGCCCTGGGTCTGCAGCCGTGTGCGCAGCACGTTGAGCGGATAGACGACAGACGCGCCAAAAGCCCCGGATGTGGCCCCGATGATGCCAGTCACCACGTTGCCAGGCGCCACGTCGTCCTCGTGCAGTCCGTCACGCCGTGCCTTGTAGCGTACGACGGCGCCTTTGAGCAGCTCGAACGTGCCCATGTCGATGGCGCTGTAAGGAAACATGCCGATCAGGCCCATGGTCACGCCACGATACGCTGCCCGCCAGCCGCCACGCCGTCCACTGCCGCCGTTTGTCGGCGAGTTCGCGTCCAGCATTCGCCGTGCCGTCTGGATCAGCAGCGCCCGTCCAGTCGGTCCGCCTGCGACCGTCTCGCACTGCAGCCGGAACTTGAGCGTGTCCAGTGGATACACGCAGAACTGCGCAATCATGCCGGCCACACCGCCCGCCACAAACTTGGAGTAGGGGTTGATGTGTGCTGGGTCGCCATGGCCCTCGAGCGAGGCGCAGGCCCGCTTGGCCGCTTCGTACGAGCCAAACTAAGGGGGGGGTCAGCTGTCTGCCGGGCTGTGCTGCTGGGCTGTGCTGCTGCACTCACCTTGATCGCCGTCTCTGGCATGATCTTGACCACGTTTAGTCCGTTTCCTGGGCTGTTAGCGAGTGCATCTCATACCGCCTCCAAGGTCCACTCTGTTCGCAGCATGACCACCACCCACCTGCAAAAAACGTCCGCAGTCCTCCTGCTCGGTACAGGCTCACCACCGCGTCCGTGATCGGCCGCGCTGCGTTGTGCAGCGCCGCTAGCGGGTGACCGTGGCGCACCGCGTTGATTGACGCGTTGCTGCCGGCCCGCGTGCTGACCAGCAGAAACACCTTGAGCCGGTCGAACGGCGCCGTTGCCGTCCGCGAGATCCCGCCCGCGAGCGCGCCTGCCACAAAGTATCCTGGATGGGGCATGTACTGCGTCAGTTTGGACATCTTTGCACGCCCCTGCTGCGTCTTTTGAAGCTTGTCGTCGTCCACCTCGCCGTCTTCGAGATCGTCCAGGCTGTTGATCTCATAGCCCCCCGGGTTGTCCCCGTCATCCTCCATTGACGGCGGTGGCGCAAACGATCGCCGGGGGGAGGGCGGTAGGGCTGGTGATGGCGCTGGTAATGACGCCAGTTGTGATGTGAGTGTGTGTGCTTCGGCCGATTCCCCGCAGTCTAGCTCCGATTCGCGCGTCCGCGACGACACGGCCTTCGGTTCCGCCGCAGATGGATGGGCAAGCTTCAAGAGAGAACCAAACAGGGCGTAGAAGAGAGAACCGGCCGTACCTAAGCCTTCCAGAGTCTCATCGCTGACCAGCGAATCGCCCTCGGCATTGAGCACCACCGTGGCCGCATAATACGAGAAGGCCGTGGCCAGCGTCGAGTCACCGCGCGTCGGGATGAACAGCAGGAAGTTCCTGCACACGTCAGCCGCTGTGCTTGCCATTGGGCAAAGGGACACCCCGACAGGGACACCTACCGCCACTCCTCAAAGCTGATGTACCCGTCGTGGTTCGCGTCCATCTCGTCAAAGAAGCCATTGAGCCGCTTCACCGGCACCGACAGCCCCGTCTTGAGAAAGGCACTGCGCAGTTCTGTCCGATTGACCCGTCCGTCGTGGTCGCGGTCGATCGACCGGAACAGCGTCAGCAGCTCGTGCTCGGCCGTCTCGACAAACACCCGGAATTCTGCCTTGTCAGCGGGAGCCAGCTCAAAGGACTGACGACGCTTTGCGTGTCTGTCGTCCCACCTTCATATTGGATCTTGCCGTCGCCGTCGGCGTCGACAAGCTTGATGATCTGCCGCAGCATATCGTCCGCGTTTTTCATCGCTATCCCGTCAGCAATCGCACCCAAAACAAGCACGGCCACGCCGGAAGAGGCTGCACTCACGGTGGTCAATCCGCCGGAGTCCCTTCTTGAGCCCCTTAAAGTCCAGGTCCTTGCCCTGCGGATCCAGCCGCCGCCACAGCGCGTCGACATCGTGTCGCGCCCGTTCGCTCGCATCCTCCGCGTCGCTCGCTGCTGCTGTCGTCATGGCCCCGCTGGCCGTCACGGCCGTCGTCCGGCTCGGGGGGAAAGCCTCCTCGTCGTCGCGGGCCGTCATGACCAGCCGACCATGGCAACCTCGGGCAGCTCAGGGAGTGGTCGCGTGGGCGCGGGCCGTCGTCAAGGTGGAGGAACAAACTCGGCCTCTTATCTTTTCCTCGCTTCTTTCTTCTTTTTCGTCTCAATTGCCCGTCGTTCAAGGCTAGCGCATCGTTCGTTTGAAAGCAATTGCGTCGTCGCAGAGCCGCGCAGAGACTGCTAGGAGCTCCAGGTTCCGTGGAGGGGTTGCGTGTGGTCGTCTAGGGAGCTTGGCTAACCTAATGATCGGTAGGGCCGTGGAATCAGGATTCCTAGCTGAGGTTAGTTTCGGTGCCGCTCGGCTTACACTTTTGAGTTTTCCAGGTCTTGCAGCAGCCTGTACGCAGGGAAGAAGCGCCATCCAATCAGGTTTCCCCTAATCCGACCTTACCTCGGCCGTACTATTCTCCGGCCTTCAGCTACAGAGTACAGGCCCATCTGGCCGAGCTCAAACTGAGTATCACAGTTCCGTTTGGCATCTTATGTTCGTTTGATTAGTATGATATGTTATTATATAGCATCCTTCATAGGACTGGCCAGTTGACAAGCATGTTCAATTGGGCTAGCTAGCCGACTTATCTCTTGATTGGGCGGCAACGCTGAACTACAAATCATACTACATAGTACAAAGTACAGAGTAGCACAAACAAATAGGACTGTAAATTAAGAAAACCCATACGCATTCCTCAGCCTAAGAAAAGCTATATATTGCACGGGTATTAAGTCAAACTGGCAAAGGGTCCCGAAATTGCAGAATCAGCACGCGTCCAGAACGGCAGCTTATCGCGATATTCGACCCTGATATAGTGATGCACTTCGGGTCGTACTCTGAGGGCAACCGGAGAAATCTCCGACCTTCGTATACAATCCAGAATTTTCTCTTGTGCAGACTGTACCCCAACCTCGAAGTTCGGGGAGAGGTACTAGGAACATATAAGCCTGACCGTATGTCCACCGGTATATTCAGCGGTATATATTCCCAGTCAAATTGCGCTAAACGGCTCCGTTTGTCGTCGAGCAAAAGTGGATACCCCTTTGACCGAAAAACGACCTTCCAGTCAGCTGTGGTAAGGTTCCAGATAGCAATTGAGTCGAAGGACTTCGTTGCAAAAGCCTTCCCGTCATCCGACCAGGCCACCACCTCAGGCAACCAGGCCACTGCCGCAGTGAAGCTATTATACTTGTGCTTGCGTTGGCCCGTATCGGGATCCCAGACCTGGATCGTACCGTCTGCTGCTGAAGACGTGGGCTGTCTGCCGACCGGCCAGAATATCCAATCTACCTCCTCGCCACGACTCCAGAGAGAAGAATTGTTGTTATCGGCACGTTGAACAGTCTGATCCCAGATCTTGTATTATGCCACTTTGTGATGCCGTTGCCAGCAGTCTTCCGTCCGCCGACCAGGCTACTAAGATAGCCCCGTCGATGCCTTTCATCGTGGCCCACTGGTTTTCTGCTGAGTCGTAGATCCGGATTGTGTCGTCACCAAATGCAATTGCAAGCCGTCCCGTACTTCCTGCCCATGCTACTGCATAGACACTACTATTGGGATCGTCTATCTCTGTGTGTTCACCCGTGACATGGTCCCGGAACCTGATGGTGCCATAGACCGAGGCGTATACCAGCCGCCTCCCATCATTTGACCAGGATATTGCCTTGACATTATCGGCCTGCCACAGTGTGTCCTCGCTAGTTCTGGTAACAAGGTCCCATAGTTGAATTGTTCCGTGGGTACTTGCAATTGCGAGCAGTCCTGTATTGCTCGACCAGGCTGTTGTCCAGGTGTTCCATGATCTGAGATAGGCGTCAATCCTTTGCTTCCGTGAGGCCCGCGATGTGTGATCTGAAATGGAATAAACCGACCGCTCTCATATTTATCGAAAGGGGCTTCAATCTCAAACGTAGTCTAGCACCGACCCGTACTGGCGTCCCAAATCTTCACTGTCCGGTCGGCAGATGCTGACGCAAGCCATCTCCCATCAGCTGACCAAGACACTGATTTGACAGTATCATCATGCCCTTTAAGCGTATTTTGGCACTGATCCGTACTGGCGTCCCAAATCTTCAGTCCCGTCGGCAGATGCTGACGCAAGCCACTCGCTCATCGGTTTCCAGACTACTGAAGTGACCGTGTAAATATGACTCTTGAGCTCGAGTTTGCATTTTCCCGTTACAGTATTCCAGATTCTGACAACACTGTCGTTTGACCCCGATGCAAGCCACTGTCCGTTTGCTGACCAGTCAATCGACCCTATCATATGGTGACTCCTGGTTATGAACGTCTGTAAGCAAGCACTCCAAAAACCAGTCATCGTGGGTTTACTTTTATCCAGTCTGGTTCTTCCGTTTGAAAGTACCGCCTGACTGCACTGTGTTCGGGGCTGAATATAAGCGCTGAAGAATATACTTGAAGGGGGTTGGTTTCTATGACATCCTTGTGATGTATCATAAAAAGATATGCATCTTCCACGAACCGGCGAGAGTCGGTTGACGGGTTCTTTACAAACGTTAGAAAAGCTGAGAGTGGAGGAATCACAACGACCTACCCGGTGCAAACCTTCCAGTTTTGCCATTGAAAGTATACCATCCGACACAGCTCCGATGAGGCTCAGAGCTTCAAGCCAGTAGAGATAATATACCCGCAGAAATATGTCGATAGCGTCGATGTCTTTTGGACTCAGGAGAGCACCCTCGCCAGTGATGCAGTCGTGCAGGTGGTTAATCCAGAAGCAACATGAATATCGCGCATGAGATAAAGGATCCGGTAGTGGAACATTGACATCTCCTCTGTCAGTCCCAGGATCTCGTAGCTTGTAGACGTTCCTATGTAGGGTTGAAGACATTATTTTCAGGGACTGTGTGAAAATATAGTGGTGCATGGCATATATCCCAGACAGCAATACACTGCCAGAGTCGAGGAGATACTCCTTTGCTGACTGATGAACTAGAGACACAGTTTGTAGGCCCGATGTCAATGTTAAAAACGAGCCACAAAGTCCAACTATTTTTTAAATTTCAGAGGTAGTGACAGACTTGTCAGAAAGAGCAGCCAGTTCGTCTAAAGTAACCGGGCGGTATACAGTAACAGCAACGGCCAGGATGAGTTTACAGAGCTCAGTATCTGCAGGACAGTCCGGATTGCAGACCTGCCTCATCATCTGCTCGTACAGTTCTTTGAGCCCTGATGGAAAGGTTGTGAGCTTCAAGATCGTATTCCATGGATTTGTCCTGGCAAGGTCTTGACAAGCCAAAGCCACCCAAAGAAAGGTATCTTTGGCATGAGCCCTGAGATAGCTGTGGACGGTACTTCTCACGATTTCATCGTAGTCTTTGAGTGCTGCCAGCTTGCTGACTTTGTACTCAATGTAACTGGTCACAGCTCCAGAAATGGAATCCTGGTTCTCAAGGCAGAGCCATAGCTTTTGTGATGGAAGGGAAAGCTTCTCCTCAATGATTGGCCAGTTCCGGCTAGACACTACCCATTTTATGTTCGCGTATGCTGTCGACTGCTCAGCGATGAAGTCCAGGAGAAATGGGAGACCCGTAGTACATTCATCGAGTCCGTCTATAAAGAAGTAGGTTCTTGGAAAATTGTCGTCTCCCATCATTTGGATGAAAATCGTCTTCAGGGCGACCCAAGCATTCGTATCTTCAAAGAGAACTTTGCCAGCCACATCGTACCTCTTTTGCACCAGCAGGAGATACATCAAGCCTCGTAGAACGGATGTGGCATTATTGATGCGGGAGTCGGCTGCTTGACAGAAGAAATAGGACAGCAATGGGCTGCCACGTTGCCCTTCCAATTCTTTGATGATGCCGCACATCAACATTGTCTTGCCTTTTCCCGGGCCACCATTTATCCAGAGCAGTCTGTTTTCGGGTTTGTTGCGCCACTCGTTGAAGATTTCATTATCAGAAATCCAAATGTACGAGTCTCTAAAGAGGCTATCCTTAGCCTCCTCGATGCGAGATTTGTCGTCACGAGGATCCGTAAGACGCAAGTCAGTCAAACAGCGATTGTGGCTCTCATTACTTGGGCCTTTTCGGTCAGCCTTGAGTCAAGCAGGGACGGATCTCGGCTTACTGTTTGCTTTGTCGAGCTCGACGTGTAGGCGCCTGAAAGCTTTGTCTCTTCCCTCGCCGTACAGTAATGGCATTTGTGTGCCGAAATTGCCGAACAAGGAGTACGCCTTGTCTTCTTCTAGTGTCGTTTTCCGTTTCTCTGCCCACTTCATTCGTTCATCAACACTGAACTTGGACAGAGGGCTACCCCTCAGCGCGTTGACATTTGCTTTCTCGGAAGGCGGACTGCCACGAGGCGATGGTATCAACGCTCGTCTTTAAGCGCTTTGCTTTCGAGCGGGTCACGCGCGACTCCGTAACGTCTGACATATATACATAGCATCTGGCAGCACAGCGGTACCACGAAAACATGCGGATAAGGGATTCCTGCAGTTCAGTGGAATTGGACTTGTCGATACAGCAGGTATCCACCCAGTAGTACTTCAAGCCATCGCGAGTTGCCTGATTCCCACAGAACCGGATCTTGTCATAACCACGTTTCTTCTCGTAGGAGTCGTTCTGAATGTCTGAAAACGTGACCTCTTCGTCGCCCCATGTGTGTGAGAGGATAGCATAGGGGGGTGGAGGGGTATGGTTAGGAAGTCTGCCAGGCTAGTTTTGCCGGCACTGTCACGATGCAGCAGCCGCAATCTTAGTGTAGGCTCAGCCTTGTCTTCAACGCTGAGCTCAAAGTCGTTCGTTCGTCTCTGACAGTCGGGAGGATTTCTGCTTGGCTTTTTAGCCTCCTTGCACATCAAGGTTCCGTCAGATGTGATCAGGTTGAGTTCTACGAAATAGATGGCGGGGCAATCCCATATATGCTCGACACAGGGCAAGGCGTTCATTCAGTCTTCCCGTCGTTGGGCAGACAAGTGGGGCCGGGCGCAATTCTATATCACGTGCCCGTGCTGCGCCTACCTCCTGCCTATTTGTCCAGCTTCCTGGAGCTCCACTCGACTCGGGAGCTCTACAGCAACAGCAACAATGGCGGCCAGCTACTGGGACTCGACACAGCGGCGGTTCTGGGAGTTCAGCAAGGAGCAGCTGGCGGCGCGGCGGCGGCAGCGGCAGGAGGAGGAACGCAGCCTGGTGCAGATGTGTCCGCTGCCGGAGCAGCGATACCTGAACATGTTTTTCTTCCAGCGTGAGTTCTCACCCGCCTGTGACTTCTTCTGTTTCTCCTTTCCCTCCCGCTGACCCCTGCAGAGCTTAACCGGCTGGGAAAGCGGACGAACGTGCGACAGCAGGCCCTAGCGACGGCACAGGTGTACCTCAAGCGGTTCTACCTGCAGGTGGAGCTGCGACGGACGAATCCATACCTGGTCATGGCGACGGCGCTGTACCTCGCCTGCAAGACGGAGGAGTGTCCACAGCACATCCGACAGGTCTCGCAGGAGGCCAAGGGTCTGTGGCCGGACGTGGGTGCGCACTGCCTCGAGATCACGCGCATCGGCGAGTGCGAGTTCTACCTGATCTCCGAGCTGCGCTCGCAGCTCATCGTCCACGCCCCCTATCGCACCCTGCTGTCGCTGCAGGGCGAGCTGGGCCTGCATCCGGACGAGCTGGCCCATGCCTGGAACGTGGTGAACGACCACTACATGACCGACCTGCCGCTGCTGTACCCGCCTCACGTCATTGCCGTCACCGCCCTGTTGTGGGCTCTGGTGCTGCCACCGGGAGGAGGAGCCGGAGGGGGCGGTGGCGGCGCTGGAGGAGGGGGAGGTGTGGGAGGCGGTGCAGGGGCTGGAGGTGCAGGTGCGGGAGGTGTAGCGGGCGGAGGAGGCGCCGGTGGTCCAGGTGCTGCCGGCGCAGGAGCCAACGCGGGCGTTGGTGGAGCTGTTGGCGGCAACGTCGGCGGCATGACGCCCGGTGGCGGCGGTGGCCTCCACGGACCCTCATCTCTTCCGGCGCCGCCCCAACTGCACACGTCCTACTCGTCGCTGTCGACGCTCGGCGGACCCGGTGCCACCAATACGCCCGGTGGCAGCAACACGCCGGGCGGCGGTAGCGGCGGCAGCATGTTGCCGAGCACGCCCGGCATGGGCGTCGGTACCCCGAATATGCCCGGCGGTGTTGCGGCCGCTCTGGTCCAGGCACAGGCTCGCGCAGCCGCCGTGGCGGCATCCCAACAAAACGCTGCTGGTGGTGGCGGTGGCGGCGGCACGCCCAACATGGGCAGCAGTATGGTGGCGCTAGGTGCGCTCGGCAGCATCAACAGCATGGCGGCCACCATGGGCACTATGGCGGGCATGGGCATGGGCAGCATGAACTTGGGTGGCATGAACATGGCCGGCATGAACAGCATGGTCGGTGGTGGTGGCTTGAGCATGAACGCTGCCGGCGGGGCAGCAGCAGCAGCAGCAGCGGCGGCTGCGGCAAATGGCAGCCAGCAGGTCGTCCAACAAGGTGGCCAACAGGTCGGCTCCGCTGCAGCTGGCGACGATAGCAGCCCGCAGGACGGTGGAAGGGGCGCTATGCTGCAGTGGCTCATCAAGTGGCTGGCCGACAGCGGGCTCGACATGGAGGCAATCATCGACTGCACCCAGGAGCTCATCTCGTTCTACGTCTGCAGCGATGAGTACAACGAGAAGCTGACGCGGGAGCAGATCAACCGCTTCATCAAGGTCCGAGGCCTGGATCGGTGAGAGAGCGAACGGAAACAATTATTTTTAATACGATTACTTAATGGACGACGTTACGAACTTACGGCCAAGACAGGCAGGCGCTGATGTGCTCTTGCAGTCAAGTGATTATCTAATTGCGCGACCGGTACATCACAAAGCGCCGGCAGGCGTCACAATGTCAGCTCACCTTCGTATTGGCCCTCAAGCTGATCGCTGCCCTAAGCGCCAGGTGCAATATCGCGCTCTATCAGTATTTTATATGCTTTACTATGCGGAGAAGCGCCTGGCCCTAGGCTGTCGTACAAAGCATGCATTCGTGCCAATCAAGCATACGAGTACGTGCTCAAAATAGTCACTGTTCATGCTTTTATATTCATATTTCTTTCATTCGAGTCTTTTCCCGGTTGCAGCGCCCACAGGCGTCGTCTTCTCAGCTAATTTGCACACGACATCATCACACATGGTAACACAATCCAACAAAACGTCACAAAAACGGATGGCCGCTATTATCCGTCGCTGCCAACTGAACCACGAGGAAGATGCAGAATACACGATGCTCCTTTGCTCCACTATCTCTCAGTCGCGACACGGGAATCTCCGAAGCAGAAAAGCAGAAACCGACTCCTCAGAAACCCTCCCTTTACCAGAGTCCTGCAGCTGCTAAAGAAAACAGAGCTTGTACACGATGACCCAAGAACCAGAAAAATGACACGGAGAAATAGAAGCTAGAGCGGCAAGATATCAATGGAGACACAGTTGACCCAACCATAAATAGACAAGCAAAAAATACCAAAAACCCAAACGTGAACACGCAAGGGCCGCTAGGCCCTTTCTTTGCCTGCCAACCTCCCCGATGTTGCTCCCAGACAAACCCGTCGCAGTTGGCCAAAACCAGAATAGCACATCAGAACACCAACAAACAGCGATTCTTAACCTGTCGCCGTTGTATCTCCATTTGCGGAAAACCAAAAGACCATAACCAGAAAATGAGAGAGAAGATGCCGTCCCAAGACGCTCGTTCTATGAAAGTTTG
Source organism: Grosmannia clavigera kw1407 (assembly GCF_000143105.1). NCBI lineage: Eukaryota > Fungi > Ascomycota > Sordariomycetes > Ophiostomatales > Ophiostomataceae > Leptographium > Leptographium clavigerum. The sequence continues at coordinate 1,928,261 of NW_014040560.1, read as the reverse complement.
TTCTTTCATCCCGTATACCCGTGATCAGCCGTATTTTATCATTGTCGAAACAAAAATGTCGCCCGCTCCTTTATGGGAAGACATGAAACGATGCAAAGCCGCAAGAACTCCGTTGTAGATACCGATATAAGCAGGGATTAGAATTTTGTCGAGAAACGTTTGTATCCGTAACCGAATAAATCGAAAAATATTAAGAAACGCAAAGTCGTCGTCTCAAAGACAGTCGCCATCTTTCGAGACTGAGAGCACCGGACATCCAGATCGGGTATTTCTTCGTTTCTTTTTTGTTTACCGTGGAAGAAATGCCAAAGATTGAACAAAAGAGAGGAAAGAAGGGGAATGGGAGAGAAAAAGAAAAGAAACAAGGTATCGATTGTCGTCCATTGCTCGCCGGTCGGACAGAAGCAGAGTGCTGGATATTCGCTCATAAAGCAGTCCAAAGTCCGCGTCAAACGGTGGAGGATCAGTTTTGTACAGAGATGGGAGGAATGGACAGGTTGGTGAGAATGTCCCAAGATGTTGCATGGTAGCTAGTCATGTGTGCGAACCCACACTCTGTTTTGTTGCCGTTGTGTTCGTCAACGAATACCAGTCGTTTCTATTGTTTGTGGTTTTGTTTTTCGTCTGTCCGGTGTTCGCGCCCAGAAGATGCCCAGCTGTCGAGAAGAGACAAGTTGGGTTTCCTAAATTCAGTCATCCCGCACACACACCGATACCGACAAAGGGTCGACAACTAGCCTGCACCACCCATGTGCATGAAAGCAAGCTGGGGCGTGCAGTCTAGTCGACTCTACCATACGGCACCGATCTGCTGCGGGATGCGCATGCCTGGGGACCCAGAAGGCGGAATGGGAGTAGACATGCTAATGTGCGATGCTGGGCGCGACGAAGGGTGAACAATCGGAATAGGATTGCGGGCGCGAGTGGCCGCAGGTTGATACAGCTTCGTTGCTTGTTGCGTCAGAGTGGGGAGAGTAAATGAAGGTGATGATGCGTTCAGAGAGAAGATTGGCGCCACCTGCGATGGCTGAGACGGCGAGTTTTCCGGAGAATTGCTAGCCAGTGACGAGCGCTCAGAAGAACTGTGGATGGAAACCAACTGGAAGGGAGGTGCGTAAGAATATGAGTCACGAGGGCGATGCCAGACAAAACAGCGACGCGCAGGACAAGTCATCATCCGTATGGACGAATCAAGTGATAACTTACGTCGTTTTCAGACAGCAGGCCTGGGCAAAACTCCATGTCATCTTCTAGATCGAAAGAACGGCCGGCTTCGAACTTGACACGGAACGTGTTGAGGTTGAGGCTGTCGGTCATCTCCTTTAGGGAGCGGATCTGGCGGTACTGTTGCTGCTGCTGGTGTTGTTGTTGCTGATGATGATGCTGTTGTTGTTGCTTGTGGCCGTTCTGAGACATGGACAGACGCGGTGCCCGTCGATTGCGGCCGCCGTGATGACTGTGGCCAACGGCCGACGCCATTGTTGGCGTCGGGTGTTGCTGGTGAGCATTGTAGTAGTAAGCAGACATGTTGATGAGATGTTATGTGGAGAGGACAAGCCAATAGTGATGAAAGGTCGATCAGATCAGAGAGATGATGTTGAGCAGCGAGGAGAAGCCGTGGTGGGCAGTTTGGTTGGTGGAGCGATTTAAATTGTCGGGATGACTGGGAGGTGGCGTGGTTTTGTTGTTCAAGGGGTGTCTCTCCTTTAGTTGACGCTAGGGGGCGGTGCTTTGGTTTATGGAGGTGGTTCGAACTCAATTCGAAGTCGTTGGCTGTGCAAGAGTGCGGTGAGGCCGAAAAGCATAGAATGAAAGGCGACGATATGGAGGATGTATTGAGGTATTTTTTGTCGAAAAGCAGTTTGTTGAGAAGGGGTTGGTCTGGTGTGCCGGGAGGCAAGGATGTTTATGGGAAGAGGGATTGAAAAGAAGTCGGGGTGGACGTGGGATGTGGAAGAGGGGAAATGTTGAAGAGAAAAGGGAAATGGGAAAGAGTGGGAGATTGAGAGGGAGAAGTATTGGCTCGAAGATTGGATGGTTGGTGGAGAGCAAGGGACGGAGCACAGAGAGAGAGATGGGAAGGGAAAAGAGGGAAAGGGCGGGAAGAAGGGGAGTGGGTCGGGGAGGGCAAGTACGGGCAGCCTGAGCAAGGCCAGCAGACCAGGTCAGCCGGGGGGGGGGGGGAAGGAGCAAGGAGTGGTGCGCACAGGGCAGTGGGTCCTGGCAAAAACAGCAGAGGCCTCTGTTCTAGTGCTTTCAGGGACAGGCTGGCATGCAAGACGCAGTACATGCATGGACAGGACGCCAGTCGTATGTACGGAGTACGATACGGGCAGACAAAGGCCGGCCTGGTTCCAGGCGGTTGGGGGAGCAGGAGAGAGAAGGGTGCATGACAGACACAGTGCGGCGAGGCGCAGCGCTTGGTCAGGCCAATTACTTGTAGCAGGTAATGGCCAGGCCTCAGAGAGGAGCCAGGGCCAGCCCGAAAACGGAAGGGGCAAGGAGGCAGCGAGACAAAAACAAAGGAGAGGCAGCGCATACTCGTAGTGCTGACGGCAAAGGCGGCCGGCGGCATGCCTCTGGACGCACATCAAGAGACCTAATTCGGCGGAAATAGAAACTGGGGGAAACTGTGAAAAAGACCAGTCTCCACAGGACCAAACCCCTGTTGTTATTGTCCCCACCGTGTCTTCGCCACCCCTTTTCCGGATAGCCATTGGGCAGGGCGGAGAAGGCGCTACGTCGTAGGGGGACTAGGCCGGTCTGTATCTGGAGCCAATTGCAATTTACGGTGGCCATGTGCAGCCCTGATGGCATCGGCTGCAGGACAGTGCCGGACGACAGGGGCACGGTGTCCCGGGTCGGGCGATCGAGAGATGGGCTGCAGAAGAGGGCAGAAGGCGCGCCGGTTCTCGGGCGTGCTTGTCTTTCCGATGGCGAGAGAAGAAAGGCATGGCCGAAGCCACGAGGAAAGAGCCGGGGGCAGCTCGGACGGGGGCGTATTCGGAAATTCGAGCTCGCCGTACGCGCGCTGTTGATGTGGCTTTTTCCTTCACCTGCACAGGTCACCCGACCGGGTCTGGCGGCTGCGGTGCCGAACAGCTCAGCACAACACCACTGCATAGTCCAGCATAACAGTTATACCGGCCCGCAAAATCCCAAACACGTACTATGAGGGGCAGTCTGCTGTTTGGGCGCGGAAATGGGGATACCAGCTGCATCGGGGAGGTTTGAAAGATGAATGGGCGGTGTCCGCAAGGTACCCAAGTACCCGTACTGCGTACGAAAGGATACGAGCATGCGGCAAAAAGACGGAGTCTCGTACACTTTAGCAGAGTCCGTGGCTGGTGGAGCCCCCTGGCCATCTCGCTACGGACCACACGGAGCGCCACAGAGGATAGTGGGAAGGTGACGCACAGCGCAATGAAAAAAAACCGGGCTCTGACGCTACGGCGCAAGATACTCCGTGCACAGTGCTGAAGGGCCAGAGAAATGTCCCCTGTCCGGTCAGCCGAATCGGAAACGGGCGCAGGAGGAGGGGGCGTTCGCGAAACGGGAAAAAGGCAGAGAGCGGGTATGGAAATGCAAGAGGTGGTGGCAGGCTATGTGTGGACAAGGGGAGGGCGAGAGGGGGGCCAAGAAGAGGGGAGGTCGAGAGTGTACTCCGTTTGTGTGTGTTTCTCTCTGGCAGACGGGCGTCGTTCTTCTGCAAGCTTCCTGCATGATGGGAGTGGCACTTGCGCTATTGCCCAGTCGTCAGGCGGCGCTTTGCTAGATGCAGACAAGGGGGCGAGGCTATGTGTCGAGTAGGAGTTGGAGGGTGGGTGGAACCGTGGTAAGGGATGGTGATGATGGTGATGTAGAGAAAAACCAGGCTGGGCACAGCTGCGTGAGCCGGCGGTTTCCCCCCACGTACGGAGGGCCAGTGAGGTTTCAGGAGGCGGAGACAGGCTCAGTCAGGTACTCGTCTCGCTCGTCTCGGCGGTCTGACCTCTGGTCGTCGTCCGCCTCGGCGGTCTGCCTTGGATTGTGTTTTTGGAGGCAGGGCCGACGATCTGGGCCATGGCCATTTCGATAACGCGAAATATCGAAATATCGAGATGCTTGTAATGACATGAGGCAGATTGCCCAGGTAATTTGGCGAAAATTCGGGTGGAGCAAGATGCGGTGGGTTAGATGACCAGGGTGGATGCTTTTTGTTGGAATGCCATATTGGAAGGCAGAAATGCCAACGGTCGACCGGCAAACGCTGCCCAACAATGGGGCTCATTTCGGAGGGTTGTGTTTGGGTGCGGTCATGTGACTGGACGACATAAGATGGGGCACTTCTAGTACGGTAAAGTCCGTATTACGAAGTGAGATACTTACGACATACTCCGTACTCCGTACATGCACGAAATAAGATATCATTTGCGATACGGCCTATTTAATATTTGGTGTAATTGCTAAAGAAGATCATACCTTGTAGACCGACACAATCTCGCGGTCATTTAGACTGATGAACGGCATGCAGGCCTTAAAAGGTATCGCTGCAAGTGTTCTTAATTTGGACCTGGCGCCAAGGTCGTCAATACTACTCCGTATGCAAAGCAAACTGGAGGGTTACACCTTGAGGCGCTCGTACGAAAAGAGCCGGCCGTGCAAGATGGGAGGTGGCGTCAAGCGCTCGGATATACTCTCTTGCAGCTTATTTCAACGGTATGTGAATTCTGACTGCATAACTGGCGATTGCTTGCCAGAGGCGGCCGTGATGGTCGATACCGTGTTTAAGCGCTTATGACGGTTAAAAAACACGCCATGCTACATAGTATTATGCGCCGCCTGCTTTCTGCAGGGGAAGACGGGAGCAGGCGGCATGGTTGTAAGATATATCTTCTTCTTTGCGGGCAGAAGGGAGACCTTGCTGCTACAGTAATGCCATTTATATCCGAGCCATCCTCTGAGCGATTCTGAGCGAGTTGAAATGTCACTGTGGTTTTTCTATGGTATGACACGATGGGGGACTATTTCGCAATCAAAACCTGTACGGCAAAGAGGCAGGATGCCCCGTCCATGTGTCGCCGTACTGTGCAGAGCGGCCATACCTGGAGATAGCCGTCCCAGACGATGCCCAGGAGGTGCTTTCTGTCCGGTTCATTGTCACCGCGCACGATCAAGGTAAGATACGATACGACCAAAGCGTCGGTGCGGCTCGGGGCAGCCTGTTCTGACCTTTCACCCGGCTCTTTCTGCAGGCTTCAGCGGGACTTCGGGCGACGTGCCGCCGTACGAGATGTCCTTTACCTGGTTCTCGGTGTACGCCGATCGGGTCAACGGGCACAAGGACCCGAGACGGCTCAAGGTGCAGAGCAACTACCGGGCCTCAGCAGCCTTTCGCACACACGACATTGTGTGGGACGGCAGCGATGCGGACGACGCCAAGACGCGGTGGCTGGCGTCGCTGCGCGGTGGCGACCGGCTGCAGCTGTATCCGCGGGCCTTTTACCGGGCGTGGGTCAACCTGGTCGCGGGGGCCGAGATGGTGGTGACGTACGTGCCCTGCGACGTGGAGGAGCGGCTGCATGCACAGGCCCGACGGCTGCTGTATGCGGGAGGCAGCCGGCCAGCGAAGCTGGCGTATGTCAGTCTGAGCCTGGACCGGCGCGAGATCCGGCTGCTCGAGGTGCTCCCGGGGGCCTACGACGAGGCCATCCGGTGCCGGCTGGCAACGGCAGAGCTCGCGAGCGACAGCAGCGCGGCAGGACCGCAGTTTGAGGCGCTGTCGTACTGTTGGGGGGAGGCGATAGCCGAGGAGGGCACGGAGGTGGCGATCGTGGAGATGCAGGGACAGAGACGGCCAGAGCAGCAGTTTCTGCGGGTGTCGCGGTCGGTCGAGCTGGCGATCCGGCGGCTGCGCCACGACGACGGCCAGACGAAGCGAGTGCTCTGGATCGACTCGGTGTGCATCAACCAGGCCGACCTGGAAGAACGGGCGCACCAGGTGCAGATCATGCACGACATCTACGGGGCGGCGGCGCAGGTCAACGTATGGCTGGGCGAGGGCGACGGGCGGGCGTGCATGGCGATGCGGATTCTGCGGGACATTTACAAAGAGGTCAAGAAGTGCGGTGGCGACGACTTGTTCCGACGGATGCACCTGATCTTTGACGAGCACGCGCGGGCGCTCGAGACAGCCAGCGGCACGCACACCGAGTCGCTCTATCACGCGATGGCAGCGCTCTTTGGCAACTCCTGGTTCCGGCGCGTCTGGGTCTTCCAGGAGGCGCTGGCCGGTCAGGTCACAGTGGTGCACTGCGGGCGGGAGTCGATCCGGTGGTCGGAGCTGGTGGCCGTGCATGCGCTCTTCAACCGGGGCGACAACTTTCTGTCGCCGCTGCACAGCGCACCGCAGGCTTTGATGCCGCCGTTGTGGGAGGTGTTGGGGAGCGAAAGCGAGAACAGAAAGAAGACGACGAGCGTGAGCGAGGACAAAAAACCCCTCTTCGACATCCTCCTCTCCGGCATCGAGGTCGAGGCCACCGACCCGCGCGACAAGATGTTTGCCCTGCTCGCCTTTGGCCGTGAGACCGGCCAGCGCATGCGCCGCCTGCCGCTGGCTATCCGGCCTGACTACACCAAGCCGGTCGAGCAGGTGTTTGCCGACCTGACGCGCTGGCTTCTGCTCGAGCAGCGCTCGCTCGACGTCCTCTCGGCCGTCCACGCCCAGCCCGGCCGCACCTGGCAGGCCCTGCACTGCTCGTCGCTGGCCGCACCCCCATCGCCGGCTCGACCGACCTGGACCCTCTGCCCCGACGGCAGCAAGCACTGGATCCATGCCACGCTCCTGGCGCAGTTGGACTTTGCCGCCGCCTCCACGGCTGCCTGCCCGCTCGACCTCGCCCTGCTCGACGCGTCTGCGCAGGCTGACCCGCTGCTGCTCCGTCTTCGCGGCTTCCGCGTCAGCATCGTCACCCAGATCACCGCCTTTCCCTTCGACCAGGTCCAGCAGCGATGCGTCGAGGAGAAGGAGAGCAACGACCACTACTGGGCCGATCTCCTCCACGCCTTTGCCGCCATCTTCGATCCCGGCTGCGTCGTCAAGTCCTGGGTCAGCTCCCGCGTCGATGCCCACACCGAAAAGGGCTCCTTCCGCCACGCTGAACCGAACGCTGTCATCGCCGAACACTTGTACGCCCACTGGGGCTACGGCCCCGTGCCGCCCAACAAGGCCGCCAACCTCGACCGCTGGGAGCCGCCCCGCTACCGCCTCGTCGACAGCACTGCCGTTCCGCCCTGCGTCAGCCGCTGCCTCATGGTCCTCTCCGATGGCGCTGTCGGCCTCTGTCCCAGCACTGCTCGCGAGGGCGACATCGTTGCCGTCCTCTACGGTGGAAAGGTGCCCTTCCTCTTGCGTCCTTCGCTGTCCACCGCATCCACACAGCCCACCGTGGAGCTGGTCGGAGAGTGCCTTCTGCGGGGAGTCATGCACGGCGAGTTTGTCGGCTCCCAGATGCGAAACGGCTGTGCGCCAGAGGTTTTCTCCATTGTTTAATCGTTCTCAGAAGTGGCGGTGTGCCGGCCTGCCAAGATCGTGCATCGCTCCTGCCAGATATGCATTGTGTGGTATCAAGCAGTTACACCGCGCCAGTCGCTTCCTACTTTGTGTCCATGCAAGGGACAAAGAGCCACGTGACAGTGGTTCTTGTTTCTGTCCTGCATCTACGTCTTTGATCTTATTGCCCTTATTGCTTACTACTTGCACGTCATACTGCACAGTCTCTGACGTCATCACGTCCATCATGATATTGCTTTACACTATCAGGCTGTCGTCTCTTGAGACAGTCCTCGTGCCTGTGCCCGCTTGACATATCTTACACAAACAACCAGTATTACACACAAATCCACCAACGAAATGTCTTCTGTCGCCATGTCTCTGCGTACCCTCCATCTGCGTCCGGTCCGGCCGCTGCCATCTCTGCGTCCGCTGGCCGTCCAGACACAGGCGCTGTCCCTGTCGGCCGTACGGCAACACAAGGAGTCTGAGTCAGGTGTGTTTCAACCAACAGCCCGTAGAAGAGGCCGCTCCCAGTACCGAGAACTGACTGATGACCCACACCAGAAGACCCGGACTTTACCGTCGAGCAGCTCAAGGAGCAGTCGCTCAAGCAGCACAAGGAGGGCCGCGGCGAATGGATGCCCGGCCTCGCATCCGACAGCGAGGAGGCCCTCAAAGCCGACAAGAGCGACAGCCCGGAACTGCCCGCAAAGACGCCGACCGGTCCGAACAATCCGACTGTCCGGGCTTGACTGAGATTTGGTATCAACAACTTGGACCGGATCCGCGAGATAGAACAGAGAGTCGCCGTAAAACGATCTTCCAAAAATAATTATGGTGCTTGAAAAAGTAGAACCATTGTGCCTCCTGTCGTGCGTTCCTTGATGCAATGCCGAAGCTAGCAATCCCCTCTACAGCCTGCCAAAACTCGCTTCTCGTCCACGACCTCGACCTCGTCCACGACCTCCACGGCCTCCACGACCTCGCCCGCCGCCATGCCCGCCGCCTCGTCGCGCAAAAAACTTGGGGCCGGTAGCTGCAGTCTGCCGTCTATCGTCGTCTGACTCGTCGCTGCCGCTGGAGCGGCTGGCTTGGCGAAACTGCTTTTCCTCGGCTGCACTACTGCCGTTGCTGCCGCTGCTGCTCTCGTCATCGTTCGCATCATCGTTGTTACTATCCGACTCCTCTAGTCGCACCACCGTCGGCCCGTCATTGTGTTTGGCCATGGGAAGCACCACTGCGGTCCCTCCTCCTTTCTTAACCACCTTCTCCACTGCCGGTTGCTGTAGCTGAGGTCCCCGCGCAAACGCCGGTGGCCCAATCCGCACAGAGATGTTGGACATCCCTGGCGGCCTCGTCGTCCGTATCGGCACGCTTTCTGGCGTCTCGGCTTCGGACTCAGATGCTCCTGCCGATGCTTCTGCTACCACTGCTTCCTCCTGGTCCCGTTTTGGCGACTTACGCCTGATCCGGAACTTTTTGCCCAGGAGAGCCATGCGCTCAGCCATCGACATGAACTGCGTCGGCACCTGTGTCTGTGTCGGCACCTGCGTAGGAGGCACAGCTGGGGACACCTGCTTCTTAGGCGGACGTCCTGGCCGTCGCTTCGGCGCCTCTGGCACCACCGCAGTGGGCGTGCTGTTGTGCTGGACACGACGTGGCCTGCCACGCCTGACCTGGCTTTCCTCATCGCCTTCGGACCCAGAGCGTGGGTTGACACTCGTCCGACGCTTGGCTGGCAGCGAGATCGAAGCCGTTGGCCCATCGTTCGACAGGCCGTGGAATGGGAGCCCGGACAACGCGTCTGAGCCAGCAACCGACTTCCGCGGACGACCACGCTTTCGTGGTACCGAAGCCGGAGCCGGAGCCGGCGTAGGAGCAGCAGCAGGAGCAGCAGCAGGAGCAGCAGCAGGAGCAGCAGCAGGAGCAGCAGCAGGAGCAGCAGCAACAGCGACATCAGCAGGAGCACTGGCATCATCACTGACACCAGCACCAACATCAGCTGCTTTGGGAGACGCAGCTAGCGCTACCGGCCGCTTCAGCTGCTTGTCCGCTTCGGCCTGTTCCGCAGACGCAGACGCTGCCATGTCCAGCAACGCATCCATGTCCAGCAGATCGTCGTCCGCATCGCTCTCAATCTCCACCACATACGACTTCTTTGGTCGCGCGTGCCGCAGCTCAGGCACGTTGGCCGGGAAGCCGTACGACGGCCCCTTCTCGACGCTGTCATCACTGCCCTCGTTGTCTCTGGCCACCTGTACTTCCGCCATGCTGTCCGCGTGCGAGCCGTTCATGTGCGTGTCCGGATTGTCCACCGGCACCACCGGTGCTGCAGGTCCCGAGGCTATGGTGACGGGAGTGCTGTGCTGCTCTGCGCTGTTGGCCGCAGCATCGACAACCATGCCGGCCAAAGCAGGGTTGGCCACACCGTTGCTGCCGCCACCATCGGCCACCACCGACACCGCCAACACCGCCGACACCGTCGACACCACAGACGGCTGTGGCATGCTCGGCATCGTTGGCGGGGCCGCGTTTACGGTTAAGAGCGCCGGGTCCAGATGCATTTCCAGATCGCTTAGAGGCCGTGCCTTCTTGCGGTGCAGCTTCCGTACCCGGTAGTCGGGGTCGATGTCCTTCTCCTGCCGCGGGCGTCGTGCCGGCCTCTGCTCAAAGCTGTCGAGAAACTCGGGCGGCTCGTCCATCAGCTCCAGTCCCACCGGCAGCTGATGTGGCGGTGGCTCGCTGTACGGGTCGAACAGGATCTTGTCGGGGCTGTCGTCGTTTTGGTAGTACGCCCTGCCAAACATTGTCATCATCTCCTCGTTGGGGTCTGCATATCCAGTCGGGTCGGGGTAGTTCTGCAGCGACTGCGACTGGCTGTCCAGAGCCGTCTCTGCCACCGGGAACGACGACTGCGGCGCATCGGTCGCGTAGCCGTTGCTCAGCATGCTAACATCTTGTCCGTCGTACTCTTCGTTTTGCGTTGCATATCCGTCCACGCCGTTCATGCCGCTCACCCCATCTGCGATGTCCATGTCGTCCATGCCGACCATGCCGTCCGCAACTATGCCGTGCGCACCCATGTCCCCACCATTCTCCGGCTGTGCCGCCTTGGCCTCATCGGCTGCTCGGCGCAGTCGCTGCATGCGCAGGCTGTCCTTGCTGCGGCCCTCCTCGCCACCGTTGCGCAGCCAGAGCAGGTTGTGCAGTCTGAAGTTGATCAGCGACTCCACGCTGCGGTCGTCCGCAATCGGCCGCGTGTCGTGGCCGAGTAGCGTGCTCTTGGGCACGTACGGCTTCGTCAGGCCGACACGCCGACATGCGCCGCAGTTGCAGATCTTCAGGCAGCGCGGACACTTCCAGTATTCCTGCTGCATCACCGTCTGCGGCATCATGTCAAAGCCCCGGTACAGCACGCCGTAGCAGTAGGCCTCCACGCAGCCGGGCGTCGTGCAAAATGCGAGCCGGTACCGGTGGTCCTTGTGGCAGCACGAGTGGCACCGGTACGTGTCGCCTTTCTTTGGTGCGCGTATCGGCTTCTTCTTCTTCTTCTTGACTCGGCCATCCTCATCCACCTCCGGCTCCGACAGCTCCCGGTCCGTTTTCGTGGGCAGCGGCTGGGTAATGTCGCGAAACGGCCGCCGCCGCAGTTGCTCCTGGCAGATCTGCGCCACGGTCTTGTGTCCCGTGCGCAGCCTGGCCACCTGCAGGGCCGACGGCGACGCAAACGCGTCGATGAAGCCGTCGTTGCTGATTACCATGGTCCGCCAGCGCTCGTAGTTGCCCACCAGCTCCTCCCACGGCCACTGCTCGCACCAGCCCAGGCCCGACACACACGCGCACGACCGGCCCATGGCATAACACTCCATGCAGATGTCGTACGTGTCGTCTTCGCCCTCGCCCAGCTGCCGCGTGCAGTGTGTACATGTCAGGAAGCGGTTGAAGATATTGGCCCGGCAGTACGAGCATGTGATGTTGGAGTCGAACGGGATGTACTCAACGTTCTTCTCTTTGGTACCAAACATCTCGTCCACGAGAATCTCGGCATACAGCTGCAGCAGCTTCTTGAAGTCGCCGGCCACCTGCTGCGTTCGCACGGAGTTGCCCGCTACATCCTGGCTGATGCCAAACGTCGCCAGCTGGTGGTCGGTGCTGGCAACCTTGAGCTCGGCGTAGTACTTGCCGAGCGTGTAGTAGATGATGGCCTTGTTCTTGTACTGCTCGTCGCGGCAGACGAGCCGCGCTTTGGGAAGGGCCTCGTGCAGCGCCATGTCGAGCGTCTCAACCACGGTGCGGTTCCACGCTACCTTGATCGTGCGCGTGCCGCGGTTCCACACCTGATGTGGCGCCAGCGGCGGTACGAGGATCAGATCGCCTGGTCGCTGCTCGACAATGTAGACCGGGAAGGTGGCCTTCTTCCACGCGTTGATCTGTGCAAAGTGCTTCTCGATCTCGACATCGTGGCCCAGCATTGACAGAAAGTACTCGCCGACGACCTCGCGGTCCTTGGTCTCGGTCATGAACCAGATGGAGCTGCCCGGCCGCTCGCCTTTTTCCGCGCCCGATGCCTCCACCATGATGTTCTGGCCCAGACTGGCACACATCTCGCGATGGGCAGGCGTGTATGTGCCCTCGTGGCCGATGTAGCACATGAGGTTCTCGGCGCGCATCTCCGGCGGCAGGCTGCTCATCAAGTCGCCGGCACGGGCTGCCTGGTGCGTGTCGACAAACATGCCGTCGTCGTCCATGACTTCGTTGCTTGTCCGCGGCTCCACGCTCTCGTTGAGGTAGAAGATGCTGAGCGGAAGAGCCTTGCGCAGCCGATCGGTCCACTCGGGCGGGCAGTCCATGTCCTTGAGGTACAGGCGCTGACGGCGCTCGTCGCGGAAATTTCGGGGCGTCCACTGGTCGGTCAGCTGCTTCATGGACCGCAGGTAGTGACCCATCGTCATAGGGATATTGCATTTGTTGTTGATGTCCCACACGTTCTCCTCCTTCTTGTTGTAGTTGTCCTGCAGCCATTGCGGGCTGAACAGGTGCTTCGGTAGCCGGGCATTCCAGTTGTTGATCACCAGTGGCTTCCCACCGTTTATGACATGGACGTAGACCAGCTGCTCAAAGCGCTGCTGGCCGAGGGTGAAAATTTCCGAAGCTGAGATGTGCGTGGCCCATTCGAAGTTGGGCGTGTCGGCAACGAGGTCGTGCAGGTCGAGGTCTGGCGGGATCGGGTCGAACTTCGCCTGGGGATGGAGGGAGCTCGGCATCGTCGCAAGCAGCGGAAGTTTCCGCGAAGACGTCGGGTTTTGCTTCCTCAGGCGTCAGCTGCTTCGATCAATAAAGTGGGCGAGTGTCGTTGCGATAAATAGGCGCTGTGAGCGGTTGTCGCGCTGCAGCAATGTCGCGACGCGGCATAGATTGGCTATTTCGATCGCTCGCAGCAGACGAAAGCGGGACAGCACCGCTCATGCAATCCGCATCGACGTGTATGTTGCAGGAAGATGTTTCAGAAAACCAGATATTTGCTCGAACTATTCACTTTGCCTCCATCAATTCGCGAGTGACGGCAGGAATTACCAAAACGCTCCTTCCCAGTTCGAAAAAACGGGCCAGTAGAAAGGTGGGGGCGTCCTAGTGACGCCGCAACTTCTTATTGGTTGGAGCTTCAAATGGCGATGCAGCACTCTGCAGCTATCTGATTCCGTATATGTATCTTGGCGTTGATATATGTAGTTTTTGTTGCCGAGAAACAAAGGCACGAGTCAGTGTCATTGGAACCGAGTTGTCAGGAATTTAAAGCTGGCATTGGTTTTCTGTTTCCGAGAAGCGAGCAAGGCGAGACGAGAAGCTGTTTGCTCTTACAGGACGTTGTGGGGACAAGCCGAAGTCACGTGCATGTGGCACAAAAGCTTCAGAGATATTTCACATGCGCAATGGCACCAGACTCGGGCAAAGTTACGTCTTCTTCCAGTGATTGACATCTGTGACGGCGAGCTCGGCTGTGCCAGCGAAGCCTAACCAGCTTTACGGACTTGAAACGATGCAATCTCTCTATAGCCGCAGCATGCGGCTAACACGGCCAGCGAGCCTCTACCGGCAGCAGGCTCTCGCCTTCCGTCGACCGTATGCAGGAGTCCGGACGCTGGATCGAATCCATACGACGGCCATGGCCCGGGTGGTAGCTTCTCCGACGGTCTCTGCGAGCACTGGCACAGACGATCGGCCGACGGCACCATCACTGCCGCCATACACACGCCCGACTTCAGGCCTCCTCTCAGTGCTTCCGGCGTCCTGGGTTCCATACGCAGAGCTGACACGCATCGACAAGCCGACGGGAACGTACTACCTCTTCTTTCCCTGCCTCTTCTCGACGCTGATGGCGGCACCCATGGTACAGCCGGCTATGGCGACGCCCGGGGCCGTGGCCGGCACGTCGCTGCTCTTCTTTGCGGGCGCCCTGATCATGCGCAGTGCCGGCTGCAGCATCAATGACCTCTGGGACCGCAACCTAGACCCGATGGTGGCGCGCACGCGACACCGGCCGCTCGCCCGCCAGGCTATCACGCCCTTCCGCGGTCTCGCCTTTACGGGGGCGCAGCTGCTGGCTGGCCTCGGCATCTTGGTGCAGTTTCCGACGTCGTGCCTTTACTACGGCATTCCTAGCCTCGCGCTCGTGGCCACGTACCCGCTGATGAAGCGCGTCACGTACTACCCACAGTTCGTGCTCGGCCTGACCTTCTCGTGGGGCGCTATCATGGGCTTCCCGGCGCTCGGCGTCGACCTGCTCGCAAACAACAGCGCTCTGCTGGCCGCTGGCCTGCTGTACTCGTCCAACGTCGCTTGGACGGTGCTCTACGACATGATCTACGCCCACATGGACATCAAGGACGACGCCAAGGCCGGCATCAAGAGCATCGCCCTCAAGCACGACGCCCAGACCAAGTCCGTGCTGACCGGACTGGCCGTCGTGCAGGTCGGCCTCCTGGCTGCTGCAGGCATAGCTTCGGGCGCTGGTCCGGCCTTTTTCGTCGGCAGCTGTGGCGGCGCACTCGTTTCGCTGGGCGTCATGATCCGTCGCGTCAACCTCAAGAGCGTCAAGGACTGCTGGTGGTGGTTTGTCAATGGCTGCTGGCTGACGGGCGGTGTCATCGGCATCGGTCTCGGCGCTGACTATCTGGTACAGTACGCTGGCCGGTAAAACAGGACGGACAAGACGGAAAAATGGGAAGAGATGCAGGAAAAGACCGTTGTCACTTACTAAGGCGATATATGTAAAACTATCACCCCAATGTACAACAGGAATGTATGGCGAAAAAGAATGATGATCACATAAACAGACGACCAGCAAGCACACCGGGACCATTGTCGAATTTTTACAGTTTTTTCTTTTGATCATAGCTACCATAAGACTCCCAGGCGCTACTCCCCTGCCAGGCGGAGCGCTCTGACTCCGGTCTCCAGCAAGCTTTTTGAAAAATGACCTCGCGTGCTCCTGCTTCGCGCCGCCCATCTGCCAAAGCCATTGTTTGTAGTTGCGACCATATCCCATGTATGAGTTGAAGTTTTTGTAAGTTGCATTGTCCCACCATCTCGCCGCGATCCGTTTAAGATCTTGGCTTCTCCTTCTTCTCCTTCCACAGAGCCAGAAGACCGACACCGGACACCTTGACGACCTTGAAGCGCACACCGGGAATATCACCCTTGGCCTTGCCCTTGCGACCGAAACCAGCCAGGAGGACCTCGTCGTTCTCGTCCACGAAGTTCAGGCAACCGTCATTGGGGACTGCGGTAAGTTGCGGTTAGAGAACAGCCTGACACAGAGAACGAGCAGACAAAGAACGATCAGTACAGAGTTTAGGAGAACTCACCGAAAGCCGTGACCTTCTTGCCGTTCTTGATCAGCTGCACACGGACACACTTCCGAATGGCAGAGTTGGGCTGCTTGGCCTCAACACCGACCTTCTCGAGAACAATTCCCTTGGCGTGGGAAGAGCCACCGAAGGGAGACGACTTGAAAGCAGTGCCCAAAGCACGCTTCTTGTAGTGCAGGTCAGACCACCGCTGCTCGCGGCGGTTGTCCCGCAGCTTGCGGGCGGCGTTAAGACCACGAGGCTTTCCTTTACCCATGATTGCTGCAGAAAGAAAGAGCACAGGTTAGCGAATGTTCTGACGAATTCGGCTGGCAGACCGGGCGAGTTGCCCTCTTGTTCTCGTGAGCATCGGCCGGCCCCGAATTTTCGACGTCGTCAGCCCACGGAATGTGGAAAAGAGTCCGAATCGAGAAAAAAGGGCTTCCGCAGCAAGCAGAGACAAGAGGTGACAACTGTATCTGTGTATCGAGGTCCATCGCATAGAAACGTACCGATTCGTGTGTGGTGATCGCGGAGATGGGGTGAGTTTCTGTTGGTTGATGAGAGGGGATGGAATCTCGAAAGCAATGGTGAACTTTTTTTTGCAATAGGGCGGGCGGAAAAAAGGTGCACCCACATTTCGGTAGGGTTTCCTCGCCCTAGAGCATAGCAGCCTGAGGCGAAGAAAAAGTTTGTGTCCTCGGGACCCACTGTCCGGTAGACTAGTCACGTGTGGGCCCAGTACTCCGTACTCCATAAATCGCCGTAAGCGAGATATGGTTTAACGCGATAACATGGGATATGTATTTACGGGATGCACAACGGGTGAGCAGTCCGAAGTGTGCAGACAAAACAACACCTGTACCAGCTCAATGGCCGACCCGATGTAGCCATGTCTCACTGGACCAAGGGCAAATTCCGACAGCGCGAGCCGCCGCCGGCCGTGTTTGTGCAGGGCTCGCCGACGACGTCCAAAGTGTCGCTGTCGGGCAATGTTGGAGTGGTGGGCGGCCCAGGCAGCGGGAGTGGCAGCGGAGGGGGAGCAGGCGGCAGCAGAGGGGGTGGAGGGGTGCTGTCGCCGGTGATGCCTACGCTGCAGCGGACGGCATCGCGACTGAGACAAGAGGTGGCCGGCAACACGGCGCCACCGCGAACGCCGTCATCGGGCGGCGTTGTGTCCGAGAAGGGAGGCGGTGTTGGCAGCAGTGGTGGAGCAGGCGGTTCGGGGTCTCCTTCCAAGGCAGCAGCAGCAGCGACGTCGGGGGCATCGACAAACAACGCATTCTCGCTGGCGCTGCCGCTGTCGCTGGGACGGCCGTCGTCGTCGTCGCGGGCGACCGATAGGGCGGATTCACTCTGGGCGGAGATGCAGGCCACGCTGGAGGAGGTGGAGCTGTCGGCGTCCGAGGGCACGCGCGTGTTTGGGCCCGACCACGACGGCAAGCTGGCCGAGCTGCGCCAGGCCCAGATCGCGTTGGCCCAGGCGTGGGCGCGCAGCGAGGCCGACGATGCCATCGAGACGACGTTGTCCTCGGCTGCGGCCGCGGCGACGGCAGCAGAGACGGCCAAGACCGGAACCACAGCCGGAGCCGGAACTGCGCCCGGAACAGCCACAGGAGCCGCACCCGGGACAGCCGAGGGCGAGCAGCTCCATGCTACGATGAGCAACCTGGCCAGAACGACGACGGCAGGCACGACTCCTTCGGGCGCGCGAGACGACGTGTCCGGGACGGCTGGAGCAGACGGCAGCACGGCCGGGACGGCTACAGCGAGTGCGGCGGCAGCGGCGCGGATGGAGGCCGAGGAGACGCAGGTAGACATCTTGCTGGCGCGCAAGCGACGCGAGGCCAACGACCGGTACTTCCAGCGGGTCAGCCGCGGTGTGCTGGACGTGGTGGCCAAGCTGGACGACGTGGCTGTGGCCATGCGGGCGGTCGAGCAGGAGAGCAAGGAAATGTTTGGGGACAACGGGGTGGAGGAGGAGGACGAGGGCGAAGGAGAGGCCTAGGCGAGGCCGACAAGAAGCCGAATCGAAGAAGCGGACACCAAGAGAGGCGAAGCGCTCCTATGCATTCTTACGGTTGCGCACTACCGATGCCGCATACCTGTGGTGGTATCTTACATTCAGTTACAATAATACCCATTCTGCTAGCGATGCATAGAGCGTGATCTTACAGAGGCGAAGATGGAGGAATGTGTCAGATGACAATGGAAATGGAAGTGCAGGATGAGTAAGTGACGGAAGGAGGGAAAGGCCAATGGGGAGGCAAGACAGTGTGGAGCTGTGCTTCGATAAAGAGGTGCCTGATTCCATTGCATCATCAGCATCTTCCTTCCGGTCTGCGACTCGGTAATCTGCGCACTACACACCGCCGAATCGAACGAGCTGCACAGAAAGCACAGAAACGAACAGAGTGACAGTTGCGACCCCGTCTCCAAGCATCCAAACCCTACAAGCACACAAGGTCCTGCCGACATGAAGCCGTCTACGCTTTTCGCCACCGTCCTGGCGCTCGCAGCGGGCGTCGTTGCGGTCGACCAGCAGAAGCAGGTGGTGGTGACGTACCCGAGCAACACGCCGGACTGGGTGGTGAGCCAGGCCAAGGACGCGATCGTGGCCGCTGGCGGAGTGATCACGCACGAGTACAACCTGATCAAGTAAGCAAGCTGGTCGCGCGTGTTGACATCTGACCCGACTGACTGACGACTGGCAGGGGCTTTGCGGCAACGGCCGGCGAGAAGGTGCTCGAGACGGTCAAGACGATGGGCAGTGCGTACAACGCGCTGATCGAGGAGGACGAGGTGATTACGATATCGTGAGAGGCGGAAGAAGGAGGGAGGAAGACGGGAAACGGAGGCACGACCAGGCCTGTTCGGGCTTTTTGTCACAGTCTGTCCTGATATCGGCATTTTGGCTGCCTGACTTGGGAGCGAGTTATCTGAATACACCAACCTGTTTTGTCCAGCTGCGGTGATGACTGCCTATTGCGTTCGCTCGCACGGGGGGATTCGTACGAGTCAGAAGCGACAGAGCCAAGTAGCCCAACGACTCCGGGTTTGCCACAGAGAGTTGCCAGCCAGCACCCCTTCATCTCGCATCCTGCCTGTGGAGACAGCACGGCGGCCCGTTGCATCTCCAGGCGACATGAGGCAAGGCACAGGCTCTTGCATACGTCGTACTGGCCGTATTTCCGGTGCTCCGTATATTACGGAGTACTCCGTATCTTACATGTCATCGTCGAACCCAACGCGATGACAGTGGAGATGACTGGCGATCGTCGTAGGCAACGGCCTCTTGTCCCTAGGCGAAAGCGCGGTTTAATCTTTGAATTTCCCATTTACCGCCGAAAGAATTCTGACAGCGGCAGCGAAGTGGGGCATTTCAGCCACAGTTCATGCACGTGGCTGGGAAGACTGATTGGGCACTGACCGTATATCATATGAAGGGATGGGCAACTGAAGATTAAATTGTAGCAGGTGTGAGTACGATCTACAGGGCAGGCACGCTTCCCTGTTGCGGGCCTGTTTTGTGTTTCTTCAACGTTTCTCCTTTGCTGCCTTCGGCTACGCCCATGCGACCCTTCTCTCTTCCTCGCACAAAAGTACGAATACGGGGGGGGTGCTGCCGCCAGGAAAAAGGCAGGGTCCACAATCTATATCACTTTGCTTTGCGCCGTGACCGACTACTGGCGCTTGCGATTTATCTCTTGCATGTACGGAGTACATAGTACGGTCTCCGCTCTTTTCCCCTCTCGACTCGCATCTCCTCCTCCTCCCTCTTTTTTCTCAACGATCCCACAGACTCGGTCCGCTGGGAGGAGTCTCTGTTTGCCTGGACCACTCAACGTATGACTTTGCAGGCCGACAGGCTCACACCGACGTTATCATCCGCCGAGCAACGGTCTCGGAGCAGCAGCCGACTTTCAGGCCTCTTGTGGCCGGGGCCAGACCGCCCTTTTGCATCCCTGATCGCCGTCTTGACGTCCTGCAGTGATCTGCTTTCGCATTTGTTTTTGTTTTTGTATCTCTATTTGTTTTCAACCCTGTTTCCGTTTCTGTCTGTCTCTGTCTAGCTTCTTGCTCTCCCCGGCCTCTCTCTGATCATCTCCCGACACACAAGCGCCAATGCATCAACAACAGCAGCCGATTGGGCGGGCGGGCCAAGCCGCCCTCTTGACGTGGGTCAACACATTTGCTCTCGACCGCAAGGTGGAGCGGCTAGAGGAGCTGGCGGACGGCCAGGTGTTTGCGCAGATGCTGCACGACCTGGACTCGGAGTACGATCCGGCCGAGCTGGAGCAGAACACGGGGTCGTCGGCGTGGTTGACGAACAAGCGCAATATCCAGTCGGTGTTCAAGGCGTTGACGCGGTACATCATTCACAAGGACCGGAGCGGCGCAATCGAGTTTCTGCCGCGGACGGTAGACTTCCGGGCCATCTCGGACAATCTGAACGCCGAGGGACTGGCGCAGCTGGTGGCCGTGTTTGTGGCGACAGCGATGTTGGGCAGCCACAACACGCAGTACATCCCGGTGATGCGCAGCAGCCTGACGACGGCCGAGCAGGCGGCGATCATGACGATCCTACAGCGCAAGGCGGAGGAGCGGCAGCGGCTGGCCGACAGCGGGACCGACGGGGGTTCGCTGGACGAGGCCGAGACGGCGATGCTGGGCACGGGCTCGAGCACGGGCGCGGGCACAGACGCGGCGCTGGTGGCAGAGGAGCGGCTGGCGACACTGGCGGCAGACTACGATCGGCTCAGCAAGCGGCTGGCTGACACGAGCACGCGGCTGGAGCACCTGCAGATGTCATACGAGGCCATCAAGGAGGAGCTGGAGCGCAAGGAGAAGGAGCTGGACATGGAGCGACAGAGCCACGGGGCGACAGAGTCGCAGCTGGTGCGGGAGCTGCAGGAGAAGCTGCGCGAGCAGGACGAGCTGATCAGCAGCCAGGAGGCGCAGGCGGAGGAGGACCGAGCGACCAAGCAGCGGCTGGCACAGGAGAGCGCGCAGCTGAAGCGACAGGCGGCACTGGTGGAGCCGCTGCAGGACCAGGTGCAGGAGCTGCGACACGCCAACGACGAGCTCAGCAAGAAGGCCAACACGGTAGACCGATACAAGCAGAAGCTGGAGACGCAGCGCGGGCTGGAGACAGACCTGCAGAACGCACTCTACGAGCTGGGACAGAACAAGGAGGCGCTGAAGGAGCTGGAGGCGCTGCAGCGACGGGGCGGCCAGCAGCAGGCGACGATCGAGCGGTTCCGTGAGATGGTGTCAGGGCTGGAGCAGCAGATCGAAGACAACCGACTGCAGCGAGCGGCGCTGGAGAGCGACGTATACGGAGCCCACGTGCAGCTGGAGAGTCTGCGCGACCAGAGCCAGCTGAGCGAGGCGCGCATCGCCGAGCTGGAGCAGCAGCTGCTAGTGCACGGCATCGTGCTGGTGGGCAGCGGCAGCGGAGCGGCCAACGAGAGGGAGAATGGAGCCGGAGCCGGAGGAGGAGCTCCAGGCAGCGTTGCGGGCAGTGCAGGTGGCAACATCGAGGCAGCAGGAGGCAGCAGCGTGGCAGCCAAGACGTTCAGCCTGGAGGACGAGCTGCAGCACGAGCATGAGCAACAACAGCAGGAACAGAAACAACAGCAGACGGTCGAGCCGACAGCACAGGCACTAGAGCTGGCACGGCTGCGGGCAGAGAACAGTCTGCTCCGAGGACGGCTCGAGTCGGGCACAGAAGGGGACCACCGGCTGCGGAACGAGCTGGAAGCGACGCGGGCCAAGGAGGAGTCGGCGCGGCAGCAGTACAGCGCGCTGCTGGAGAAGCACACGGTGGCCGAGGCGCAGGTGCAGGCGCTGCTAGGAGGACGAGCCGGCGAGGGGAGTGCCGTGCTGGCAGAGGCGCGACAGCGGCTACAGGCGGCAGAAGGCGAGCACGAGCAGCAGACGGCGGCGGCAGTGGCGCTGGAGCGACAGGTGGCCGACAGCCAGCGCGAGCTGTTGCGGCTGCGCGGCGACCTGGCCGCGGTCGAGAAGGGGTCGGTGGCCGAGGCGCTGGCCGAGCTGCAGGCAACCGATCGGCTGGTGTCGGAGTCGCTGAGCCAGGAGGTGGCGTCGTTGCGGCGCGAGGTGCGCGGGCTGCAGCTGGACAAGGAGCAGCAGCAGCAGCTGCTGGTCGAGGCGCTGCTGTCCAAGGGTGGCATGGCCAAGCGGGAGGCCGAGATGGCGGCCGAATCAGACTCGACTGCCGAAGCAGAGGCAAAAAATGGGACGACGGCCGGCCAGCCGGACAAGGCGCACACAACAGCAGACTCTGCCGCGACAGAGGAGCAGCTGCGCCGGGTCGGCGAAAAGAACGAGAAGCTGCGGGCGGCCGTGAAGCAGCTGAAGAAGGTTGGTGCGCTGCTGTTTCTGTCTTTGTTTTCTGTTTCTTCTTTTCTTCTTTCTTTCTTTTCTTTCTTTCTTTCTTTCTTTTCTTTTTTTCTTTCTTTCTTTTCTTTAGTTTCTTCCTTCTTTTTTCGTTTCCTTCCTTCTTTCCGTGATTAGTCATCACATTACTAATACCCTCCCAGCAGTACGACGCGACCGAGCTGGAGCGACAGGAACTGCAGCGGCGGGTGCGGGCGGCCGAGGCGACACCGGGCAGCGCGGCAGCGGCAGCAGCGATGGCGGCCCAGCGTGCGGCGTCCGACCAGGTGTTGCGCAGCCTACAGCGCGAGAACGCCATGATCGCGACGGCGTGGTACGATCTGACGAGCCGGCTGCAGAGCAACCACGTGGTGTTGCAGCGGCGGCAGGACGTGCCCAAGAGCTGGCTGAACAAGCAGCGGCAGATGGTGAATGCCACGCCGCGGAAGTAGGAGGGATGGCATCAACAGCAGCAGTTCGTCGTGGTCGTCTCGGCCGTCCGTCTGGTCGTCGAACGCAGTCGCTGGCGCGACCGCAATCGCTGGCGCGCATGGGTCGACCGACCGACCGTCGGGGTCCCTCGCTCGGTCCGCCGGCCGTGCTGGCCGTTCGTGGCCGCTCTACCGGTGGTGGCAACAGCAACAGCCACAGCAACAGCACCAATCTCGTCATCTTCAGCTCAACTTCGGCACGCGGTCGTGTCGATCGTGCTGACCGGCGCCGTGCTGCTCGGCTTCGCTTCCGCGTCGGCGTCATCCAGGGCCTCCGTGCTGACATCCGTGCCGATATCCAGGCCGGCATCGTGGCCGGTTTCCGCGCCGTCGTCACTACACGCCAATCTCCCGTCTCGACCGCCGTCGCTACCGCCCTCCTCGTCGCTGCTGCTGCCGCGCTCTTCGCCATCGTCACCCCCTTCGCCTGCGCCCTGCTCTTCGTCTGTCTCGGCCTCTCGGCTGCCCTGTTCTCGCCCCTGCTCTGCGCTGCCGCCTACTACCGATATACCCTTCTTGGTCGACGCGGACCGCTTGTTAGCCATGAACGTGATCCCTTGCTTCGCGGTCACATGACGTCGGTCACATGAATAGTTACGATCACATGATACATTCCAATATAACTTCACATGACTACGCACGTCGCACTGAACGCGTAACAAGAACAGCTTCCCACAAGAACAGCTCGTCTACTATACAACGGCTGTCTGGCCATGCTCTATGGCACCTGCAAGCGTTGTGCCGGCCTGCACTCCGGAACGACCCTTGCCGGCGACACGGCATGAGGGAGAAAAACAAAACATTTACGCAAAGCCAAAGTAGTCGTTGCCCGCCGTGATAGCCTTGATCAGCTGACTCCGCATGATCTCGTAGCTGTCGTATTCGGGTAGATCGAGTTCTGTACCGTGCCATTAGCTTATGCAATATACACAAAAAGCCGGAGACAAAGGGCAACTCACGATTGAAACACGTATGCGAGCTCGGCAGACGGTCCTTGTTGCCGTAGTCGCGGTGGATGTTGAAGCGGTTGACGCCATTCATGCCCTCGAGCTCCTTGAAGCCGTTGAGCGGGACCTTGCTCGTGCCGGTGACAAACTGCAGCAGCTTTGCGCGCTCCTCCTTGTCAAAGGAGCGGACGGCACGCCAGAACCACTGGATCTGCGGCGAGGCGGCATTGTAGTTGTGGTACTCGGTATGGCTGCGCCAGTCGTCAATGTCAATGTCGGGCAGGCCGGAGATGAGCAGCTCCAGCTCCTGCTCGGTGAAGATGGAGATCAGCTCGGCCGGGATGATGTCGTGGAAGCCCCGGAGAAAGTCCTCCATCTGGTCCTTGACCGAGACCAACAGCTTGTGCTCGACGACCAGACGGACGTAGTCGTGCTTGTTGTCCTCGGTCACGGCCACGTCGCGGCCTCCGTCGATCAGGTCCTTGACCGTGGTCACGCCAAACTCGTCGTCGACGACCGAAAAGGTCTCTGTGATCACGTCCGTGATGTCGTTCTCCAGCATCCAGACGAGCGACTTGTAGTACTCCGGGTCAAATGACTCCATGTCCTTGACCGAGACCGGCTTGCCTAGAATCCGCTTGTACACAGCCCGGCTGAAGTAGCACTCCAGCAGCCGGCCCTCGTACAGGGCCTTGCCGATGATGCGGCCGATGAACTTGAAGAACATTAGGTGCTCGTCGTTGATCCCGCTCAGCTTGTTCGGGTGGAAGGTCGTGCGGTCCGACGAGACTGGGATGAAGAGGGCGTAGTTGGCGTCGAACATCTGGCGTGCCAGCACCTGGAACCACTCGCGCGTCACGCCGCCGGCATCCACTCCCTCCTCGCCGTAGAAGCGGATGTTGAGCTTGCCGTACTTCATCTCGTCGCCCGTCTTGAAGTAGAGCGACCGGAACGAGTCGTGGAACACCTGGTCTCGCCGCACCGACAGCTGCAGCGCCGGGAACGACGGCCGCGAGTGTGTCTGGCCGCCTGCTTTGGCGTGCACGCTGCGGTTGAAGTAGTTGCGCTTGTTGTCGAACTCGAGCACCTTGGGATTGCGCACCAGCAGCGAGAACGTGCCCGACATCAGCTTCGGGTTGTTGCGCACCAGCTCGTTGAGCACGCGCCGGTGCTCTTCCGTAAACTCAAAGAAGAGGTCGCGCACCGGCTCGTTCTCGTCGCCTGCTCGGGCTCCTGGGCTCGACAGCTCCGACACCACCGTCATGCCCTCGTCGCCCGGCGTCGTCCCGTCGCTGCTGCTGCTGCCCGCATTCTGTCCCACGCCCGCGTTCTTGCACACCACCATCAACGACTCGATCAGTGGCAGCAAGATCGTCGCCACGTTCAGCATGCTGTCCCGCTGCCGGATCGCCGCCAGACATGCGCTTAGTCGTCCCCACATCGCCGAGAAGGTCGTGTTGCGGTACAGCTCGCCCATGTAGTCGTCCGAGCCATTGCTGTCGTTGCTGTCAGGGCCCACTGCTGCCCCGTTGCCCGCCTCGTCGCCCCCCAGCGCCGCCGCCTCCTGCTTCTTCGCCTGCACCCCAAACAGGTGGTCCAGCGCGGTCAACACCCGCAGCAGCTTGTTCTGTTCCGCTGCTCCCGGTGAGAACTTGGCCAGCGCGATCCCCTGGATCTCCGTCCCCGTCTCGGCCGCCTCGATGTGCGGCAGCAGTGTCTCCAGGTCTGCCAGGATCTTCTCGCTCAGAGCCTTGGCCTGTCGTGTCAGCTCCTGCCCAAACAGCTGCTTCGTCCCGCTGATGCACGACAGGTTCTTGATCGTCGAGATCGTGTTCTGAAACGTCTTGGAGCTGCACTCCCGCGCCACAAACACGTTGACCACCAGCGCCATATAGCTGTCTGGAATCAACGGCGGCTCCAGCTCTCGCGCCTTGTTCTGGTCTGCTTCCGGCCCGCCTGCTGCAATCGTCACCAGCGTCGCTGCAGCTGCCGATCGCGAAGCTGTTCCTTCGCCCGTCTCTTCTTCTGCTTTTGTGCCCTCTTCCTCCTCCTTCTTCTCCCGCTCTATCCGTGCCTTTTCCGCCTTTTCTGCCGCCTTCTCCTCCGCCTTCTTCTGTGCCTCCACCTCCCGTCGCCGACGCTCCAGCGCCTGCAGCGGCATTGTCACCTTGTTCAGCAGGTCCGCCAGCAGCTGCATCACCGACGAGCTCTCCATCACCAGCTCCTTCTCCAGCAACAGCAGCAGCAGGTTGATGCCGAATCGCGATGCCCGCGACTGTACCGCCTTGGCCTTGCGACTGCTCGGAGGCTTCCGCAGCGACGCCCCGGCAATGTCGTGCTCTGTCAGGAAGAGCGACGGGATGTGAAGGCTCTTGCTGCACAGCTCCACCAGCAAGTCTAGGCACTGCTGCATGATTAGCAGCGGCGAGCTCTCCAGCCGCGTCTGCAGCATCGCCGATTGCTGCCGCTTGCGCGTGCTGCCGGGTGCCGTGCCCGGAGTCGTCGTCACTGCCGCGCCCGAGCCCGACGCCCCGATCATCTTGGCCGCTGCTTCCTTGTCGCGCGCGTGGATCCTAGCCTTGGCCGACAGCTGGCTGAAGCACCGCTCGACCGCGTCCATGTCCGAACTGCCGTCCTGCAGCACCTGCAGCAGCGTGCTGATAATCTCTAGCCGCGTCTGTCGGTTCTGGCAGAGGTCCATGAAGAGGCTGAAGAGGCTGTTGCGTGCGGATCCTTGCTGCGTCACAAAGAGCAGCCGTAGCAACGTCGCCACTCCTGTCTTGTCCATCATCTGCACCACCTGTCGTCGCTCCACCTTGACAACCGCCGCGCTCGCGTCGCCCGCAGCTGTGCCGCCAGTTCCGGCCGTCCCGGAAGCTCCGCCTGCTGCTGCTACTGCTGCCGCTGCTGCTGCTACTGCCGCTGCCGCTCCAGAGCCGCCCTCGCCGCTCATCCGTCCCGCCTCATCGTCTCGCAGCCGCTGTGCTCTCTGTGGTGGCAGCCGGTTCCGCTCGATCAGCGAACGCGCCAGGTGTTGCAGATTCGGCGGCAGCAGGTCGTGCAGCTCGTCGCCCTGCTCCATCAGGATCTGCTCCCGCAGCTCCAGCGGGAACGTCATCAAGATGCTGGCTGTGTCCATCTCCTGTGCCGTGTTGTCGCCGCCTTCGTCCTGTCCGCTTGTCTGCCGTCGGTTGTCTTCGCGCTGTCGGCGTCGCTGCTCCTGCCGCTCCTGCTGCACAATCTCCATCCGCACATCCTCCGGCAGCGCGTCCAGGAACTCGTTGAAGTTCTCGATCTGCTCGCCCGTCGACTCTGCCCGCTGCCGTGCCTCCGACCGCCGTGCTGTCAGCGTACTGGCAATCACCTCCTCGCGGAACTCTTCTGGGAGCGCCGCCAGGTACTCTGCGTCGATACCGAGACCTGTCACGTCGATCTCCTCGCCACGAATCGTCGTCATGATCCGCTGCTGCGGCACCTCTTCTTCCGGCTCCTCCCGTGTCGCCGGTTCTTCCACATGGCTCTGGTCGCCGTCAGCCTGCACTCCCTCCATCGGTTCCGACGTGTCTCGTCCGGCCGCTTCGTCTGCGCCATCGGCTTCGCCCGTCACTGCTGCTTCGCCCGTCTGACCGGCAGCAGCGGCCTCCGCATCGCGCTCAGCCTGCTCCCGTTCGCGCTCTTCGGCCTCTTCTTTCTCGCGTGCCTTCCTCTCCTTCTCTTCTTCCTCCTCGCGCTGCCGTCGCTCCTCCTCCTTGCGCTTCCTCCTCTCCTCCTCCTCAAGCTTCTTCTTCGCCTTTTCCTGGCGCTCCACCTCCAGGCGCGCCCTCTCCTTGCGAGCCTCTTCCATGGCCGCCGGCGCGAGAATGAACAGGATCCGGTGGAACATCAACGATTCTGCCTTCTCGTTGAAGGTAGGCCCGAACACCATCTTGGCCTCGTGTACCCAGCGGTCGCCCGTAGATGCCACACGGAACGAAATTGCCTGGTGCGGCTCAACAGGCGATTCGCGTCTGCCTTCAACCGACCGCAGCTCCGTGCCCAGACGGGAGTCCGGATGGTTGGGCGACGTCAACTCGCGGAACTCGTTGCGCAGACCCTGGTGCGTGATCTGGAAGTGGAATGGCTGTCCACGTCCGGCAAGGTTGGGCAGAGATGCCATCAGGTCGTTGAGGAATGCGATCGGGTTCTCCGGCGCGCTGAATGCACCGCCCGTTGGCATGCCGATACGGAATGTAGCTGAAGAGTGGCCGTTCCGGCTGCTGTCCCGCGGAGAGCCGCCTGCGCGCCGGAGCAGTGGGTTGATAGCCTCTTCCGCGCCGCTTCCAGCGCCAGTACGGTCGGAACGGAAGATGTTGCCAAAGTCGGCCGCACCGTCGCGCGAAGATCCAAAGACAAAGGGAGGGAACGGGCTGCGCATGCCGCCGTGACGGTGGCGTGCAATCACATGGTTGTGATGGTTGTGGTGATGGTGGTTCGGCTCAATCACCAGCGTGTCCCAGGTCAAGCCAGCAGGTACATCTTGTTGCATGCCGTCCTCGTCTGGATAGCCTTGCTCGTAGATGTACTCTTCCTCCTCCATCCCATCGTCCTCGTCCTCGTCGTCCTCTTCGAGCTCGTCTTCGATATACGGATCGTCGTACCGGACGCCATCCTCGTCCTCCATAAACGTCGGGTTCATAGACCGTGCCAATTCCTCAAGCTGCTCGTTGGGATCGCCATCCGGCAGGTGGATCTGGGCCTGGTGCAAATCACCGGCACCCGCGTCATAGTCGTCGTGATCGTCGTCCTCGTCGTCCTCATCCTCATCCTCATCGTCGTCTTCGCTCGTCTCGCTTTCCCAGCCCGACGCTCCATCGTCGTCCTCGAGCTCCTCAATCGCCTCAATGTGATCCTCGAGGCCCTCCATGTCTTCCGAGCCGACTTCGTCACTGTCCTCGTCATCATCCTCGTCTTCGTCGTCCTCATCGTCGTCCTCGTCATCATGACCCTCGTGGTCATCTCCGTCTTCCATGACAAGTTCGACAACACCGTGTTCGTTGTTGAGGTGTTCGACTGTAGCCATCTCGTCTTCGTCTTCGTCGCTCACGTTCTCGTCATCCTCGTCCGTCATTTCGTCCTCGTAGTCCATTTCTCCTTCGTACATGTCTTGATCTACGACTGGGTTAGCAAAAGCGAATCGAGAGGATGCGCAAAAGGGACCAATGAAGACGCTGTAAGCTCACCACCATCTTCCGAGTCCGAGAACTCGTCAGGCTCTCCTCCTTCAAGCATGCCAAGAGAAGAGTTGCGGTACAGATCTGGCGTTTCTTCGCGGTCGTCCTCCATATCGGACAAGGATGAGGTCGATATCGCATCGTATTCGACGGGACCAGGCGATGACGAATGAGTCAGGATGTTGAGGCGGCTCAGCTCGATAGCAGTGCCGGTGAGCACGTTCAGAACGCGCAGTATTTGCTTGACAGTACGCTTCACGCCCGGGAACGCCAGGTCGACGTCGGCAATCGACGCAGTCAGGGCGGCCAGGAAGCCCTTCTCGTACATGAGACGACGCAGCTGCATCTGAGAGTGCGCGATGGCCGTCTCCGAGAACGGGCTGTGGTTGACCAGCGTACGGTCCTTGTCACCGCCAATCATGCCGGCCATCAGCTCGGCGAGCGCAGTCATCTTGCCGTAGCGAACGTCGATTGGCTCAGTCGAGACGGCGGCTTCCTTGTAGGCCTTGAGAACGGTGTCGAGGACGAAGCGCCGCACGAACAGAAGATCAGTCTCGTCGTCAAACTCGTAGCGGCTGTGTGACCGGTCAATGGGCCGCTCGCTTGTCTTCTCCACCAGGGAAACAAGCAGACGCCGTGCCTGATCAGCCATTGCCTGCTTCTTCTTAGCTACAATCGTGTCTTCTGGTACCACCGTCGCGTTCGGGACAGAGTAAGCGCCGCAGAGGACATCGTGCAGCAGGTAGTTCAGCACGCTCGATCTAGGCTTCACAGGCGTGTGCGTCTGGAGGGCCACGCCGCGCTTGTAGTTGATGAACTCCATCTTGGTCCGTGTGTAGCTGTGAAGCAGCTCCGTCAGGCAGAACACGAGGAAACCTCGGAACACGAAAATCGGATGCTCAGAAGACTGGAATGCCCGGGATGCCTTCTTGTCGCCGCTGCTCTTGCCCTTGCTGCTGTCGCTGGCTTTGGCCCCAGACGATGCTGCTGCGCCTTCCTCGGTGCCGGGAGCAGCCGAGGAGGAAGATGCAGACGCTAGTGGAATATCTGTACCCAACGGAGTCTTTTCAGAATCCTTCGCCGCCTGGTTGGGCTCAACATCGTCGACCTTCTGGTAGATCATCAACTGTTCTAGAAGGAAGGTGATAACACCGTCTGGATTCTCAACAATGGGTCGCTTGTGCTCCGTAGTCGGCTCAGCTTTGGGAGCATCTGGCATGTCCTTATCAGTGTTGCTGCCATGTGTTGCGCCGTTGCTGCCGGATGCACCGTTCGTTTCTGTCGATGGTCGGACATCGTTAATGTTGAGATCTTCT
This sequence comes from Grosmannia clavigera kw1407, assembly GCF_000143105.1. Classification (NCBI taxonomy): domain Eukaryota; kingdom Fungi; phylum Ascomycota; class Sordariomycetes; order Ophiostomatales; family Ophiostomataceae; genus Leptographium; species Leptographium clavigerum. The sequence goes on along the minus strand of NW_014040560.1, from coordinate 1,898,514 downwards.
GTCAATTGGACAGCTGGCCCGAGTGAATCGTCGTGGCTACTAGTGGCTGCCATGTCCAAGGTGCTGCTGTCGAGCTTGCTCTGTTTTCGGGTAACAGTGAAGGCATAGTTGAGCGGGTTGTCTCCAGGCGGCCAACGGTGGATCTGCACCATCTCCTCGACAACGGAACTGAACACTTTCGGATTCCGCAGGGCAACATGTCCTAGGTATTGCAGGAATGCCTTCAGGTCATGCGTCCGAAGATTTCGGTGTGGTGACGTTTCGAAGAAAAGCCGGATCTCGGCGCGCATCACTTGGCGGAGCACGTCGTCGTCCTCGACAATATGCCGGAGAATCGTCACAATATTGGTGCCAATACGAGTCTCCTTGAAGCCGCTCGCCCCCATGCCAGACAGCTGCTTTGCCATGAGGAACAGTCTCTGTAGATTCTTCTTGTCGCCAACAGTCTTTGCCACCTCGCGCCGTCTCGTCATGATGACGAGGAGTCGGCTGACCGAGACGGCCAGTACCTCGTCTTTGCCAACCCGCGGAAGGATATCCAGGGCAGATTCGAGAAGAGTGCTGTAGTTTGCGTCGCTCAGAATTGGCGTCTTGACCTCGACTTCTGGATCGCCCATCTTCTCCGAGTCCAGGCTAGGCACCGTCCATTTGTACGTTGGCAGCTGTTCATCCTCGGTAGCGAGAAGCTCAAAGAGGAGATAGAAGTGCGGCAGCCAAGGCGGAAGCTCTTCGGACGAACTGCCAGAGGGGATTTTCAGGAAGCCAAGAAGCTCGTCCATGTTGTGGCGCAGAGAGTCAACGGTAGAGCGGAAGAAAGAGTCAACGTCGCGAATGAGAAGACAGAGAAGGTGTGCGTACGCCGCAATGCTCTGCGCGTGAGTCTTTTTGTTCTCCTCGTCGATTGCGAACGACATGAGTGCTTCTGTCAGGGTCTCGCCCACGTCCTGTGCGCCATTGGCTACTCCAGCTGGCTTCAACACGCTCGTCGAGATCAGCTCCGAGATTTCGTACACAGCATCCGGATGCACCTGGATGACCGCAAGGCAGCGGTCTATCAGATCTTCTCTCAACTTTGTCCGCTGTTCCTCCAGATCCTCTCGCACGACAACATTAGAAGTCGGCGTATCGCCCTTTGCGTCAGTGACAGGCGACGGCACAACGACTGTTGCATTCGTGTCGGGGCCCGTACTAGAAGCGGCCTCAGTCCTGGCGCCTGACGTGAGCGAAGAGGATCCGTTGTTACCGGCCTCGTCGGACACGTTGTGCTGCTGCCGAAGGGGAGACGGTGGTAGAATCGGCGGTGGGAGCGAGGGCAATGCCGTCAGAGTCGCAGTCAACGGATGGTCGGGGTCGGATGCGTCTCCCACAGCACGAAGCCCCACGTCTCCGACGACAGACTCGAAGAGGTCTTCCAGTCCAAGGCTGCTGTCAAGTGCCATTGGGTCCATAGGAAAGGGGAGTCTTGGGGCGCGTCCAGCAGTCACAGCCGGAGTGGAGGAGGCCGGAGTAGCCGAAGCAGGAGTACCAGACGCCGAAGCAGACAACGTGACCGAAGCCGCAGCCGATCCAGCTGCTGGCTGGGGGGCACTTCTCTGTGCCAGTTCTGCGCGCCGACGCTTAACAAGCGCTTCGGTATCTTCAATGGGCACTGGATGACGTGGTCCGGCAAGTCCCGCTTGGTGTGCGTTGCAATACTCCAGCGAGGCCTCGGGAACATTATTGCTACGGTAGCACGCTTCGTCAAGCAGGTCCTGGGGAATCTTCGGCAGTTCCGGCAGCCTAGTCACCGTCCAGTTGAAGGTGACCAGGTCGCCACCGAACACGGCCGTAGGAGACACACGGGGCTTGTTCGCGCGTGTGAAGCTGCTTTCCTCCATCTGCCCGGCTGCAATAGTCCTCAGAATCTCGACAATCTTCGAAAGCAGGGTTGTTGAGATCTTCTCAGCGACAGACGACTGCCAAAGATCCATCACGGCCGGTAATATAGCCATGCGAACCTCAATTACCAGCTGGTGGGTGGCTTGTTGCGAATAGTGGCGGTCTCCTGTCCGTCCGAAAATGCTGACCAGACCTACCGATTCGATGCTTTGTCCGGAGACGAGAACGCTGTACAGGTCCAGAATCCTCTTCATGCCAATGCCGGCGAGAAACAGCTTGGGTGAGTCGTTCGGCTCCTTTGCTGGGTCCTCCAAGAGCTTGTGTGCCGATTCGGGCTGGTCCCGGTCGATTTCTTGGGCAAAGTTACGAAGGATGGTGTTGAGAATCTCGAAACCGCCGAGCGACTTGACTGCCAGAAGCACTGGCACGACAATGTGGGTCATACTGCTGTTTCCGTGTTCGCTGTGCCGCGAGTGATCAACCAGGATTTCGTACAAGGCTCCCAATAAGACCTTGCAGTGCTTGTGGCCCGTTGGTCCACTCACATCCAGCGCCTTTAATGGATCCAAGATGGTCCCCGCGATCGCCTCTGCAACCCGCAGGTGGTGGTACCGCTGGAACTGTTCTCTCTCCCTGCGAGGCAGAAGAGCCTTGCCCATAGACTGAAGAATCTGGACGATCACGGGCGTGAAAGAAGACAGCAGCGTCCGAAGCAGCTGGTAGTTTTGATAGGCATCAGATGCATGCTCTTCCTCCGTCAGCTTGTCGAGTTCTGCGACTCCAGAGCCGTCTTGGCTGTTCAGAGCATCTAGTGAGGTAGATGGCTTTCGGGACCAGCGGTCGGGAACTGCTGCAGAGATGGCTTCCTCTTCGTTCATAACGAAGACAAGGAAGGGGCCCAGCCGTTTGATCAGGTCCTCGTAATAATCAAAGACGTTGACATTATAGAAGGAAGTTGTTCCCTGTCTTGCCAACGGGAAGCAGACCTGCAACGTGCTGAGCAGGGATTGGGTCTTGGCAAGCGCCTTCACCATGGCTGTTCCTTCGGCCACTTGGTCAGCCGTAGGCGTCTCACCGGCAGGGTTGATAAGAGATGCAAAGTAGGATGCATGGTTGGGCTTTTCACTTTCGCTGCTGCTGCCGATGTCAACAGCTTTGCCTTTCCCAATGTTTCCGGTATCACCACCGCCGACATTGCTGTTCAGCAGTGGCGAAAGGTCGTCAAAAGAGTGCAATGTCCGGTAGAGCAAAGACGGAAGGCCGAGAACAGCACTTTGATCGAACAGCTGTGTGGTGGAATGCTGCAGGCTTCGCGCAAACATGGGTGGGTTTTGATTGATAGGCAAGCCAGGAGATGCCACAAGGTCCAGGACCAATTCAATTCCGCCCTTTTGGATGAACAACGCTTGCAATCTCCCATTGTTCTGGTAAGCGTTGAGAAACAACATCGTTGCGTTGACGTATGGGCCGGCATCATGGTAAGCTGGAGTCGTCGGGGTCGATGTTTCACTTTCTGATGTAGGGTTGCCAGCTGCCGATGCGTCTGTCATCTCGGTGTCTTCTGAAGCTGCGGCAGCATTGACGACATCAACCGACCGTTGCGGCGGCGTCGGGGAAAGCTTCACTCCCCAGGCGTCCGTCCGCGCCTTCGTGTCAGCCAGATAACGAACTCGGCTCACCATGACCAGAACGGCATTAGCGATAGCTGTTCGCAGCGACGGGTGATGGCGTGCAAGCTCGTCAAAGTTGCTTCCGATGTTGGCTGGCAATCCTGGCTCATTCTCCATGCAGCGGATGTGAGCAGGGTTCTCAAAGATTTCAAAGTAGCTTTCAAAGGCCCCTGAATCCACCACCATTCTGCGCCCCGAGTTGTTAAGCGATATCGAGTTAAGGATGGAGGGAATGGCGCCAATGGCTTCAGTGGACGGCAAAATGCCTCCAGCCAGCTTGTGGTCACGGGGGCGCTCCAGCTCCTCGCCGGACAGTGGGCCCTCGCGACTGACGATGCCAAGAGAGGCGTCCTCTGTATCGACTGGGACATCTAGATCAGGATCATCCCCGGTTCCGTCGTCATCATCATCCGCGTTTCCGCCATCATCAGCTGCCCGGCTTGGATTACCTCCAGCAGCAGCATTTTCGGCGTTCCCTGCGGCATCAGTAGTCGCTGTAGCATCTGCAGCAGAAGCGCTCGTTTCAGCGCTGCCATTGGCATCATCACCTGGGACTCCTGTGGTGTCGTTGCCAGCGTCCTGAGCTTCGGGCTTGACTGTGGGCAACGGCCGGCCAGTGATGGCCTGAAGAAAGCTCTGAATCAGGCCCGACTCGGACAGGGCAACGAAGCTGGTCGGGTCATGGTTGATGAAGTGGCTGAGAGCGGTTGCAGCATTCGTCCACACAACAGAGCCGTACACTGTCATATTTTCCAGGATCGTGCGCAGGCTGTGCAGGAGCTGCGTATTGTCAACCAGATTCCGGAGTAGACGATCTGTACCAGGTCCAAACTGGAATGAGCTTGCCATCAGGTGATAGATGAATTTCAGCAGCCATTTCAGCGTCTGTTGGAGGTAGAAGGGGACGTCATAGTCAATGACGCTGCAACGCATGTTGGTCGGCGTGATGTCGCCGTTCTCAACGATTCGTTTGGCCGAGGCCGCTGTGTCCACCAAGAGTTTTGAGATAACGTCTAGGCCATGTGCGTTTGCAAACGGCTGGAAAGATGTCGGGAAGCTCAAAACCACGGTGTCGAGGAAGGTGACAACAACGAGGTAGTTGCGTTCGGCGATTTTCGAGCGTATATTCAAGGCATCGATCAAAATCTCCATGAGTCCTGTAGTCATCATTTCGGGCATGCGGTTGCCAGCAGTGAGGTGCAGCGTCAGCGAGAATAGCTGCTTGCGCCAGTCGTCGTTTTCGATCACTTCTTCCGGCGTCTCCGGCCTGTCTTCCTTTATGTCGGCCACCGCCTTGCGTAAGACGTAGAGCAAGACGCCATGATTGACGCTCGCGTTCACCGCGGACATGACATCAGCATTCTTAGATGAGAAGCCAGCCAGGCTCTCCAGCAGCTGGAGGGCTATGGTTTGCAGCCAGACAGGCAATGGAGATTTGCCCGCGCCAGGGCGGATGAGCTCGGCCAGTTGGTAAGTAAGTTGATATCTTCTCGGTTCTTCCGAATCCTGTTTCAAAACCTTTTCAAGGAAGGCAATCTCGGGATGGATAAACGCCAAATTGGTGATTGCAAGCAGACGAACAGCAAGAGCCAGCTGACGCTGCTCCACAGAGTCAAGCAGAGCCCTGGCCGTCCGAATGCGGCTCAGCACCTCGTAGCGGGACAGTGCAGGCATCTCGGTCGGACAGCGGGCCATAAGCTCATACACAGAGCAGGACTGTACAGCATGGTATGGAATCTCAAAGGTACGCTGACCGGAAGCCGCGCCGTCATCTCCTCCGGGCCAGCGAGTCGGCACTGGTGAGAAGGGAGACGAAGCCTCGTCCGGCACTGACCAAGAGTTTGCTACCCCGGATGTGGCGCTCGTGCGCTCCGCCCGCGGAGTCCGGTCTTGGCTGCCCATGGTAGAGCTGCGGCGCAGTGGTGTAGGGGTGGAGGGTGCAGACGCATACGAGTCAACCAATCCGCGTTGACCTCGTGGCGAGTCATTCTCTGTGATTTCTTGCTGGCGCGGATGGTGTTCTGGGTAGTAAGTGACCTTGACGTCACCCCAAACCTTCCACGACTGGGGAGAAGTGTTCCCGTTCTGGTCGTCTGGGTCTGTCGAGCCTTCAGTTGCAATGGCAACAAAGTCATTCGTGAACATGGTCGTGACGTTCTGCGAAGTCGCGGCTGAGACCGTCGCCGTCGCCGTCGCCGTTGTGGCAGTTGCAGTCGCCAAAACTGACGGTCCGCCTTCGGCCTTTTCCTTGCCCTTGGCGCTTGCGGATGCTGGCGTGGAGGCAAAGGGATGGGCGGGCGCAGCCGGTATGGAAGAGCCGGCGATAGGGGTCTTGATGAACGGCTGAGCCAGCTGTTGGACTCGATCGAGGTCAATGTCGTAGTGGTTCTGGAGAAGCGCAGTGTGGAAGACGCGGGACGTCGTGCTGGCGCGTTTGTAAGAGGCGTGGTACCGCAGTGCAAGCTCGTGGCCAACGTGCAGGGCGGCCTTGAGTATGTGCAGGGATGCGGAGTTGAGGAGGCTGCTGAGATGGGCGCTGCTGGCATAGATGCTCCTGTTTCCGCAGTGCTGGAGGAGGCCACGCGTAAACTTGAGGATAGCCAACACCAGCTGGCTGTCGCCATCTTGTCCGAAGCCAAGCCGGGCAAGCTCAGCGGCGTCCCACTTTCGGGTGTCGCGGAAGTCGACCTGGTGGGAGGTAGTCTGGAGGAGGATTTCGCATCCAAAGTCGCGCATCTGGGGCCCGGCCTGGAGGCCGTATGTTTGAACGAAGCACTCGAGTATGTTGTCGAACCTGTTGAGGAGCGGAATCCAGTGGTACAAATCGCCCCGCGGGAACGGCCATCTTGACGGAAACTTGTCGAGCTCACTGGGCAGCAGCGGAAGCGGGGTCTTTGCGACTGACTGGACATAATCAGCTAGCCAAGGAGACTGTGAAAGAGGGCATTGTCAGCAAATGGCCAGCAGCAACGAACAGGTGGGGGTGGAGATGAAGCAGGAGCAAGGCTTTGACGGTGGGAGGGGTGATCTCATAGGCGATGCCGCCAGGCAGGGAAATGCGAGGCAGGCGTGGGTATTCCGTGGGCCCCGATGCGAGCAAAACTCACCATAGACTCCTTGTGCTTTGACTGCAGGCTCTTTGATATCTTGACCATCGTGCCGATGTCTTGTTGGCAGAGCAGGAGCTCCACCGAAAACCAAAGCGAGAGTGGATGGAAGGCTGAAAGGAGCTCAGCTCAGGTCCCCCCTCGGCTGCCAGGGTTGTCCGTATAGCCAAACATCCAGCGCCGGGAGTCGTCTTGTACACTGGGGCAAAATATTCGTGGGATCGCAGGAGCGGCAGTATTGGGCCAAAGCAGAGTTTGCAGGAGCAGCCTAGGAAAGGACGTGTGCAGACGTCCTTGTGGCTGCCAAATGGTCCACTGTAACGGAATGCTGAGAGACCAGATTCGATGCCAGCCGACACGGTGTGCAGGATGTGTCGATGGTATCTATTTTGGTAAACGCAGCGAACTGTCAGAGTTACCTTGGTGCAGGAAGAAAGCAGGATAAGGTCAAAGTAAGGTTGTGGAAGATAGAGGAAGTGGAGATGGAAATTTCAGGATTTCGTTGCTTGCAAAGCTTCCGTTGCCTGTTTGGCAGGCAGTGCGGGCAGACTGGCGCCTTAGGCGGTGAATAAGTGGTGAGTATTTTTTGTGGAGTAACTGCGCTGGGCAGAAAAGAGTCGTCACCAAAGAAGTTATAATTAGCGGTAGAATGTCAAGGAATAGTGGCCCAAGCGCCCTGCAACTTGCCGCTGGACGCGGCTAAAGCGCCGTAGCAGGTGACTGACGGTAGGCGAGACGGATTCCGGCGCCTACATGCGAGACGGATCGCAATAGCAGAATCTGTGCAAAACATTTATTTTTGGTGGGCTTTGGAAGCAAATGGAGTCTGGCAGAATTACAGCCTTGCTTCGTTTTTCAGCCGCAGTTCTTCTCCCGGTGGCGCCTCGTCAGCAGGGGCTTCAGGCAGCTATGCAGCAGGTACTGGTGGGTATCTTCAAAACCGCGTATATTCGGAGGTTACAAGAAGAGCCCTTTTTCCACAGCCTGAAGAATAGGTCCTCTCAGGGCAGCGTATCTACATGCTATTTCATCTTACGAGAGCAGAGAAACAAGGCAAACGACAGTGGGCGCAGCGGGGAAATATAGCACGACCTCTGCCATGGCTCCACACTAAGCACGCCAATGGGAGGGCTTCAAACGAATCAATCCAATTCACAGCATGACGATGTTTCGGCTCAGCGCCCATGTAAGTGATGTGCTGATATACCTATATATTCGGTGACGTAAGCTACACGACATCTGTCGAGTTTCTTTGTTCCAAATCAGCCGTACAGTGTACTTTCAGGGATTCTTCTCTTCGGTGGCATTTACTACGTACGACTACCTTAATTCAGACTTCTGATCCCTCCTTTGATCGGTCCCTCTGATCGGCTTTTCTGATTTTTGAGCCTCAGATTCAAATTGCCGCTCTTCGTCGTATCATCGTCACGCTTGCAAGGATATAATCAAAGGACGCCCATCTACTCCGTAAAAAGCTAAGGTTGCTCTCTTGTAACGATGCCACGTGATTTGTTTCGATCGAGTGTGGGGCAGTGGCTTACGGGACGAAAAAAAATATGGTAAAAAAAAAGTGATTCGTCCGTTGCCACTTAAACTTCACGTGCCTGTATGAAAGAGTAGACCAGAAGAGAAGCTTCACATTTTTTCTTCTCATCTCCTCGAGGCACTTTGTTCGCCGCCTTCACTATCGTCAATAATCTGCTTGCCTTGCCATTGGCCGTCGTCTTTGTAGGAAACTGCCACACGCATTCGACTCCGCCGTGCCTCTCTACCGCCCCATCTTTTGTTCTTAGTTTTCATCATTTCCCGTCGAATAGCCGATCATTCATCATGCTCGACGCAACAAATGAGATCAAGCTCCTCACGGGCTCCAGCCACCCAACGCTGGGTCGGTTGATTGCTGAACGGTAGGTGCTCGATCCGGAAGCCTGGATTGCAATGCTTTAATGCAACTCTACAAGTCATGCTATGCTCCAGCTTGCTCGGAAGCTAATGAGTTTCGATCCACAGTCTCGACATTGAGATCGCCAAGACGATGAGTGCGTTGGCCTTCAGGCTCTCACTCCCCGACATGATAATAGACAAGTGGATGACTAACGGCGTTTTGCTCTGCAGGCATCAATGATTCAAATCAAGAAACTGTAAGCCCGATACGCACGCTTATCTTAATGTCCTTTTATGTTCTATGTGCCTGACCGATCCCTAGAGCGTGACCATTGGCGAGTCCGTGAGAGATGAGGATGGTAAGAAAGCAGACGAAGAATGGACATTGCCAAACTCTTACCGCCTACGTATTCACTACGTCATCTGCCCCTGCTAATGCCTGCCTTCAGTGTTCATCCTGCAGTCCACAGCTCCGGGTGACATCAACAACGGGCTGATGGAGCTCCTGGTCATGATCCATGCTGTAGGTAGCCCGTACGTCCAGGGAGAAACATCCTGCAACGCAATACTTACCATGATGCTCAGTGCCGGACCGCATCTGCCCGGCGGATCACCGCTGTTGTGCCCAACTACCCCTACGCTCGTCAGGACAAGAAGGACCGCAGTCGTGCACCCATCTCGGCGAAGCTGGTTGCCGACATGTTGGTCCAGGCTGGCTGCAACCATGTGATCACGATGGACCTCCATGCCTCGCAGATTCAGGGTTTCTTTAACATCCCGTAAGTCAATGGATGCAGAATTAGCGGAGACGAGCCCACAATCTCTTTTCGGGCGCTGACTGTGTAGGGTCGACAATCTGCTTGCGGAGCCGAGCGTTCTGCGGTTCATTCGCGAACACCTTCCCCTGCAGGACACTGCGATTGTGAGCCCTGACGCGGGCGGCACCAAGCGCGTGACGGCAATTGCAGACCGTCTTGACCGGCCATTCGCCCTGATCCACAAGGAACGGCCACAGCCGGGAGTCGTGGGCCGCATGATTCTGGTGGGCGACGTTCGGGATAAAGTGGCCATCATTATTGACGATGTGAGTTGAGACATCGACCTCTTTAGAGACTGTCGCTAACAGTTGAAGATGGCCGATACCTGTATGTCCGAGTTCGGCGATTAACCGGTATATCCTCTCTACTTGCATAGAACAGCGCTGACAGCAGGTTGTCTTACTAGGCGGTACGCTCGCAAAGGTAAGAAGCCTTCCTGACTTCGCTAGTTTCAATGTGCGTGTATTCTAACAGTAATCCAGGCAGCGCAAACAGTCATGGACCACGGTGCACGAGAGGTGGTTGCCATTGTGGTAAGTTTCTTGCCCCTCGTTGATCACCTATCTGAACGAGAAACTGACAGTACGGACAGACCCACGGTATTCTCAGTGTAGGTTGATGCGCTCACTGGACAGAGGACAGACAACACGATGCGAGTACTGACTATTATACAGGGCAAGGCTGTGCAGACCATCAACGAGAGCTGTCTGTCGCAGCTGATCGTGACGAACACGGTCCCTCTGGGCGACAAGCTCGAGCGATGCCCCAAGATCCGCATCATCGACGTCAGTGCCACAATTGCAGAGTCGATCCGGCGGACACACCACGGCGAGAGCGTCAGTTCTCTGTTCAGGAACGTCCCTCTTTGAGAGGACAGTCCGGCTGCTATTTGTTTCGCAGGGCTGGTACGGGACGGGTGCAGGCCCTTTGTCGAGCTGGGCCGAGGTGGTTATTCTCTCGGGAATAGATACTTTTTGCGTTGGGACCGAAGAAGGAAATTAGCTTTTGATCTTTAGAATTCGTGCTTTCGCATTTGCTTATTTGGTTCAATACTGCGCGTCGCTACACCAGCAATAGAGACAGAGAATACCATCCATGTAGAAATACGTGGATCTTTTGGATTATCAAAGGCGTTCTTGTTGTAATCACATAATATGAAATCAATCAATTCAAAGTAAGCTTCCCTTCAACATTCGTCATTCTAAGCAGGTCTTCGTGGTCGAAGTTTGCATGGTCGCGTCTTCTTGAGGAAGGGTCCATGATGCTTAACCAGCTTTACTGTTGTCAATCAGCCGGGTTACAGGAGCTTTTTGTCGGTTATCCTATCGTCGGAGCCCCCGTGCCAATGTTCCTAGTGGCTTGGTATTGTCACAGATGCCCATTTCGCGTGGAGTGCCAAGGCTGGAAAGCGAAGCCTGTTTCTTGGCAAAGACAGGTAGACTAAAGTTATCGTGAGCTTCTTAGGAAAACGTGTCGGCGGTGGCACAGTTATGGGGTTGCTCTAGTCACATCAAATTATATAGGCCCACTCAACGTGCCTCTTTTCTTATCATTGGAATGTAGCAACTTTATTCATGCTGAGACCGTGATAGTCGGCTTTGGGTCGATTCTTCCCTGTAAGAATTATGGGTGTCGGCCGGCCCGAAAAGCTGCTGCTTTATCATAGAGCCATCTGTGAGATCTCTTGGCTGAAGTGTAGCTTCCTAGCTGTCGGGTGGACTATGATAGATTATCAGACTATCGGGGTTGAAAGATAGTTAACGGGGACGACATATAAGTCCATTCGACAGCCTCTGAAGTTGTTGCGATCAGCAATGAGAGCACGGTTTATGGAACCGAGTACGACGCTATTTCTTCAATTCATCCGCCTGTTTCAAGATGGCGCCACTCAGCAGGCCATTGTTGCTTGTTTGCGTTGTGGCAGCTCTCAACTGCGCCTGTGTTGGTTATGATTCGAGCATGATGTCCTCGCTAAACATTCTGGTACATTTATCTACTCTGTTGGCGCTCAGATAGTTCATGCTAACTTTGTGTGAAAGACCTCATTCCAACGACACTTTGGTATTGATGCAAACATCAAGGGTCTCTTGACTGCCTCAGCCAATATTGGAGGAATCCTCGGCGGCCTCTTCTCTGGTCACGTCGTCGACAAATGGGGCCGGAAAATGGGCATTTTGATTTCGGCACTGATAGTACTGGTCTCTTGCATCCTCCATTCGACGTCAACCACTCTGGGACAGTTCTTTGTAGCCCGGATCCTTGTCGGGTTTGCAAAAGCGATGGACATTGCCTCTGTGCCTACCTACCTGGTAGAGCTAGCACCTCCAGCTCATCGCGGCTTTGTAGCAGGCCTTTACTGGGCATGCTGGCTTCTGGGAGCCATCATCTCCTCGGGCGTTGGATACGGTGCCAGAAGCGTGGCAGGACAATGGAGTTGGCGAATCATCTGCATCTGTATGGCTGGCCCCGCGCTGTCCTGCATTGCTCTCCTCCCGTTCGTTCCAGAGTCTCCGCGCTGGCTGATGTCTCGTGGCCAAGACGAACAAGCGCTCAAAGTGCTGGCTAGATTCCACGGTGGTGGAGATGAAGAGCATCCATTGGTCGTTTCCCAATTCCGAGAAATCAAGGAGGCAATCTCCTATGAACAGGACAACAAGTTCGAGACGTTTATAGCCTGGTGGAAGGCCTTCACGGCACAAAAGTCGAACCTTTATCGGGGGTACATTATCATGACTCTCGGTATCTTCGAACAGACCATCGGCTCCAGCATCATCACGTACTATCTGAGCAGTGTTCTCAGTCTCGCTGGGATCACCTCTCAGAAGGAGCAATTTGCTATCAGCATTGGCCAAAATTGCGTGGCTTTCGCCTCGGCACTTGTTGGTATTTGTATCATTGACAAGGTTGGGCGAGTGCCAATGCTGGTTGGTGGCACCGCATTTTGCGCCGCTGTCCTTGCGTGTATGGCCGGGCTCACGGCAGATCAGACTGACAATGAGAACGGAAGGAATGGCATCATTGCAATGGTCTTCCTCTTCCAAGTCGGCTACTCGTCAACGTGGACGCCCTTGTCTTTCTCGTATTGTGCCGAAGTGCTCAATTTCACCATTCGTGCCAGGGGCATGGCGTAAGTGAATCTTGTCGATGTCCTTTCCGAAAATCACAAGCAATGCAATGGCTAATGGGATATATTGCACAGTTTCTACAACATTTTCACTTCTTCCACTGGGTTCTTCAATCAATACGTGATTCCTATCGGACTGGCCAACATCAAGTGGAGGTATGCACAATTTCGAAAACTACAAGAAAAATATGCTAATAGACCTTGTGTAGATTTTATCTTGTCGGCATTTGCTGGAACACTCTCGTTACCGTGGTCATTTTCTTCACGTATCTCGAGACCAAGGGTTTGACTCTCGAGCAGATCGATAAGCGCTTTCAGGGGGTCCCTAGAGATCAACTCGACAGCATTGTTGAAGTTTACAACGGAGAAAAGCCGATCTTGGAGACGGAAATCGTTTCGAAATCCGAAAAGGACAAAGACACAAAAATTACTGTTTAAAGACGGCCGTCAAAGTTCGTCATCTAGACAAAAAGTCGCCGTCCAAAGTCGTGGGTAGTATCACGAGACAATTGATTTTTGCACATTATGTCACATATGTTAGAGAAACACTCGTCTAAAGCCAATGCACAAAGACAAGCCCTAGCCTGGTCATTGGTCCCCCTTCCCACCTCTTCTTTACTATGAGCTGCAAACGGCACCGTGCTTCAATTGTATATGTCTGGTTGTCAATGACCAGCAATACATGTCCGTCAGACGTATATGCCAATGATGTCTTATCGGCAATACTGTCGTATTACTCAGACTGCCCTTCAGTGACAGATTATAAAGGGTTATGCTTGAATATAAGTGTTAGTAACTAGTCTCGCATCTACCTAATCTTGCAAGACAAAGACTCTTCAGCCATCGGTCCGTCCTCCCACGGCCGATTCTCTGCTCATCTGCCGACAGTAGAAGATGTGTTGTTATTTTAATTTCATAATTTTTTTCATTCGTCTTTTTATTGGAGACACAGTGACAAGAAAATAACAAAGACACCATGAGATTTCCCATATTTTTGCCCCCTCCCCTCCCCACGTGGAAGAATTCGAAAAATTGTAGTAGAAGCAAGTATCGGAAAAAAAACGCCCGTAGCACTTTTTTTCGCCCCTCTACTTGTGGGAGCTTGCGCGCCGCTTGCGCAGATCGGCCTTCTGGGCCTTTGCCTCGTGCACACGCTTGGCCAGGATCTGGGCGTACTCGTTCTGGGAAGAAGGATTAGTGACTGCAGGGCAAGAGGATGGGCGGGCGCAGAGCGGGCAGGGAAACTCACCGCCTCGTCCTTGACCTTCTCCTGCTGGCGGCGCTTGAGGGCGATCAGGTGGCGCTTGTGCTGCAGACGCTGGGGAGTGATGAGGCGCTGGATCTTGGGGGCCTTGGTGTAGGCCTTCTTGCCCTCGCCCTTGGGCTGGACCTCGCGGCGAATGACGTATTTCCGGACATCGTCCTCCTTGGTGAGGCCGAAGAACTTCTGGATCTTGCGGGCACGCTTGGGGCCCAGGCGCTTGGGGTGGACGACGTCGGTCAGGCCGGGGATGTCGGCCTCGCCCTGCTTGACGATGGCCAGGGCCAGGACGGACAGGTCGGAGCCGACAATGCAGCCGCGGACGGACTTGCGCTTGCGCTCGCCAGACCGGCGGATGCGGTAGCACGAGTGGCCGTCAGACAGCAGCAGGCGCACACGCGAGGGCTGGAGGACGCCCTGCTTCATGGGGAATCCCTGCTTGTCGTTGCCACCGGTGATGCGGACAACGTAGCCCTTCCACTCGTCGCCGAGAACGTCTGCCGAAAGCTCAGCTCCCATCTGTACCATCAGACGTCAGTTTTACAGATCTCGGTATTTTCGGCCTGCCGTGGCCGGCCTCGTTGTGCAGAAGTTGACTAACCCGACGATCCATAAAGATCTGCAAGGAAGACGGTTAGCTATTTGCGAAAAGCTCGGTATTTGTCTCCTCAGTGCGAGGAGGCAATGGAATTGGAGTTTGCAGCAGAGATGTATTTTGTGCAGCCCTGCAGCCCATCCAATTCCAATGCCAGCCAACAGACAAGAGAGAAAACCAGTGGGGTGGGTTCAAGACATACGCTCAGCTTGCGCTCATCCTCAACCTCGATCAGCTTCTGGGCACCGGTGGCCGGGTTGCTAATGTTCAACTGCGAGCCAAGTCAGTACGGCTATCCCCAAGACAGCATCGCATGGTCCCCGTTCGAATCCGTGTCTTCAAGCTCCAATGGCGTGGGTGGCGATCGTCTGTATATTTCTCGTGGCAGGGCCATTGTAGACAATATCGTTCTGATCGTCGCAGGCGATTCTATCCAGTGCCATCGCAAATTTGGAAGCCGTCATACCAGGTTGTCGTGCCGTCCAGTCGTCGAAGAAGGAGCGAGACACAAAACTCGGATTCGAAGGGGACTTGCACCGAAGGTCTGCTGTGAGAATGAACGCACCTTCATGATGAATAGATTCCCCTGTCAGAAAATAAAAAGGAGAGGAGGGTGCTCGCGAGGGAAACAGAGGTCGAGTTTCTGTTGTCGTGTGTTGGGGCTCGCGATATGTCGGAGGGGATAGTGGTTTATTTTTTTATTTCATTTGGGTGAAGCGAAAAAAGTTCCCAGCAGATTCCTCCTAGTCTGGCAGTTGTGGTGGGCTTACATAAGGGTAGGGCTTGCGAAAAACCTGACTGGTCCGTGCATTTGTTAGTCTCTGCTCTGATTCGCTGGTGGGGTAGCTGCTGTCTGGTTGGCCACTACAATGAGGGCTGCTCCACCTGACCTGGAAAGGCGAAGTGGGGTGTTCGAGAGTGTATAGTTCCGCATTTGGCAGGTGCTGACAGCTGCCGTCTTGGAGCGCAAAGCCTGACGGCATTATCACAGCGACATTGGATGGCGGTTGACGGATCAGTTTTTGAATTCGGAAGCGCCAACTTTCAATATGGAGGAAGACCGAGCCGGGACAGACATTGGGCTGGCGGCCGAGATCGAGGAGCAGCAGCGGGGGGAGCAACTGGAGCTGGAAGAAGCGAGCGAACAAGCAGATGAAGCGCCCAGCAATGGCGAGCCAAAGCGAGAGGAATCGGCGGCAGCACCAGATACAGCGACAGAAACGACGACGGAACCAACAGGAATGTTAGACACAGAAGCAGCAGCAAACACACCAGCAATAGCACAAAACAATTCAAGTCAGGCGCCAACAGCCAGTGCCGAGAAGCCGGCATTACGACAGCCCAAGAAACGCTTTGTAGGACGGCGAGCGGCAGCGGAGGCGGCAGCGGCAGCGACACCACGGAGCAGCGACGCAGTGAGCGTGGAAGACGCGGGGGCGGTGGGTGAGTGATTCGGACGGTGGTGGCAGGTGTCGTGGAAAGCAAGTCATGGAAACGCTGACAGGCGCAGCACCACGGCCACGGGCCCGACGGCCGGCCCGGCTGCTCAACCAGGTGCCGGCGGAGCTGTTGGACGACCCAGCACTGCAGGCGGCAGTGGCGCTGCTGCCGGTCAACTACTCGTTCGAGGTGCCCAAGACGATTCACCGGATCCGCACGTTGGGGGCGCGACGGGTCGGGCTGCAGATGCCGGAGGGGCTGCTGCTGTTTGCGACGACGGTAGCGGACATCCTGGAGCAGTTCTGCCCGGGCACGGAGACGCTGATCATGGGCGACGTGACGTACGGGGCATGCTGCGTGGATGACTTTACGGCGCGGGCGCTGGGCTGCGACCTGCTGGTGCACTACGCCCACAGTTGTCTGGTGCCGGTCGACGTGACGCAGATCCGGACGCTGTACGTGTTTGTCGACATCCGCATCGATGCCAGCCACCTGGTGGCCGCGCTGGAGCGCAGCCTCGTCGCCGCCACCACCACGCTGGCCCTCGTCGGCACCATCCAGTTCAACGCCACGATCCACGGCTTGCGGCCGGTGCTCGAGCGGGCCGGCTTCGGCGTGCTGGTGCCGCAGATCGCGCCGCTCTCCAAGGGCGAGATTCTCGGCTGCACGTCCCCGCAGCTCGCAGACGCGGCCCCCGACAGACAGCTCGCCATCCTCTACCTCGGCGACGGCCGCTTCCACCTCGAGAGCATCATGATCCACAACCCCGGCGTGCCGGCTTATCGCTACGACCCCTACGCGCGCAAGCTCACGCGCGAGGCCTATGGCCACGCTGAGATGCAGGACCTCCGCCGTGCGGCCATCCGCACTGCCCGTGGCGCCCGCTCCTGGGGCCTCATCCTCGGCACGCTCGGCCGTCAGGGCAATCCTCACACGGTGGCCGCCATCGAGGCGCGCCTTCGCCAGCGCGGCCTCCCCGTCGTCACCCTGCTGCTCAGCGAGATCATGCCGCACAAGCTCGCCCGCATGAGCGCCGACGTCGAGTGCTGGGTCCAGGTGGCGTGCCCGCGCCTCAGCATCGACTGGGGCTACGCCTTTGCCCGCCCGCTGCTCACGCCCTACGAGGCCCTCGTCGCCCTCGGCCTGCGCGACGATGACTGGGCCCGTGCTCCCGACGGTGCCGTCGGCGGCGTCTACCCCATGGACTTTTACGGCCGCGACGGCCTCGGTCGGACTCGAGCAGGGGAGATTGTTTAGATTGTATGGAAATGTCACGTGATACAATTTGGTAGGCGGTATTGCACACATACTTCCCGTTAAGCCCTTGTCCATGCCTCATGCTTTCCTATCGTACAGTCGTCCGTCCTCCTAGCTGTTGTGCATGCTTGTCGTCATCGGTTCCGGCCGCTGCGAGAACTGGAGCTTGTAGTGCACAATCTCCACCACGTCCAGACGGTCGCCCGTCTTCGTGCTGTCTGTTCCCTCAGGCCTGCTGCGCTGCACCACCGCTATGGGTCGCGGCAGCTTCTTGACCTCGCCCGTCAGCCGCTGGAAGCGCCCAACGCGGAGGTGGACACGTTGCATCCAGGCCGTGTCGGCAGGGTCGCCGCCCGGATTGTAGTCGGGGAAGTCGAGGTGGCCGATGGGCGTGACAGTTGCTGTTGTCGAGTCGTCGTCGTCTTCGTCTCCGACTCGGCCCTCGTTCAGTCCAAACAGGTTGATGGTACCCTGCAGCTCGAGCAGGGCCAGGCCAGCAGGCGTCTGCAGAATCGTCGGCAGCGGGTTGGCCACCACAGCCTCTGCCGGCGGTGGACGTCGATGGATGGTAGCAGAGGAAGCCATGAAGAGGTTGTGCAAGTAAGAAGTGGAGATCAGTTGGATTAATCCATATAAACTCAAGGCCCACTTAAATGGTACTTTTTTACTCTGTACTCCATACTACTCGGGAATTCCCTTCTCTTTTCCATCACTTCTCCTACACAGCAGTCGTGTTTATGCTGAAGCGATACGTCGCCTGCAGCTCAAACGGCGCATCGCCCGGTCCAAACACCTGGCGGTCCTGGCGGCCCCATGCGGGCTGATTGATCCCGTCGATCCAGTCCTCGACCTCGAGCACGACGCAGCCGTACTGCGGAATAGTGCGCGGAAACGGCGCGTCGTCGCCAAAAAGGCCCTGTGTGCGCTTGAGCGCCAAGGACCCGTTCTGGCCGCTGCATGAGTACATCTGGAAGGCCTGCTGGTCCGAGAAGACGTCGAGCTGGATGCCAGACCAGGGCGACTGCAGCCGGGCCACGAGGCTGTCACGCCAGTCGTACGTGCCAGCTTCTCGGCTGACGAGGTAGCAGGTGTCGTAGCCGGTGCAGTTGAAGCCGCAGTTGCCGCGCAGGGCCGGGCTGCTGAAATTGGCGCCGAGCTGCTTGGGCGTCGTCCAGAAATCGTTGACCGAGCCCGGCTGGTTCGCCACCAGGTCGCCTGTCGGGATCAGGATGCTGTCGGTGGCCACACGCAGACCGCTGTGCGGCAGGTACAGCGAGTGGTTGAGCACCGTGTTGGTCTCGTTGTTGGCGAACCCGTCCAGGTTCCAGTACACGTGGCTGCTCAGCATGATCGGTGTCCGCGCCGTCGTCGCCGCCGCGCTCATCTGCAGCTGCCACGTGTGGTCGCCCAGCGCGTACGTCACCAGGCCTTCCACTTCACCCGGGAAGCCCTGGCTGCCGGCCGGGTCGACGAGCGAGAACGAGATGCTGCTGGCCGTGTGCGCCACCACCGAAAAGTTGCGCCAGTCCCAGCCGTGCGGCCCGCCGTGCAGCGTGTCCACCCCGTCAGGGTATAGCGGCGGCTCTGGGTTCTCGTTCGGTAGCACGTGGTACGTCGTCCCGTCCACCTCGAACGAGCTGTTGCGGATCCGGTTCGCATACCGTCCCGGAACCCCCCCAAAGTGCGGGTGCTGTCGGTCGATGCCGTAGTACGACGCGTTGTCAAACCCGCCCACTAGATCGCGCTCGATGCCCCATTGGTCGCGCACCAGCAGGTTCGACACCGACGCTCCATATGGGATGAATGATGCCCGGATCCCCGTCCCGTAGATCCAGTACTTGCCGTCCGCGTCCGGACCCGTCGAACTGCTGTTTGTCGCTGTCACTGTCGCCGCCAGAGGGCCTAGCAGCGCCAAGAGGACCGGCAGATGCATCATCGACGTAATGCTAGATCTGATCGCAAAGTGAGAGTGAAGAAAAGGGAAACTTGAGTTGCCCGTCAGATCATGTGCCAAAACAATCGTGGCGATGAAGATCCAACGTCGCTTATATCACCATCAGCCGTGACCCGTCATCGCCCCGACCGCCGGTCTGCAGATCGCTGCCCCCCTGCTTGTCCACACTGTTGCTCGTAGGACAACATCAGCCGGAAGAGGGGTTGGCCCAACGAATGTGAAGATGTCTCAATCCTGGGGAACTGTCGAGGCGGGGAAATTGACACGAAGGGAAGGTGCGGAGAAGTCGTGCCAGAAATTACAATTTAGCCTGCTGCTGGCTAATATACCCTGTCTCGCGAGAGCCTTCAGCGGGATCTGCTACATCAGATTAACTGCACCTCTTCCTCGCACTTTATTTCTCCACCTGTCTTCTCTCGCCTTCTCCTCTGTAGCGTCACTCTCCGTAATGCCGGTCTAGTTTGCGGCCTCTCCGAAACCTCGGCCTCGTCTGATGTGCCCTCTCTTCCAGGAAAATAATGTAGAAATCTCAACCATACGACCGACTGCCGAATCCTTCCAGCTGTAATACTCCTCTTCCTTCGCCCCCTCACCAGAACCGCCCCGAAGCCGGCACCAGAGCCATGTTCATCTGATTGGCCGGTGGCGTCCACATCGTGTCGCCCTGTCCGTTGTCAATGAGCACGCCCACACCGTCCATCTTTTCGACAAGATCCAGTGCCGGCTCAAACATGGCTCTGGACATGCTCTCCTGCATCGCCGAGCTGGTCCACGCTGCCGCCCCACCCACCCCCAGTGTCTCGTTTTCCCGGAATGCTTCCTCCGCCCGTACCGAGAGCACGCTGGCTTCGTACCATGATCCAAACACGCCATGTACCGGGTCATCTGCTGCTGCCGTTGCCCGCAGAATTCCCATCCGGCTGTCGCTGTTGTCTGGCTTTGTCTCGAGCTTCATGTGCCGGTTCCACGACACGTCCAAGAAGCTTTCTCCATCCCTGCTGACATGGCGTCCCACGTGGCGAACGCGCGCGTTCAAAATCTTGGTGCAGAACCGAGGCCCCGTTGTAGCTGACATCTCCCGGTAATCGTAACCGACCTGGAACCGAGGCCCTGTCCCGGGCCCAATGGGTCCTGGCGGAACTACCATCGACCGCAGAAGCCCCTGCGCAAAGTCGCCGTACATTTTCTCTAGCTTTTCTGTCGGGCTGTACATAACCGCGATTCGGACATCCCAGTGCCGCCGGATGCAGTGCACCCATATTGGCGGGCGCGCATCTTCGAGGCGGCGCATGTTGTAAGTGAATGCACCCGGCCGAGTGCCATCGATCTCGACAACAAAAGGGTTATGTGCTCTCGGCACCCCATCGCTCGTGAAGGAAAATCGCTGGCACTTAAACTCGTAAATCACGCGCTTCTCTTTGAAAGTCCACAGCGGATTCGATGTTCCGGTCCCAACGACATTTTCGATATCGTTTGCAAAGATCGATAGTGCCTTGGTAAACATGACGCTCCCGGGGGACACGCATACCGTATCCAGTCGGGTCACAATGTCCGTAGGGGCCCATCCAGACGCTCGCTCGCCAGGGCCATTTGTGGCAAGTCCACTCGGGTTGGCATCCATCATGTAGATGCGGCCCAGCGCCGCGTGCATCTGTACGCGGCCTCTGCAATAAGGGAGGTCTGCTGTCAATAACTTGATTTGGCGACAGAGCTTTCTCGAAAGAGTGGAGGAAAAGCCGCTGCTGGATTTGCCGACAGAAAGGGCCTGTACGGGAAGGTCGATGAGCGGTTGGTCTCCCTGTCTTGACCCATCTTCAACTGATTTGGCCACCGACGGCGTTGTTTCGTCTGTGCCTATATCTATGAGTGTGTTTTCTCTGTTGTCGTCGTCCAGCGTGGTGATGAGTTTACTGGACTTGGAAGCATCAGTTTTAGGCCCAGGAACTGGGTTGTTGACGAATTCCCATAGCAGTCGCATCTGATAGCCGTATTTCCCGTTCTCTGGCGGTGGCGCCAGAGATGCAGGCTTCAATGCCGGACGGCCATTGGTTGCCTCGGCCATCTTTTCCAAGTCTTTGCTCTCCAATGAGAGAAGGTCGAGCTGTTTTTCCCACCCGTTCGCTTCAGAGTCCTTGGGTGGTGTCTGAGACTTGTCAGGCTCATTGGTGGATGGCAATTCGCTTGGGGCCGTCACGCCCAGAGCTTTCGGTGCATACTCCTCATCTTTGAGCCAGCTCGGCGACTTGTGTGCCTGGTCATGGAAGAGCGGCTTCACCCTTGGGCCAAAGAAGGAGACCTCGGTTCGTTTGAAGGGATCGAATATACAGATTCGAAGACAGACAGCCTTGGAGAAGATGGCTTCAAACATGGTATTCATCTTGTTGCCGGGAAAATGCCCGGGATCCAGTATAGTCGATGTAAGCATGGCTTCGTTGACATGGGCCATGTACCTCACATCAACGTGATGTATTCCTTCTGTTTCGGCATGCAACAGGTGCTTGGGGGGCGGCATGGTATGTGCCTAGAGAACCATTAGCTTTTTGTTGTTTGATCGCAAACTGACAGTGGTATATACAGGGCACACGGACATATCGGCGGAACATGTTATCAAGCATCGTGCTCGCTTGGCTCAGACTCTGCTTAGATGGACCTCCGAGGTACGCCAGCCGGTCAGTAGAATCGCACTGGATGAATACGCCCGATGACTCTGAGATGGTTGCCATGTCTTGTGCGCTGAGAAACGTATGAATCGTGATTGCGTCTGGTGTTTCTTCCTTCACGCGCTTCCACACTTGAGTGTAGTTATAGTTGTCGAATCGTACGGGACACTGGTAGTCTATGATAGCTTTTTTCTCCGTGTTGGATTGGGCAGGCAACTCTCCGGGACTCGGCACCTTCAACCATTTGCTGTCAAGAGGTATCTGAACGTAGATGATGGAGGTAAGTAAGGATAGCGCGTGGACCACGAGGGTCTGGAGGAGAGAAGCAATTACCTTGGCCCCATCCTGGGTTTGTAAATCTCTTTCGATCTCTGTATGGATTGTGCGAAAATGAGCTTGCACGTCAGCTACTTTGCTGGCTGGACAGGTTGCCTTGAACCACCCAGCTTCTGGCTCGAATTCGAATTGGCCTTGAGGGGTCTGTTTTCGCAATTCCGCGAGAACACGCTCGACTCCAGCATCCTCGTACTTCCACACGCTGGTCAAGTAGATATCAACGGAGTCGTCCATGATACCGATGGTAGGGATACAGCTGCCGAGAAGCGTTGAGCATACAGATTGTGTATGGTTTCAAGACGAAATGTTGGAAACGCGAGATGATGCTGCCAGCGGATGTCTGGAGATAATTGAAGTAAAGATGATAAAGTAGGAGACTATATAACAGAAGAGTGTGCTTAAGCGAAATAGAATTGCACGACATTATGAATAGACACAGGACAAAGTGGCATTGTATTCAAACTCCATATACGTAGTGACTAGGTCAGACATGGACGGGTAGTTAAAAATTCCTGACGAGGTGATAAAGAGATAGTGCGATCAAATAGACTGCCGGCAAGCACGGTATTGACGCAGATAAGCCATCAATAAGGCCGGGACTGTTTGTCGAAGAGTAAAAGGCCACACAAGCTCCTAGGATGAATTTGCTTTGCCATTGTTCTTCCGGATGGGAACGACGTAATTAAGGCGAAAGGAAAACACCACGCTCTAAAGTAGAGAGAACCTGCAATTGTGCCTTCTATTATCACAGAAGCTCAACCGTAATCAGTCACGGACAAAGTCTGTACAGACGAGAACCAAAAGAGCAATCTTATTATATCTTCCATAACACCTGCATCGCCTCTGCAGAGGCGAGCTTTGCACAGATGTAGACAGACGTGTGTAAGACACCTGGTTTAGTAGCCATCACCGCCATCCCATTCCCAGCCCAGGACCCAGAATGTTTGATAGTTTCCATTCCGATACATTCTTTGTGCGAGTTCCACGACCCGAATGCGACTACTCAAAACATCCAGAAACCCAAAAATAAAACAAAAGTGTGTGAAGTGAAGAACAAGGGGAAAGCAAAACATTGAAAATACAATAATCTGTCGTGCCAAACACGCCGCTTTTCATCCATCGGCTTGTGAGGCCGGGCAAGCCAACCCGGTTCGGGTGGCCTGGATGCTGTGTAAACGGAAGAACGCCAAACGCCATCTATCATGTTGTCCAAATCATTCATAGAAAAGAAAGCATGGCTGGAAATGGTGAGTTGTGAATGTCCGGCGAGGACGGGTGGCCGGAAGAAAGTGCCAAAGTTGTACTTATTCCGCCCAGGCAACATTGTTCTTGACATTGAGTGCCCACCTCAGCTTGTCAAGCACCTGCCGGGCTTCTTCTAGCATTTGTTCTTGCTCGGCTTCGCGCTTGGCGGCATTGGCCTTGATGTCACGCAGCGCATCTTCCTGCTCCTTTTTGTAAGCCTCGTACTTGCGAGTGATGTCCTCCTTTTGCTGCCACAATAGACGGATGTTACCGTCCTGCTGGTCGCACAGATCACGGAGTGTTGTGATCTTGTCGTCGTCTTGCCGCCGTGCCTCGGCCAGCTCCTTGACTTCCTTGGCCATGCTGCCCAGGGCCTGCTTTACAGCATCGCCCTGGTCACGCCAGTGGCTGCTGATGGCGTTGTAGCGGCCTTCCATCAGTGCAGCGTGGGCGGTGGCCTCCTCAACCTGCTGTTTTGACTCCTTCTTGACCTTGTCCATCTCTTCTCTCCAAATGCGCTCCCGGTCCTTAGCATCGGTAGCACGCTGTTTCTCCAGCTCGACGACGCCCTGTAGACTCTCGACCTGACGTTCCTTGCGAGCCAGCAGTGTTTTGGTGACGCTGGCCTCCAGCAGGCGGCTCTCATACTCGGAGACCATTCTCTCCATCTTGTCCTCTAGCAGCTTGGCGGCCTGCCGGGATTCGTCTGCCTTTAAGCTCTCGAGCTTCAGGTCCCGTTTGAGCGTTTCATTGTCCGACACCAGGCGATTGATCACACGGCCAGTCTTGCCCAGGCCGGCCTTACCAACCGTGGAGTCCCAACCATTGGCGCCAGCCCCCTCGCCCTGTCGATCGTCCGTCATGGCAACACCTTCCTGGCTGAGGCTCGAGTTTGAAATTACCCGCGTCAAGGATCGTTCGGGGACGGCTAGCGAGCTAATGTCTCCTCGGTGTTCAATATCCACTTCGGACCTCGCAGGCATTGCTTCCGGGCTTCCTGGTCGTATGACAGGGTCGTCGGAATCAGAGAGTGTACTTTGGTTTAGGCGACTGCTGGGGGTTATGTTGCGGTCGTTCTGTAGCGAGTGGGATGCAGAGGATGCGGCGCTGGTTGCGCTGTTTTCAGAGCCAGAAAAGGTTGAATTGGAGTTGCGTGTGATGGATGCCGAGGCGTCGGAGGGCAGGTCGTCGTCAGATGAAGCGCGGGGTCCGTCGTCGGAAGTCGTTACGGTTCGAATGGTGGATAGTTTCCGGGAGACGTTGGCTGGGGCCGGAGTTGTAGGGAGCCGCTTTTCTTCACTAGTTAGGCCACTGCTTATGCCCATAGTCCTAGTATTGACAGAGGCCGGCGGGGCATTGACCAGAGACGGCTTCGCTAGGTCATTTGGTGTGGAAGGTGCCGGGGTTTGGGTGGTGCCTATGCAAGTGTTAGAGACGGGTCGCCGGCCGACATGCGATGTGCTGAGAAAGACAAGCCACGTTTCCACGGACGGAATGAAGAGTGTGGCGGAGAAGAGACATGGAGGTTTCAGAAACAGAGACCGGAAACAAATGACATGGCAGGAGCAGCAGAAACAACAGACGGAATGGAACAGAAACAATGTGCCAGCAACGGTTCTGCTGCGTCTCGGATCACACACCTGGTACGGCAAGCTTCTGTGGGGAGTTGCTGGGGGATTGCGCAGAGCTGATGGAGGTAGAGCGCGAGGATTTCTTGAACCGGTTGCGCATGGTAAATAGTGGCGGTCCTGACTGGCCGCGTCTCGCGGTGGTTGATAATTTCTATTTCTGTCTGGCTGGCGTTCTTTGGCGCGGTCTCTAAGCTGTTTAAATTGGTGTCTTTTGTCTTTTCGCCTGTGGCGGCTTCTTGGCGCTGCGCGTTTAGTGCCTTTGGTGTTGGACAGTGGTGCTGGCGGTACCGATGGCGAGGCGAGTGGCCGTGCTCGCAGGCGAGGGTTCGGGCGATGAAGGACGGCAGTGTACGGAGTACGGGTGATAGACAGAGGCGTGATGCAGTAGGAGAGAGAAGAGGCCGTGAGGCTCGTTTGGCCGAAACAACACAGGCTTGCTCTGTTTGTTTTGCTGTAGCGGAAAGAGCGATCCGCAGGGGTATTTCTGTCGTATGTCCATGTTTGGTAGCAGTGTGGCTTGAAGTTGTGTCGAGCGATCCACTTAACGCGCCGTTCCAAACGGAAGGAATCGCCAGTGCCCCGGCAACCGTCACGGAGAGTGATTAGTCAGTCTCCTAAAACGTGCAAAAGTAGCTTAGTTAGATAATTAAAAGATTCGTGTTGGAGGGTCGGGTCGCGAGATGGAGTGACAGATTTGTGCTGGTTGCAAGGGGTGGGTGCTACCGTTTTGTGTACGTACGGAGTAGTGCTCTGTACTATTGATACATACACATGTAATAGGCATTAGCACTGAAGTTTATCACGTACGGCCATAGATACTGGAAAGCACGGGATCCCGTCCGCTCTCCCCTAGTTAAACCAGTAATCGGCGGATTAGTAGTTGGGTCGGTGACGACCAGCGAATACCCGCTGCTGTACGTTTTTTGCTTCTGCTTTAGATGTTTTTTTTTTTTTTGTGGCTCAGTGGGCAGGATTGTGTTTGAGCACATTCTTTTTTGCGGAAGCCTATTCAGAAGTGTGTCATTGCAGAATAGTGTGGAGATGCGTATGGCAGTGCGGAATAGATCGTAAGATGCGTTGTCAGGCTTTTTGATTATTTGTAATAGTGTCCGGTTTATATTAATGATATACACGCAATTAATCACATTTAAACTGCAAGAGGACATGGTGGTGGTGTCTGATGAAAACGACAAAGACTCACATCTTTGCCAACACGTTTCCAGGTTTGTGACAGCATATTACCAGGAAGCAACGAACCTCTACGTCGGCCATGTCTACGAGAAAGAACGGCGAGATCCAGTCGCTGGATAACTATGGCGGGCCATGCGATCTGCAGACAGACAGCGGACTCAGGCTGCATGGTTTCGTGTCGACGCACGGCGTGGCCAACTTCCTCAACGTGCCGTACGCCGTCTTTCCGGCACGGTTTCGCACGGCGCAGCTGCTGGACCTGACGGTGCTTACGGGCGACCGGGACGCCTCTCACTACGGCCCACGCTGTCCGCAGCCAGACGACGCGGTGCACATGCTGATGCAGCACCTGTTTGAGAAGCTGCCGATGCCGCAGTACACGGAGGAGTTTTCGTGTCTGGACGTCAACATCTACGTGCCACCGCAGGCGCTGGCCGGCGGACAAGACGGCGGTCTGCCGGTCTTTGCGTGGATCCACGGCGGGTCCTTTAACACGGGCGACAACACGACCGAGTTTGGTTTGTCCCTATCTGCATCTGGGAGTCGGAGCATCTGTCTTCAGCGCTGACTGGCCAGATGGAAACCACCTGGTGGCGCGGTCTATGCGGCTTGGTCAGCCGATCGTGGTAGTGACCATCAACTACCGGCTCAATGTGCTGGGCTTCCTGACGTCGGCCGAGCTGGACGCCGAAGCACGGGCAGCCGGCGAGACGCCGGTGCGCAACCAGGGCCTCAACGACCAGCGGCTGGCGCTGCAGTGGATCCGGCGACACATTGGAAGCTTCGGTGGCGACGGCCGGCGGGTGACGGTAGCGGGCGAGTCGGCAGGTGCGAGCAGCATCCACTGTCTGCTGAAGAGCCGGCCTCAGTTCGGTGATGACGATGATAGAGCGCTGTTTTCGGGTGCGCTGATCTGCTCGGCACCCTTGCCGGTTCTGCGACCGCGCAGCGACGGCCAGGCGCTCTTTGACCGGCTCGTGGCGGCGGCAGGTGTTCGGACAGACGCACCGGCCCCGACAAAGCTGGCAGTACTGCGGAGCCGCGAGGCGCAGGAGCTGATCGCGCTGGTGGCGTCGTCGCTGAGCGTGTCGTTTCCGTATGCCGACGAAGCCTGGTTTGACGAGGATGCCAGCAGCAGCAACAACGACAACAACAGCACACCCGATACATCCTACTGGGCCCAGCTTCCGACTTGGTGTCGTCGCGTGGCCGTAGGCCATACGGCTGACGAGGCTGCCCTGTTCTTCTCACAGCACGCGGCGGCGGCGGCGGTGACGGAGACGCAGGCCCGCCAGTACATCCAGAAGTCTGTCTGTGCGGGCTCGGCCGCCATGGCGGCAGTGATCTGGGACGCGGAACCGCTGCAGGATGCGGGCGGCTCGACTGCGCGGCCGCTGCGACGGCTTGTGCGGCTGGCCACCAACGCCATGATGGTGGTGCCAGCGCGGGCGTTTGTGCAGGCAGTGGCGACCTCTGCTCCCGACACGGACGTGTACATGTACTCGATCGATCTGCCGGATCCGTTTCCCGGCCGCGGCCTCGAAGGCGCTTCGCCCGGTCCGCTGCACGGCTTCGCGTGGCACTCGTTTGGCAACGCGCTCGTCTTCTACCAGCCGGCCTGCCAGGCAGACGCGCAGCTGGCGGCTACGGCCGACCGCGTCAGCGAGGCCGTCGTCGGGCTCGTGCACGGGATCCGGGCGCCGGGCGGGTGGTTGCCGCTGACGCCTGCCAACGCGCGCAAGATGAGCTGGAAGGGCAGTGACAGCGGTATGGTGGCGGCTGGCCCGGTTGGCGACGGCGTGGCGGCGGCGCTGCAGGCGGCAGGACCAAACGCGGCGTGGGACTCGGCATATGCAGCCTTTTGCGTGGATCCTGTCCGGATCATGGGGCTGATGAGCTGAGCTGGCAGTAGAAGTGGATATGGAGGGGAGATGGGAGCTGGAGGGGAAGCTGGATGGTGGCTGGTAGTGACTACCGGTGGTGACTGGTGGTGACTGGCAGGCGAGCTGAGGCTGACAAGTGCCATGTACCGTGTAGTTGTCTCCCTCGTAAAATGATGCTGGCGATAGTTCGCATCGTGCAATGTTCAGGGCGCTGCAACGGCCAACTGCAGCCGCTATGCTCGCCCCCATCTTGGGCTCTCGTTAGGCCCGTCAGGCGTCCTTTGCCTATCGACCCGACTGGTGCCCTACGTCGGTCGTATGCAAGATAGCTGCAGCCAAGTCACCCTGTTCCACCGATGATCCCATATCTGATAGCGCAGTCGTTGATATTGGCACTTGCCCAGAAACAGCCGGCAGCCAATCACAGAGCTCGTACCCCTGCACCCTAGCGCACGGGCCAGTCCTTCATTAGGGGCGGTGTGGCGGGGTTGCGTAGCTGTACTTTGACAGCTGCGTGCCTGTCCCATAGCGCCACGTACCGCTACTTGTGGTGCAACAGCACTGGTCCAGCGCGCTTTCCCCTTTCTCGACCTTGTATCTCTAGGCTGCCCCTCTGTCGCTTGACCATCTCACCGCACAAATTCCACTTTGGCCGTTCTGGCGTCCATTCGGGGCTGACCAGCCGTTCCTCTTCTCTCCCCTACTCTGCTCCGAGCTTTTGTCTTTTCCGTGCTTTTTGCCCTCTCTGTTTTACACGCGCTGCGCGCAAGCTGCCAGACTCGTGCTTTTGACCGCACCACGACCACATCCCAACCACTCTCCCGTCTTGATTGACCTGCCAAAATGAAGGGCGAGGTGAGCGATTCTGGCCAGGGCTCTCAATGCAGTCCATTGGTGCAGTACTGACCAGTTTAGATTCTCCATCTTCACCTGGGCCAGGCTGGAACGCAGCTTGGCAACAGTGCCTGGGAGCTGTGAGCTTGACTTTCTTTCGCGTCTTGGTTCTTTTCTTCTTCATTCCATTCCTCGTATTGACTTCCAAGCTACCTCCTTGAACATGGTCTCGGCGCGGATGGCCTCAAGGACCCTAACGCGTCGGCCGACGTTGGCGACGGCGGCTCGTACGAGACCTTCTTCACCGAGACCAGTGGCGGGCGGTCCAACGGCCAGGCAAAGTACGTGCCGCGGTCCCTCTTTGTCGACCTGGACCCGTCGCCGATTGACGAGATCCGCACGGGCCAGTACCGCCATCTCTTCCACCCCGAGCTGCTGATCAGTGGCAAGGAGGACGCGGCCAACAACTATGCCCGCGGCCACTACACCATTGGCAAGGAGCTGGTCGAGAACGTGATCGACCGGATCCGTCGAGTTGCGGGTGAGCTGCCGGTTGCAGGACTCCAGGCCGCTGTGCCGACGTGCAGACGCTGACGTGCTGCCCTCAGACAACTGCAACTCGCTCCAGGGCTTCCTCATCTTCCACTCGTTTGGTGGCGGCACTGGATCCGGGTTCGGGGCGCTGCTGCTGGAGCGGCTCTCGACCGAGTACGGCAAAAAGTGCAAGCTCGAGTTTGCCGTCTATCCGGCGCCGCGCGTGGCGACGGCGGTGGTGGAGCCGTACAACGCCGTGCTCTCGACGCACAGCACGCTCGAGAATGCCGACTGCACGTTCCTGGTCGACAACGAGGCCGTCTACGACATCTGCCGCCGCAACCTCGACATCCCGCGGCCCGACTACGAGCACCTCAACCGGCTGATCGCCCAGGTGGTCAGCTCCATCACGTCGTCGTTGCGCTTTGACGGCGAGCTCAACGTCGACCTCAACGAGTTCCAGACGAACCTGGTGCCGTACCCGCGCATCCACTACCCGCTGATCAGCTACGCCCCGGTCGTGTCGGCCTCCAAGAGCGCCCACGAGAGCTTCAAGGTGCAGGACTTGACGCTGCAGTGTGAGTCGTCTGTGTGTGCGCTGGGCTTGCTTATGTGCTGACCTCCCAGGCTTCGAACCGAACAACCAGATGGTCGTGTGTGACCCCCGCAACGGCAAGTACATGGCCGTGGCGCTGCTGTATCGTGGTGACGTGGTGACGCGCGACTGCAACACGGCCGTGGCGGCGCTCAAGGCCAAGTCGTCCTTCAACCTGGTCGAGTGGTGTCCGACCGGGTTCAAGATCGGCATCAACTGCCAGAAACCGATGGCGGTGCCGACAGCGTCGCCGGCCGACGGCGGGCTGGCCAGCGTGGATCGGTCGGTGTCGATGCTGTCGAACACGACGGCCATTGCCGAGGCCTGGTCGCGTCTGGACTACAAGTTCGACCTGATGTACAGCAAGCGCGCATTTGTGCACTGGTACGTGGGTGAGGGCATGGAGGAGGGCGAGTTCAGCGAGGCGCGCGAGGATCTGGCCGCGCTGGAGAAGGACTATGAGGAGGTCGCTGGCGACTCGCTTGAGGAAGAGGAGGGTGAGGCAGAGTACTAGAGAGAGGTGGAGTACTGGGGGGGGAAGAGTGGAAGGAGTGGAAGGAGTGGAAGGATTGGAAGGAGTGGAAGGAGTGGAAGGAGAGTGGAAGGAGAGTGGAAGGAGAGTGGAAGGAGAGTGGAAAGAGAGTGGAAGGAGAGTGAAAGGAGAAAGTGAAAGGAGGAGAGAGGCGAGAAGTAAGAGAGTGACGAAGTGGAGTGGAGGATAAAGACAGAAGAGTCTCACGCAGCTGATACGTCTTCTGTTTCCTCCAGCTGTCTGGTTATAGCCTCCATAAAGGCTTTTGTATTAAAGACTAGCTACTCCCGGTAGATAGGGATTGTAACTGGAGACGACATGAACTTGGTGGAGTGAAACTCAGGGCAAGTGCGCTTTTATCGTCACTGACACTGTTAACGTACAGCGTCTATTCCACTATCGGCCTTTTGGTAGTGGGCAAATAGGAGTAGGGCTACCGCTGGAGTGCTTCCTTCCACTAACTATACTCCACTAATAACACCTTCTAACGACACTATCCATTCCAGCTCGATAAGCACCATTCAACTACCACCACCACCACCACCACCACATCCTACCGTTTCGTCTTTCCGCGCCAGCTGGACGCCCGCTTGGCCCGCCGCTCGTCGTTGTTGGACGTCTTGCCGCCGTTTTTGCCGGCGCCTCCGTTCTTGCCGGCGCCGCGGCTCTTCTTGCCGCCGATGCCGCCACCCTGGCCAGCACGAGCGCGCGTGCCCTCAAACACGAGCGGCTTGCCATCGGCAGGGGCGAGGACGTCTGCATTGGGTCCAGTGGCGGTGACGGTGCGGGCGGCAGCGCGGCCGAGCAGCTTGGCGGCGCGACCAGCGGCAGACTGCTGTTCGGCCGTAGGCTTGGGAGCGTAGCGAGTGCGCTTGCGGTCGTCGCGACGGGTGTTGATCTTGGCAGCAGCGGCCTGCTGCTGACGCTCGACGGCGCGCAGCGTCTTCTGGGGCGCCTTGCAGCGGCTGACACGCAGCTCACGCGGCAGCAGCGGCGGGAACTTGCGGCCGGCCAGCAGCAGCGCAGCCTCGACGCTGGTCCCATCGACAAACTGCACGTAGGCGAAGCCTTTGCCGACTCGCGTCGCCGGATCACGCACCACGCGCACGCTCTCCACCGCACCCGCGTGCTTGCCAAACGTCCGCCAGAGTCCCTCCTCCACGTCCATGGGCACCTTGAAACGCTTCCGCTTCGTCGGCTCGGCCGGCTGCCCGTCCTCGTCCGTCTTCGCCTCGTCCGGCGTCACCATCACCTCCTCGTCGTCCATGAAGCCAAGGTTGCCCACAAACACGCAGCGTCGGTGGTCCACCGCTGCCGGATGCGCCACGCTATCTGCCCGCAAGTGACGTCCCAGCACTACCGTCCCGTTCAGCTGTCGCACCGCCTGTCGCGCTGCTGCTGCCGTCGAGTACACCGCGTACGCATTCGTTGCTTGCGCCGTAGCTCCCATCACCGCCTTTGTGATGAATGCCGCCCGCTTCGGCATCGCCGCCGTCGCAAACGGCACTGACCGGAACCGCAGGCTCTCCACCGTCGCCAGCACCGGTGTTGGCCCTGCTGGCTTGGTCGTTGCCGCAGCTGCTGCTTCTGACGACTCCTCTGTTGCTGCTGGCTTCACCTCTGCTGCTGCCACTGCTGCCGCTGCTTCTGCCGCCTCAGTCACGGCTGCGTTCATCGCCTCTAGCGGCGATGCTAGATGTGCCAACAACGTCTTCTTGGCTGTGCGCGACGTCACTGCTTCAATGTTCACGTTTGACAGGAACACCGTCCGCGCAGCCTTTTCCTTCTCTGTCTCCGGCACGCCCCCAGCACCAGCACCCGTGCTTCCGGTCTTTTCTCCAAGCGCCTCGTGTACCAACGGCTCGTCGGCCTCGTCGTCCTCGGCCTCTTCCTCCTGCTCGTCGTCCATGTTGACGTCCTCGGCATCCTCGTCCGTCCGGCGAGGACGCTCCTCGGCCGGTGCTGTCTCTCGGGCAAGCTTGTCCATGTATCTGCCCTCTAGGTCCTCTCCTTCGTCACGGGCTTTTCGTTTCCGCTTTCCGAGGCCCTTCTTCGGTTCTGGCTCCGCCGTCTCTACTTCCTCGGCCAACTCGTCCTCTGCCTTGTCGGGAGCCTCCTCAAACTCGTCCTCGTCCTCGTCCTGGTCATCATCATCCTCGTCTTCATCCTCATCTTCTTTCGCTGCCAGTTCCTCTTCGTCTAGTTCCTTCACTGGCTTTGTCTTCGGCGCAGGCCGCGCTTTCGGAGTGATCAGACCAACATACTTCGGCCTATTCTGGGATGCAACCGGCTTTGCCTGTGGCCAGAGTTAGAACGGGCTTTCCAAACTACTGCCAGTCAGAAGTACTCACACTCGTCGAAAACAGTGCATCCAGAGAGGGGTCTACCGCCTTCGCCGACGTGGACAGGACGGATTTCTTGTGTCTAAACACCCAATTAGCTGTCAGCAAGACACACAAAAAACACCCGTAAAAGTAACAGGGACGTACGATGGCGCCATGTCGAATGTTTGCAATTGAGCAGTTGACGTCGAACTGGACTTCTCCCCTAGGCGAAGCAGACAAAAAAAAAAGAGGATAAGCCTGGATTGCGATAACAGAAAATTTCTTATCGAGCGCCAGCCCCAGTGCTCGTATAGCCGGCAGGGGTTGCTTTCTGCCTCCCCACACCGCCCAGATCAGGGATAGTCATTCGCTAGCGCACTCGTCCCCCCAAAGCAGCTGCTTTCGGTGGCCCTCGCGCGCTTTGGGGGGAGCGAAAGAAGCGATCGCGCAAGTGGCATTTCTCTCCGATTTCTCTGCGTCGCCCACGAACTCCCACGCAACTTCCGCCCACCACCGGCTCGCTCTGCGCCCTCTACACGACCTGGGCGGCCCGCATCTGTCTCCAGAGCCGTTTGGCTTCTGAAATATATGTTTTTATCATACCCAGCTTCGGCGGAAGCTCTTCTTCTTCGACATTTCTGCCACTGAAATCGGCTCGTCGTTTTTTCCTTTATTTCTCCCGACTCCATTCGCCTGACCTCCAACCGACAGCCACCCGGAAGCCGAGCGTGGGCTGAGGCAGCCACGGCCCTCCGTCTGATTGTTCTATCCTCCCAACCGCTCCACCCGACGATGGCTGCCAGCGAAACAGCAGCGGTAGCGGTCTCCAGCCCGACCAAGCCGCCCCCACCGGCTGACCCCAGCGTCAGCAACATGTCCAGCCCCCTGACCGAGGTGGAGGACAAGGACGGCGACCCGGACGACATGGACGTCGACGGACTCATGCACAACCCGTCGCTGGTGAGCCACAGCCAGCTGGGCGAAGAAGACGAAGCCGCCTCACAAGCCGCTCAATCACGCCCCGTGTCCGACATGGACGAAGACTCAGCCCTGTCCGAAGCCGACCCGGACATGAACGACTCCGAGGCCGAGACCGAGCGGCTTTACGACACGCCCATCAAGACTAAGAACATCAAGGGCGACCGGGCCCCCGACAGCAGCCCGGAGCTGAGCCCCAGCCGGCGCCTAACATCACACAAGCGGGACCGAAACTTCCAGGCAAGTCCCAGCAAGCTTAAGCAGCAGCTGCGTGCCGACGGCGCCGACGATCGCACCAACGGCCACAGCCACGGCCTAGGTCGCGGCCGGGGCAACGAGGACGAAGACGAAGACGAGGACGAGGATGAGCTGTCGGACATGGACGTCGAAGACGAAGAGAACGAGGCCGACGGCGAAGACGAGGCGTCAGCTGAGAGTGGCCGTCATCGCAAGGCGGCCGTCGACAAGACCGAAGACGCGGCTGACAAGGGGGGAACGGCCGTGTCGATGTCGGTCCGGAACCAGCGGTCCAGCTCGGACACGCGAAAGCGGAAGCGGTCGCCCACCACCGATCCGTCCGAGTCGGACCAGCCACTACGGAAACGAATTGGCTCAAGCGGCAACAGCAGCGGCAGCCACGAGGCCGGTGCCGAAGACGGGGACGAAGACACCACCCGGTCCAAGACGCCAAACGGCAACGGCGCCGACCAGGCCGAGACTGTCAACGGCGACAAGCAGCCCGATCGGGCAAAAGAGGACACGCCTGACGGCGTCAGCAGCGACACGCTCCGCACACGACGATCGAAGCGCGCGAGCGCTAAGAAACACAAGGGCGCAGACGAGGGTGAGGGCGATGGCGACGGCGACGGCGACGAGGTCGTCGAGGAGCCGGAAGACGACGTACCAGAGGACAGAGAGACCGGGCCGGCAGAAGAAGACGGCACGGGACCGGCAGAAGATGACCGGCCGGCCGAAGTAGACGAAGAGGCCGAGGCGGCCCACAGAAACGAAGAAGAACGTATGGGCAGACCAGTCCCCGAGGACGAGGACGACGATGCTGACCGTGATGCCGTAGTGGAACGGAAGAAGGCGGCCTTTGACCAGCTGCACGTGATCGAGAAGCGGTTTGCCTCGTTCCGAGACAAGTAAGTGCGCGGACTCGGCCCGATCGTCGGACCGTGTGCTAACAGAGTCCAGACTCTACCAGGAGCGGCTCGACCAGCTCAACGAAGAGGAGGCGATGCTGCGCGGCGACAACCCGACACACCCCGAGTATCTGGCGATGATGCAATGCGTCGACGAGCGGCGCGACGAGAAGGTGCGGGTGTCGGGGCTGGAGTACCAATTCAGCATGAAGACGCTGCGGGCATGGGCCGTTGGCCGGCGCAGCCAGATCCACGGCCAGTACTTCCAGAACGTGCGCGAGTCGCGTGAGCTCGTGCTCGAGGAGCTGGGCCGCCAGTGGTACCAGATCCAGCACCAGCGCCGCCGCCACGCCAACACCATCCCGGACTATGGCCTGCGCTTCCCAGCCTCGCCAGCCCAGCGGACAAAGGATGCCATCGCGTATAACAAGGAGGTGTCCATCCTGTCGGGCATTGCTAAGTACGAGGGCTTCCCGGCGGCGCCACAGATCCGGGGAGCCTCGAGCGGGCAGGTCGATGATGATATGGGAGCGATTGCAGTGGGTTTTTTTTTTCTATTTTTTTTCTATTTCTTTATCCCTTTCTCTCCTCTATTCTCTTCTCCCTCGTCCCACTAACAAAGACAGCGAGGACGACAGGTCGGCCACATGCCAGCACCCACGGCATCGCCGTATTTCGATGCCGGCAGCCGGGCCAACGGCAGCCTGACGCTCAGCGGTCTGGCCGCAACCGGGCAGCAGATGCTGGCCGACGCCGCCTGGGCAGCACCACAGTCCCAGCCACTGTCCCAGCAGCAGCAGCAGCAGCAGGTCCAGATGCAGATGCAAATGCAGATGCAGATGCAGATGCAGCACCTCCAGCACCATCACACTTATCACCATCACCAACAACAACAACAACAACAACAACAACAACAACAACAACAACAACAACCGCAGCAGCACCAACACCAAGGCGCTGACGGCCAGCGCAGCCAAAACGGCCACGCGCATCACCACCATGTGGCTGCTGTCCACGGCCCTGCTCGCCACCACCACCACATGCACGCCGGCGAGCCGTCCGCGGTGGGCGTGCCGCCAAAGCGCGAAGCAGCCGTGCTCACATCCTAGCTGGAGCGGCACGGGTTCGTCGGACGGCGGCGGCAGCAGCAGGATCCGCCAGGATGACGAAGGGCTCAGGAAGGGTCCCGGCTGCTGCCCACACTCTGCATTGGAGGGTGCTCATTTGGTCGGGGTCTGCGTTCTGTCTGCTACTTTTGCTGTTCTCTCTTTATCTTGCTTTTACCTGCGTCTACGTTTGCTTGGTTTCCCGGGAGTCGACGGCGTGGCATTGTTGGTCTCTTTGTTTTTCTACTCGGTGTCGTCTTCTTGCCTCGTGCATTTAGCTCATCCTAACATCTTCTGACCAACGAGGTCTCTATACATCGCTTTCCCCTCTTCTCGGTGTTTTCGCTTGTCCTTGTCGTCGTGCCGACAGGATAGCGGTAGCAGGGGTCTATATCCAAGAAGCACGCTTTTTGAACTGTTTTTATTCCTCATATGATTTGCAACCAAAACAAACATGGGAGGGGGGTATGATACACGGAGCTCTCTGTCTGGTTCTGGGTCCGTCTCTTGTTTTTTCCTTCTTCCGCCATTTTTCCGTCTTCTCCCCCCTTACTATGATGTATGTACATTCCTCAGCTCGCCAATACCAGCAGAGCCGGGGCTGTCTCAGCTAGGCGTTCTGGTTCTAGTTGTCCTTATCCGCCTGTGTCGTCGGGGTTCATTTTTTGCCGGCTATCGGTGCCGGCGCTTGTAATGCGGCCGACTGCTGCTGCAGCTGCTGCACGCGCTGTTGGATCGACGGCTGTGGCTCGCTGGGCACCTGGACGTCGTCAAATTCGTCCTGGCCGACGACATGGATGGTGTAGGCATCTGTGGTGGTCAGTCAAGATCAGACGGGTCTGCGGACCGGCTCGCAACCACACAGTCACCCGGCAGCAATGTACTCACACACGCCCAGCGTGAACCCCACAATGCCCAGACCCAGGACCGTATTCTTGACCAGGTATGGCCGGCGGGCACGGATCAGAGCCGGCGACTGCCGCAGGCGACGGTCGTAGTAGGTAGAGTGTTCGACGCTGCAACGGAGCGTCGGCACAGACACAAACGGGTCAGCACATCAGCCAGCTCTCAGCCACGGTAGGAAACAGCCGGAACCTACCCAGACATCGTGCGCGGATTGCAGAGGCTTTCCGGTTGGGAGACGAGAAATGACCTGCACAATTTGGTTTTTGCGCAATCGCCGAATCGGACGATGTCATGAAAGTGATGACTAAGCATAGTATAGGTGCGAGTAGCTGTACGTACCTTGCATCTGCAAAATCCGCAGGTGGTACCCTTAGATACATAAGTATGCTAGCCGCTTCCGGCTACTGATTTGTCCCATCTGTCGTGTCGGCCCCAGTTTCTCTTTCGCGCAGGGCGAAATCCTCAACCCGTGTTCTGTGAAGCAAGCTTCTGTGGTGATCTTCCGCAGGTGTCGCCCATCCCCAACGCTGGCCTCTTTTCCCACCTCCTGTTCTGGTCGTATGGCGCCGCGATTGTGACAACTGACAGTCAAATACCCAGCAAGCAGGCAACCTTCCTTTCTCCCTCCGTCATTATTCCTACAACAGCTTCCTGCCCGCAATCAACAGTCTGCAGATGCTGTAAGGCGTTTTTTCTTCCTTACCTATTCGCGCTCTTTTGTTTTCGCAACCCTATCTGCCGGACCTCCGCCCCGTTTCGGCTCGTCGACATCGCCTTGGGCTACTGCTTTAGCAACGCGCTCTCGCGTCGTCTGTCCGGCCGACTTTCTCATCGCAACCAACCGAACAATCCGACAGGCTTGATCAGCTGGCGACTTTCCCGCGACCTCGTTATCAGACTTGCTGGCTCCTCTAATTGATATATATCCTGCCACATCTGCCGTCTGCTCCGTAGTCGTACCCGCTGTCGCGGCGACACACTCCAACAAACGTCTTGGTCCTGCTCTGTTAGCCTCCAGCCAACCAGCTCGCCATGGCCACGGCCTCGGCTACCAAACCGACTGGTGCAGCCATGCTAGGGATCTCGTCTGGCGGGACGGCCGCAGGTCGCTCGTCTCTGTCGGCGTCGTCGTCGTCCTCGGCCGTGCCATCGTCAGACTCTGTGCAGGAGCAGATCCGTCAGCTCAATGACGCCCGCAAGCTCGTGCTCGCAAACGTCAGCTACTACCCGACTATCGTCCAGGGCATCCTGCCCATTCTCAGTCCGGCCTCTCTGCCGCAGCTGCGGCGATGGGGCGCCGAGTTCCTGGCAGAGGCATTTGCAGCCCCAGCACTGCCGTCGCGCGACAAGGAGACGCTGAGCCTGTTGGTGCTCGAGAGCCTCAAGGGCATGGTGGAGAACGCCAACGAGGATGCGCTCGTGCTGCAGAGCATCGTGCAGGCGGCCGCCAGCATCTACCCGCTGGTGATGCGGTGGATGTAAGTTCCCCCCCCCCCCAAAAGTACGAGTGCAGGCCTCGTCGATTAACTCGCCAGCATCAACAACTCGTATGACACGCCGACATGGGAGCGCATGACAGCGATCAAGTCACGCATCCTGCGGCTGTGGGAATCGCCGGTGCCGTCAGTGCAGATATGCTGCATCAAGTTTGCGCAGCGCGTGGTCTTGGCTCAGACTCACGGCGTCAACCAGGAGCACAAGCGTGATGGCCTCGACATTTCGCTTGGCCTCATCTCGCAGGGACACCCGCTGCTCGACCCGCGACACCTCGAGGCGGAAGCGACGGGGCTTCTGGACCGCATGCTCGGTGTCTTGCAGGACAACAGCAGCGATGCGCTCATCGTCGATGCTACGCTCAACACGCTCTCGATTCTCATCCGCACACGACCAACGACGTCCAGCCGGGCCATCAATGCGATCCTCAGTTTTAACCCGCTGAAGCTGGCCAGCGGACACATGACACCAAGGACACGGGTCGTGGTCAGGTCGATGGAGAAGACGACGCGGATGCTTCTCATCCACCTGACAAAGCGGTATGTTTGCACGTCGGCAAGGCTGCCCGTATAGCATAACACGACCTAACTTTTGCTGTCACAGGGACCCACACAACCCTTTTAACGCACGGATACACCAACACATTGAGCGGCTCATGCGGTCGCGGGCGGAGATGCTAGACGACGGCGGGCGCAAGCGGGCGCTCGCAGACCAGCAGGCGGCAGCATATGGCGACACCAAGCGGCAGAGGCTGGCGACAGGAGCGGCAGCACCGCAGATGGTGGAGATCAAGCCGCTGGCGCCGGGGCAGAACAGCTTGGCAGACATCTTTGCGCTGACGTCCAATGCACAGCAGCGGGCGTTTAGTGCATCACAAGTGCCACTAGATTTGGCAGCCAAAATCAGCGTGTCGACGCTGGCGCGAGTGGACCAGCAGCTGCTAGACCGTGCCATCCAGGTAAGATAGGAAGAGATGCGAGACGCATGCAGACGTGTACGGCAATGCTGACAGCAACAGGGCATTCGCGACCGGTTGGTGACGCTGGAGGCTGCCTCGACGCATCTGTCGCTGCTCAACCCCGACACGACGCCCCTCGATGTGGCAGACGACGACGACGATGACTACGAGCCGGACTTTTCGACGGCAGAAGACGCGGAGCAGATCCTCAACAAGTTCGACATGGACGACGGGACCGGGCGGGAGGTCGGCAAGGCAGACGTCGGAGCGGCCACGGCAGCAGCAGTAGTAGCATCGTTGGCGCTGGGGGCATTCCATCTGCCGGTGGCGCCGCCGCTGTCAGCAGAACAGGCAGTGAAGGTGGGCGAGGCGACGGTGGCACGAGTATTTGACACGATGCAGTCGTCATCGGACGTGACAGCAGCAGCAGGAGGAGGATCGTCGTCAGGGGCTGTAGCGTTGCGCAAGGCAGGCAAGACAGCTGGGCTGGGCCGCGTGGCGGCGAGCTCTTTCGACAGAGAGTCATGGACGACGATTCTGACGCGACTGGCGACGCGGTCATTGAGCGGACTCGAGGGAGAGGCCGAAGAGGAGGACGGAGGGGGTGACGAAAAGGCGGTGACTGCGGCGATCAAGAGAGAAGGTTCGGACCGTCAAGCAGGGACGCTGCTGAACGACAGCATCCGAGAATCGCTGTTCCGATATGTGCTGGAGGACTTTCGGAAGCGGATCGACGTGGCAGTGGCCTGGCTTTGTGAAGAATGGTACAACGACCAGCTGGAGCGCAAGTACGGCAAAACAGAAGGCAGCAGCAGCAGCAGCAGCAGCGACATGGGCGGACGACACTACGATAAGTGGGCGCTGCGCCTGCTGGACGGCTTTCTGCCGTATCTACACGGACAGGACAATAAGGTGCTGACGCGGTTTCTGAGCGAGATCCCGACATTGAGCCGCGGGCTGCTGCAGCGCGTCAAGAGCCTGTGTCGCGACCCGTCGATGGTGCCGGTGGCGCTGACTAGCCTGCTCTATCAGCTGATGATGCGGCCACCGGCACGGGCGCTGACGCTGGACACGATGGAGGAGATATGGATTGAATGTGAGTGAGAGAGTGTGTTGCAGGAGACCGAGTGAACGAGTGAACGAGGTGATGCTGACTAAGCACAGACGAGGATGCACGACCCATGGCGACCAAGTATCTGGACAAGTGGCGGCCAGGGTTTGTGCAAGGACAACGAGCGGCAGAGGAGAGCAGCAGTGCGGAAAAGGCTGAGGGAGTGGCAGTGGTGGCATCGTGAGGGGGCTGTCGTTGCGGGAGAGCAAATTACGTAGGACGAAGACCGGGTTATTTTATTCGGTATCACGTGTATTGTATTGTTATGGAACGGGATTGCAAGGGACAAACCAGCAGGCAAGAAAGCCAGCAGGAGGAAAATAGCCAGTGGGCTAGCAAATGGGTATGTTGTGCGAGTGTCTAATTCTGTGACCGGGCGAAGATGGTGTCTTTGTAGAAGCGAGCCTCGGCGATGCTCTCGAGGATGTCTTCACGAGCGCGATGAGTGCCAGTTTTGGGGGGTGGTCTGAAGGTGTGGGATCCTGGAGCGTCACCATCGTCCTGGCCGGTCTGCGTTCCGGGCAGCCAGCGAGCCGCGGCCTCCTTGATGGTGCTGACATCGAGAATGCGATAGTGGAGGTGTTCGATGACGGCGGCATAGGGCTGGCGGCGGAGGAACGCGCGGTCAGCGTGGACGCTGTTGCCGGCGAGCAGGGCGACACGGGGAGTGGGCACGCGGGCGCGCACGTAGGCGAGCAGGCCAGCAGCAGCGGCCTCGGGCGAGATGGTCGAGGCGAGCACAGCTTCGGTCAACCCGCTGGCACCGTGGTGATCGGTGCACCAGGCGTCCATGCGGGCGAGCGCGGCGGCGGCATCAGGCACGTGAACGACAGCGCCCCAGCCAGGGTCGTCGGGCACGACGGGACGCAGGTGACCATCGGTGACGAGACAGTAGATCTCGAGGATCTGGTCCGAGTCGGGATCGAGACCGGTCATCTGTGGGGTTAGCTGGGTAAAAGGAGAGAAGGTTCAAAAACAGTCTCGGCCAGACTCGACCTACCTCACAGTCAATCCAAACAAGAGGGGCCCAGGGATCGGCCATGATGTCGGCACAGCGCGGTGCTGGTCTGCTGCTGTCGTTGTTGAAGCATCACGACCGACTATTCAGACTTTTCCAAAGAGACAGTGCGCATTTCCTTCCTATTTCGTGTTCTACCGTAGTAAAGCGTCGTCCTTTCCTAAACAGGTGCCGTTTTACAGAATGTGGGGCAGGCCCACAGCGACTGCCGATCTGGGCCATTGGACGATTACTCCGTACAGCGGTGTTATCTCTGGAGACTGGCTCACTCACCTGACGGAGTACGATCCGACGGTCTTCAGAGCAATACCTCCAACAACTGCTCTGCCTCCAGGAACACCCTCACCATGTCTAATAGCGATGCGGAGCCTGACGGTGTAGGGCAGCAGCATTCAGCCAGTCCGCCGCGCATCCTGATCATCGGAGCTGGCTCGCGCGGGCAGACGTACGCCGAGGCAACGGCCAAGTCGACGAACGGGGTGGTGGTAGCAGTGGCAGAGCCGGACGCATACAAGCGCGGACAGCTGGGCCGACGACACATCTGGGGGGACGGGCAGCCGGGTGAGGGGCAGTCGTTTGTGGGATGGCAGTCGTTTGTGGCCTACGAGAGGAGAAGGCGAGAGGGCCAAAACAAAGACAAACGAGCCGAAGGCGAGGACCAAAAGGACCAAAAGGACCAAGGAGTCGATGCCGTCTTTGTCTGTGTGCTAGACGAGCAGCACCGCGCGGTAGTTGAGGCGCTGGCAGCACTGGGCGGGCTGCACGTGATGTGTGAGAAGCCGCTGGCGACGACGTTGGCCGACTGCGTGGCCATGTACCGAGCACTGCAGCAGCAGGGGCCAGCAGGGGGCGGTGATGTGCAGGCACTGTTTGCGATCGGACACGTGCTGCGTTACAGCCCACACAACCGGCTGCTGCGGCGGCTGGTGCGCGAAGAGAAGGCGATCGGATCAGTGTTGAGCGTGGTGCACACGGAGCCGATCGGCTGGTGGCACTTTACGCACAGCTATGTGCGCGGCAACTGGCGGCGCGAGGACACGACGGCGCCAAGCCTGCTGACCAAGAGCTGCCACGACCTGGACGTGCTGTTGTGGCTGCTGAGCGCGCCGCTGGTCGGCAGCCATGACACAAAAGCCCACCGGCCGGCCACTGTCTCGTCGTCGGGCGCGCTGCAGATGTTCCGGCGCAGCCGCAAGCCCGCCGCAGCCGGCACGGCCACCAACTGTCTCGCGTGTGCGGCCGAGCCTGACTGCCTGTACTCGGCACGGCGCATCTACGTCGACGGCCAGCTGCGCGGACTCGCGACCGGCAACCACGGCTGGCCCGTCAGCATCGTGGTGCCCGACATCGAGGACATTGCGACACGGCGAGGCGAGGCAGCCGCACGGAACACGCTTCTTGGCCGTCTAGCCGATGATTACGATCGCGGCCGCACGCCCGACAGCGTCGTGGCTGCACGCAACTGGTTCGGCCGCTGCGTGTTCGAGGCCGACAACGACGTGTGCGACGAGCAGGTCGTTGTGGTCACGTGGGACGACGAGCCCGACGACGA
Source organism: Grosmannia clavigera kw1407 (assembly GCF_000143105.1). Lineage (NCBI taxonomy): Eukaryota > Fungi > Ascomycota > Sordariomycetes > Ophiostomatales > Ophiostomataceae > Leptographium > Leptographium clavigerum. The sequence goes on along the minus strand of NW_014040560.1, from coordinate 1,855,493 downwards.
TGCCAGAAACACCAAAACCGCCAAGACCGCCACCTTCCACATGGTCGCCCATACGGCCAAAATCTGCGAGCGCTACACCCATCTCTACGGCGAGCACGGCGAGATCTACGCCGACCAGACCGCCATCACCGTCCAGGACTTCCGCACCGGTACCACCACCGTGCACCGACCGCAGGCCGAGACCGAGACCGAAGGCCACGGCGGCGGCGACACCGGACTCACCCGTGCTTTTGTGCTCGCTGTCGACCGCGTCAAGAACGGCGGCTGGCCGATCGACCGCGCCCAGCGCGAAATCATCGGCTGCACGCTCGACGAGGTCCTACGCAGCCACGCACTCGTCTTCTGTGCCGAAGCCGCTCGCCGCAGCCGTACCGTCATCGACTGGGATGACTGGTGGAAGCGAGAGGTTGGTGTCGTCGTCGTCTAGTACAGAGAAGACGTCGATGCGGGGAAGCTGGAGACCCACTTATTTTGGTAATACACCTAGCTGGCCGAGGGCCCCGTTGTTCACTAATCAGCATGTCGACCACCATTGAGCATATGTAATCAGAAGGCTGCGACTGCCATGCCTCGGTGCTTTTCGTGGCCGTATAAGAGCTGTGGCCGGGCAGGTGCTGCCAGTCGTAGTTGCTAAGAACGTCTTCTGCGTCTTCTGCTGCCGTTCTGTCCGTTGAGTCCATCTCCATCATCGAGCAACAGGTCGTTTAGTTTGGTCCATCCGTACTCTGCTCAACACCTGCCAATATCTGGCCATCATCCCAATGGCCGCCCTCGAGGGCAGCCTGCCGGCTGCCTATGACCGGGACGTCGACCTGGACGACCCCGACGCCGATCCGCAGAGCGAGAGCATCAACATGGACGACGTCGAAAAGGCGGCATCGCGCCATGATTCTAGCACAGACGCTGCCGTCCAGCCGGCCTTTGACTGGGCAGCCGACCCGGCCAACCCGTATAACTGGCCCGGCCGCCGCAAATGGGCCCAGGTTGCCGCCATCGCCTCGGTCGGTTTCCTGACGTCAGTCGGCACCTCCATCATCAGCCCGGCCACCTTTGCCATCCGCGATGCTTTTGGCCTCCACAGCACTACTGTCGCCCTGCTGCCCTTTTCCTTTTACGTGCTCGCCCTGGCTCTCGGACCCGTCGTCGGTGGCCCGCTGTCCGAGACCGTCGGCCGTCTGCCCCTGCTTGCCGCTGGCACGCCACTCGGCCTGCTCTTCACTGTCGGCTCTGCTCTCTGTCCGACCAGCTCACTCGCCGGCCTCTGCATCCTTCGCTTCCTCGCCGGCTTCGTCCTTGGCCCCAGTCTCGCCATCGCCTCCGGCATCCTCACCGAGACTTTCCGGCCCGTCGAACGCGGCCTGCCGTCAGCCCTCTTCATCGTCACGCCTTTCCTAGGTCCAGGCATGGGGTAAGCATTTTGTTTCCTCGCTTCGCTCGTCTTGTCGCTTCTTCTCCTCGCTGACCAACAGCCCCGTCTTAGGTGCTTTCGCCATGCGAAAAGGCTGGTGATGGACCCAATGGACCCTCGTCTTCTTCGCCACCTTCTCCATCATCATCATCGCCCTCTTCGCCCGCGAATCCTCTGGCCTCGTCTTCCTCTCCATCGTCATCGGCTGTCTCCTCGGCCTCGTCACCATCATCGCCTGCGATCTCTTCCTCTATCGCCGCCGCTTCGTCCCCCGCTTTCCCCCCCATCAAGTCCCCCCCGAGCACCGCCTCTATGCCGCCATGCTCGGCAGTCTCGGCATGCCCGTCGGCCTCTTCTGGTTCGCCTGGACAGCCGACCGCCACGTCCACTGGGCCGCGCCCGTCGTCGCTATCGTTCCCTTTGCCTGGGGCAACATCTGCATCTTCATCAGCCTCATGCAGTACCTCGGCGACACCTACAGCGGCTCCATCGTCGCCAGTGCCGGCAGCGCAAACTCGCTCGCCCGCTATACTCTCGCTGCCGCCTTCCCCCTCTTCACCCTGCAGTTGTATCGTCGTCTCGGCATTGGCTGGGCCAGCAGCCTACTCGGCTTCATCTCTGTCGCCCTTCTGCCCGTGCCCTGGCTGTTCTTTCGCTATGGGCCGGCCATTCGCAAACACAGCCGCTATCAATCGTGAGAGAAAGGGAAATAAGAGAGGGAAGAGAGAAAAAGAAAGATAGAAAGAGAGACAAAAGACTAATGTCTACCTGTTCTCCGGTTGTGTACAATTATAGATCTTCAATGGCCCAATAGATCCACAAAGATGTCACTTTTGTCGTGTCTGTTCTTCGGTCTCTGTTCCTCGGTCTTTCCCTACTTGGGATCCCTGTCCTGCTCGCTCCTGTCAGCCCCTGTCATGGAGGCTCCCGCCCGCTAAGCCATAATTGACCTGGTCGGCTTCCCACCACTGTGGCACGCCTTGCCCCATCCAGCGGCAGATTAGTCGACTGCTTCGGCCTGCTTGCGCGTCCGCACGCAACGCCTTTCGCGTCCCCTCTTCTGACAAGTGCTTTTCTCGGCCGACCTCGTGCAGCCGTTGTCCCGGTCTCATCTCGCCATTCGTCATGTCCGATAGTCTGTAATAATCGTATTAATAAATAGCCCCCAGGCCCTCCAGAACCCCGACCAGAAGACAGATGCCCGCATACTCCTCCTGTCAGCTCATCCTCTCATGGCTTCGGGGTCCGCTTCCTCCTGAACACTGTGGAGCATACCAGAGATGGCCCGAGAAAAGGCGACAACAATTTGACGGCTGTGGGCGAAAGGGAGTGTATTTGGCCAAACCCGCGTGGGACTCAACACGAGCTGCCACAACCTGTTAAAAGCTCCCCCCTTGCTCGTCTGCCGTTCCCTTGCCATGTGCCGTTGAGAAAAGGGACTGTGTCTTTGCTCGACCGAGAACCCTCATCCTTCTCCTGCTCTTGATCTTGCTCCTTTGCGCTCGCGTCTTTTTCTTCCATACTCCGACCCTCAGTCTCTCATTTCACCCTCACTCCTTTCCCCAAAGTTCATGCCATGCAGCGACTCCTTTCCCTGACCTACGGCCGCTGGCGGCTATGGCCTCTCGCCGTCTTCCTCTGCGTCTGGATCACCGCCATGTTCTGTCTGATGCTGCCATATGATAGCGTTCTTCGCCAGTCCATACGCTTTAATGCAATGCGTGCTTTCAACAGTCTTGCAAGCCCCCCGTGGTCGCCTGAGATGTGGATGCCCTCCGATGCTGCTGCAACTACCAACACCGACAACCCTCCAGTAGTAGCCATGTCCGACAATGTCCGTCTCGCCCAGCATCACTCGCAGTATCATGTCCGGCCGTACGACAACATCGGCCTCATCATCAAGAGCGGCTACGGCACTCGTCACCGCGTGCCTGCCCAGATCAACGCCCTAGGTCTGCAACCCCACGCCGAGGATGCGGGCAACGTTGTCGTCATCGGCGACTTCACCGGGCAGATCCGCTACAACATCACAGACAACCAGAACATAACCCTGAACAAGTTCACAAACAGCACAGCCACTGCCACAGTCGCTGTCCACAACGTCATTGCCGCCGTGCTTGAGAGCCGCGCCGTCGGTCCGCGCATCCGGTGTCCGCGTGCCATCAAATATCGCGGCCTGTCAGCAGCGATCCACCGCGGCAACGACGCCGAGGCCGTGAGCATCAGCCGAGACTATGGCTGGGAGCTGGACGCCATGAAGGTAGGCCGAACCGAGTCCAATCATGGCCCACCTCCCCTTCCCCGCTAACAATGCAGTTCATCCCCGGCCTTGAGCTCGCCTTTGATGTCATGCCCAATAAGGACTGGTATGTGATGATCGACGACGACACCTTTCTCGTGCCGCCGTCGCTGCACGGCTTTCTGGCCCGTCTCGACCCAGCCACGCCGCTGTACATTGGCAATGCCGTCGGTGACTTCCGTCTGCGCTTTGCCCATGGCGGCTCGGCTGTCGTGCTGTCGCGTGCCGCCGTCGCCCTGCTATTGGATGACCGTGCTGCCGTCCACCAATCGTATGTCGAGTCGCTGACGGCCACGTTGGGCGACCGCCTGCTGGCCAGCACCCTGATGCATGTCGGCATCTACCTGGATGAGCGCTTCTCCCACCTCTTCAACGGTGCCCGTCCTCATGACACTCGCATCAGTGCCGATCGCTTCTGTCTGCCACTGATCTCGCTCCACGGCCTGACGGATGATGCTCGCATGGTTGACACCGGCCGCCACTTTGACCAGGTCAACGCTGGTGGCAACAGTAACAACAGCAGCAACAACAACATCCCGAGCCCCCCTTTTGCCTGGGGCGACCTCTGGCCACTGTATGGCCGGCCCACCGTCGCCGCCCTGCGTCGCCAGCCGATGCGTAGCGAACACGACTTTGTCGGCCGCCCGGGTGATGACTCGTCCGCTGCCAACCTCGTGTCCACCACTGTTGCTGACGTGCCGTCGGCCGAGATGTGTCGCGCCATCTGCGAGAGAGGCCTCGACGACAAAGAACCGAAAGGCCCACAGTCATCAACCCAGCAGATCCAGGGACAATCCCCCCCTCACAACAGCCCCGTCAACGTCGACGGCACCTGTCTCGCCTGGACCTGGGACGGCCAGGCGTTGACCTGCACGACCAGCCCCTGGTTCGTCATCGGCGTGGACTCCCGGGACGAAGACGGACACACGCCCGTTCCGTCCACCACCTTCTCGGGCGTGCCGGCTGCCCGCCTGCAGACCCTCATTGACCGCTGCAGCCGGCGCAGCGGCGTGGCCTGGGCCGCAACTGACTCAGGCTATTATGCGCTCGTTCGGTCGGACGCAAACGATCGATCAGCATGAAAGCAATAAAAGAACAAATGAATACGAAAAAGATGAAGGTTGTTGCCTAGACCATGACCCTGTTGTATCTTAATATTAATTGTTCCCCGTGACTAATGGAAGAAAGAACCCCGACATATTACTCCGTACTCGCAAGAGGCACACGATCGTGCCTGCCGGATTGGGTAATTGCTAATACGCGAGGCAGGTGCCGTGCACTCCTCTTGCACAGCTATGCATGCCCCGTCTCCGCCCGCAAGCTCCACACACATGGATGACGTAGGCATCCTCTTGCTTCTATGCATTCTTTGTCGCCTAGACTATTAGGAGACGTTCCATATCCCACTAAAACACTAAAACCTCACTGTCCTGCGCCGACTCTCCTCCGATTCTGCCGGCCCCTGGCCTTCCAATTTGTTGGGTCGTCCTCCTTAAATCCCTCTGGAGCCTCCTGCAACGTACGTCCCGTCCTATATCCCTCTCTCCTACTGCCATCCTACTCTCATTTCTTTTTCTCGTCGTGCCCCTAATACCTTTCCGTCCAATTCACCACCTACTGCCGATCAGCCTGACAAAGAACCAATTTCCCAGCTCCATGCAACCACAAGCTCCATCGACCCTTCCCCAGCCAGCGATCTAGCGGCCCACCCCAGCCCCTGCCAGCCAAGCCATATCGACGCCGGCGCGTGACCCATAATTAAAAAAAGCTGCCTAGAGGGCCTCTCTGTCCTCCCCCAAAAGCACATATGCATTCGTCCCCCCAACAGAAGGCAAAGAAGTCCTTACCTCTCCATCTACCCAAATTCCCCTTTCGCCATCGCTCCAACTCTTCCATGGATTCCACCACCTCCGCACAAGGCTCTGCCGGTTCGTCAAGCGCGAATAGCAGCAGCTGGACCGCATTCCTCAAGGTAACTTACTTCCCGCATTCGGTCCTTCAGGCTTCCTTGGAGCTTTCTTCAGGCCTCAAAACCCTCTATATGTTGCCTGCGTATACTTCAATGGCCGAGCTGCCCCATCGTGCTGACTCTGACCTGCCTGCAGTCGATTGCATCGTTCAATGGCGACCTCTCCAGCCTGACGGCCCCGCCCTTTATCCTTTCAGCCAAAAGCTTGACTGAATTCAGCTCCTACTGGGCCGAACACCCGGCCATCTTTGCTGCCCCGGCCAGCGAGCCCGATCCCGAAAAGCGCGCCGTCCTGGTGCTCAAGTGGTTCCTGACTACGCTTAAGCAGCAGTATGCCAGCCGCAGCGAGCAGTACGGCAACGAGAAGAAGCCGCTCAACCCCTTTCTGGGCGAGCTCTTCCTCGGCCGCTGGGAAGACGAAGAGTCCGGCACCACCGAGCTTATCAGCGAGCAGGTCAGCCACCACCCGCCAGCCACTGCCTACAGCATCACCAATCTTCCCACCGGTGTCCATTTGGAGGGCTACAACGCCCAGAAGGCCTCCTTCAGCCGCTCCATCAACATCAAGCAGATCGGCCACGCCGTCCTGACCGTTCCCGTACCAACATCAGCCACACAAACACCCGCGTCAGCAGCCGTCAACGGCAATGGCACCACCGATACTTACGTCATCACGCTGCCGGCCATCCACGTCGAGGGCCTATTTGTCGGCGCCCCCTTCCTCGAGCTGGAGGGCTCAACCTACATCACATCGTCCACCGGCTACACAGCGCGCATCGACTACTCCGGCCGCGGCTGGATCAGCGGCAAGAAGAACAGCGTCACTGCCGTGCTGTACCGCACTGGCAACGAGCGCGACGTGCTGTACCATGTCTCCGGCCAGTGGACCAAGGCTTTTGACATCTTCAAGGGCCCTGCCAAGAGCCAAGACCTTTTCATCAGCTACACCCCCGAGTCCAAGCCGACCACCCCGCTGATTGTCGAGCCCATCGAAGCCCAGCACCCGCTCGAGAGCCGTCGTGCCTGGGCCCGTGTTGCCGCCGGCATCGCCAAAGGCGACCTCGACGCTGTCGGCCTCGAGAAGGGCAAGATCGAGACCGCCCAGCGCGAGGAGCGTACGCGCGAAAATGCCGAGGGCCGCGACTGGACCCGCCGCTACTTTACCGACGCAGCTGCCGGCCGTAGCACTGCCAGCGATCCTGCCCTTGCTGCCCTTGGCAGCGCCGCCGGCCTGTCCGCCAATGGCGACTGCGACAAGACTGGCGGCCTCTGGCGCTTCGACAGCGCAAAGGCTGCTGCTGTCCGCCAAAAGGGGCCCCTGTCCGAGGCCGAGGCTGCCGAGCTGGCCAAGCGTCTTCTAGGCCAGTAGGCTGCTACGTGGGTGGACCTTTGGCGCCTAGTCCGGCGAAAAAGAAAAAAAAAAGAAAAAACCCCGCCGAAACAACAACAAAAAAAAGGGATGTCGCTTCTCGCCTGATTATGTACCAGTTCTCCTATCGTTTATGCGCTTTTTTATCCCTTTCGGCCTCGTTCTATGACGATGGCTCGCGTCTGCGTCTGCGTCTTGCATCTGTGTCTTGTCTTGTATAGAGAATTGGGAGCCAGGGTAGGATATCTAAACGGGGCTCATTTAATTGTGGGTAGGAGAGGTAGGACAGGAATTATACTCCGTACCGTAGTCGTCTACTATAATTCAGTCATAATATTATTTTCACGCCGGCTTGCTGTCTACTAGGTATACCGAGAAAGATTTACAATGAGCGGTGGTTTTTTTGCTTATTCTTTTCCTTGACTAACAACTAAACAGAGCTCATGTGCTTCTTTTTTAATGCCGTTAACATGCTAGAACTGCGCTGACACTGGACCCTCTTTGAATCGTTCCCGCTATGGTTTCATATCCCTAGAACCATAAACATGCGTAGGCTTTTCTACCCTTTTCCGCCCAACCCTCTGTCGTTGATGATGCAATTATGGATTGGCACAATATGAGCTGGCAGATAGTAAAGAATGGGGGAGGCCGGAACGGGGATGGGAAAGAGATCCATCTAAATGAAAAGAAACAGAAGAATATAAAAAAAAAAACTCACCCGAAAATGCTTTCTCACATGCGCAAGTCGATGAATTACGACACTCGCAAAGACAGCTCTAGGCTTAGGATCCCAAAAAAAACGGCTCTTCTCCCTAGACCACATGTAGACCCTTTTTTAAGCCGAACCATCTATGTCACGCTCCAGTCACGCTCCAGCTCGTAGAACAACAAGTACACTTCTCTCTGCATCCCAAGCACCTCGCGCGTGCTCGCCTCTCGCACTCTCTCATCGCTGATACGCCACCACTGGTCATGGCTAGACCGCTTCTTACGCCGCACAGAACTAGCATCACCAGCCTTGCTGACTGCCTTCTTTCCACTCTCAGCCGCCGTGTTGTTTGCTGTGCTGCTGTGTCCATTGCTCCCCAGCTGTAGTGCGGAGATCTGGCTTATGCTATTCGTCCGGCTGCCTTTACGGCTGCCACTGCGAGTTGAAGATGTGAGTCGCGACAGCGTGGACCGCGTGATCGATCGCAGGCTAGACGTTTCGGCCACGGCGTCTGCAGCAGAGTTGTTGTCCCTTTCTCCCTGCAACATGTCGCGAGGCGCCGATGTGGGTGCAATCGGTGGTACAAACGAAGCAGACTGCCCCCGAATACTGGATGTCCAAGAATCTCGTTTTCTTGACAGTCTTGACCCGTGTTGACCAGACGGATCAAGAGGCAGTACCGGGCTGCCAGCTTCAAAAACCGTCGGCGGTAGATTCGCCACAGAGGACACGGGGCTGCTGTTTGTCGTGCTTTCTTTGATCAGCGTCACCTCGGAAGACCCGAGTCTCGGCGTCGTTGCGGCCGGGCTCGGTGACGGCGAATATACCGTCGACACGGCGAACGTGTTAGAGTTCGAGTAGGGCGCAGCGATGGTCTGCCGCCGGAACGATTCGTAGTGGCCGCTGTGATGACTGCCCTTGTGCGTGACGAGCCCAAGAAGCTTGTACATCCGTCTATGAAGCAAGCCGCCAAGTGGCAGCCGCTCGGGGAAAGCCACCTTTGCCGAATTCTTCTGCGACGTGACATCGTAGATAGACCGCGACAAATGAATGGCTAGCACCTTTGGGAAACTGACCACACGGAAGTGTCGTGCAATGCGCCGCTTTGGCGCGTACCGCACATCGGGGAGAGTAACATCTGCAGGCGGCTTTTCAGGATCTGTATCGATGGCCGCCTGCAGCTCATCTATGGCACGTCTGGTCTGCTTCCGGAATGGCTCGGATACTGATTTGGCCAGCTCAATCTCGAACATCTGCTTAGCATGCAGCAGCCGGCACTTCTCGCACTTGAAATCGTCAATGTACTCCGTCTTCAGCATTGTATCAAAACAAGCGCTCAAGGATGTCGACGAGACTTGTGGAACGTTGAGCGTCAGCGTGCAAAACGCCTGCTCTGATGGTCTTGGCCTAAAGCCGCAGGTGAGACACTCGATCTGAGACTCAATCTTGCCCTCCATCGGAAACCCGTCTTCGTCTTCGTCCTCCTCGCGTGCCAGTCCGTTGACAGCTTCGGAACTGCTTGGGGCCGACCGCTCTAACTTCTGTCCTTGTGACCCATGTTGCCAGTGTTGTTCTGTCCTGTCACTAGATGCAGCATCGATACTGGCCAGCTTCTCTCCAACGACACCCGTATCCAGCTGTGCCGTCGCTGCCGCAACTGCAGCATCTGTCGCCCGCGTTGAACCTGCAGCTGCGGCCTCCATTACGGCCTTTTGTCGTGCATATCGCCTCGCTCGCTGGCCTGCATGATATTCGTCACACAGACGTTCGGCCACGATTTGTAAAAATTCTTGAGCGTCCTGCTGCTGCCGGCTGATTCGCTGACGAAAAGCCACCTCAAGCACACGGACAAATGGCATGGCCGAGATCGTCTTCTTGACAATAGGCCGCTCGTTGAGCTGGTCGATCATGTCCTTTAAGCCCTTTGTGACCAGACCAGCCTGTAGGCCCTCGATCTTCCAGACCGGTATGGATCGGCGAGGCACGCTCGTACCATCAGCCGAGGGAATGGCGACGTCTTCGGGGACTGCTTCGGTGTACACCCCTAAATTGTCTATCTTGCGTCGGTGGGTTTCGCGAATGAGGTATATTCGCAGATCCCCTAGACCAGCCAGGGCCTGCAAAACCGAATTGATGAAACAGTCATTGGCGGCATTGTAGAGACCGACAACACCATTTTTGCGACTCGTAAGCGACGAGAGTGGATTGCTGGAGCCGGAGGGATTGCTGTCGATGAGATATGTGGGCGCAAAGACGTAGACAAGGGCAATGGTGGCCAAAGAGGCCCCGGCCGCGTAAGTCGCGACAGTGAAGCCTTTTTCTGGCATCTAGCACGGGGTATGGCCACTCAGCCAGGCTGCGCTTCGTGGTTGGCACAGAGGGTTAACCTCGGCGAACTGGGGGTGGTGCTGAAGGCCTTGGAGAAGGATTGAACCGCTTTTCTGGGGTTTGTCAGAAGCGGTGGTGCGGAAGACTCGGGGCCCGGAATAAACCAGCAGCTAACTTAAAATTTGCGGGGGTGGATGAGAGGCCGTTTCTGTATGGTCGTGGGGTCCCCTTTTTCTCCGAACCAGGCAGCAGTCTGCCGGCTGTGAGCGAAATTAGCATAAGACCACTCCCTATAAGCCCTAGCCTTGAGTTCGGTTTCTCCTACCGTCTTCTCGCTCGCCTCACAGGTGGACATGGAACAGCTAAGGATAATAATTAATGCTATTGAAATTGGTACTGGCAATTGAGGCCTGACAGAAAGAAGAGAGCCAACACGTTTGATGGCGAGAAGAGAAAGAGGAAAGACGAAAGCTGTCATACCATGGGCCGAGGCCTAATGGCCGAAATTGCAAACGCCAGACACGGCAGGAGCGAAAGCATGCCCGACAGCGGACATCTTTAGACCCCAAGGCAAGTGCAAACAGATAGCCGAACCGGGCAGAACCCGTGTCACTCAAGCATTCAGGTCGTTAATATTCTGCAACTTGCCATATCCCCGCTCAGAAGCGGAGCTTTCCAAACGATTCGTCCCTTTAATAGCTCAACGTACTCAAAGAAGCAGCTTTGTTTGACCGATCATTGCTAGCTACATCTGTGTCACATTTACTACGCACATATCTTGTTCTCGCAATTCTTTGGCATCGAAGAGACAAAACGAGGTAAGACTGCGGAGCTAGTGAAAACTATAGTGGAGGCAAAATAACGACTTGTCGCCTCGGTTAAGAAGTGTAGCAGAATCGTATAAACGACTCAATAATGTGTTTTGATTTTACTTATTTTGATTCATATGTTTTGGTTCTTAAAACTCTATTCGAGCCTTTTGGTACTGGAACCAGTTTTCATGCTCTGACATCGGAACATGTGTTGGGCGGCGGCTTTAGGAATGAGGAACACCACAAAAGGCAGTACCGCCTTTTCTCTAAAGTACAGCAAATATTATGCTATTTAGTTCTTCGCAGCACCTGCCTTGATGAGAAGAATGTCGCCGTCCTCGACGACATACAATCGTCCCTTGGTCAGCATCTTACCCTTGGCCTTCACCTCAGCCTCATCGCCTAGCTCCTTGAGATCCCGGAAGTTGTAAACGATTGCCTGAATGAAAGTTTTCTCGAAATCTGTGTGGATGACTCCAGCGGCCTGAGGTGCCTTGGTGCCCTTCCGAATTGTCCATTGGCGAACCTCATCGGCACCAGAAGTGAAGAAGCTGCCGAGTCTGAGTACCTCACGCATCTTAACGATAATATCTGGCAGCTTAGACTTCACACCCAGCCGTTGGCACTCCTCAAGAGCCTCTTTTTCGGTTTCCAGGTGTGTGAGGCGTTCCTCAAAAGAGACGGATAGTGGAATAACCGGATCGCCTTGTGCGTTCTTCTTCAACCACTCAGCAGTTTTGGCCAGGTGCTTGTTCTTGCCACGAACAAAGTCTTTCTCAGACATGTTAATGAGGAACACAACGGACTTGGCTGTCAGCAAAGTTAAAGGGTTAATCACTTCGACCTGTATGTTTATTAGTATTTCGTAATCTCGAACTTTTTGAGACGACTTGTCTGGAATAAAAGCGTTGAAAAAGCAATGGTGAGCAGCAGTAAAATCAGATATGTTCTTATCTCATAGTGCTCTCCACGAAAATCATGGATAGCACTCGACGAGCTGGGTTTAAGAGATCAGGCACTATGGCCTTTTATCATCACGTAGATGCTGGTAAAGGGTGCAAAAAGAAAAAAAGAAGAAAATGTTGAAAAGGACACGGATATATTGTAAAAGCTTACCTCCTTTGGAGTCCATTTGCCTTTCCGGACGTCGTTTCCGGCCTTCAGCCAGGCAAGAATTTTCTCGATAGTTGCCTCTTCCTCACGAGCTTTCTTCTGTTCCAAGCTCTGGCCGCCTTGCCGAGTCTTTTTCTTTTGATTCTCGAGCGCCTTCTCGACAAATTCTATATCCTTGAGTTGTAACTCCTCTCGGATAATCTCAAGATCACGGACTGGGTTGACGTCGCCCTCCACGTGAATAATTTCAGCGTCATCGAAACACCGGACAACCTGGAAAATAGCATCGACAGCACGAATATGTGACAAAAATGCATTACCGAGACCAGCACCGGTAGATGCACCACGTGTCAGACCAGCAATATCATATACCGTGAGATTGGCAGGCACTCGAGATTTGGGCTGGTACTTCTCGCATAGCCAGTCAAATCTAGCATCCGGTACGATAACCCGAGCCTCTTCCGGGTCGATTGTGGCGTATGGGAAATTCTGGTAAATCGATCAGTTTAAATCCAACGGAAACCGCTGGATGAGTGCCACTAACAGCAGGGTTTCCAAGATTGGACTTGGTGATAGCCTGAAAAAGAGTAGATTTTCCGACATTGGCAAGCCCGACCTATTGGAAATTATTAGCATGCAATTACAAGAATGCAGACAAACCGGACTTCTCTTACAATACCACTCTTCAAGCTGTTTCCTGGCCGACCAAGCAGGATCTCCTCAACAGCGACTTCTTTCGGAGGCATTTTTCTTCTAGTCTTGTGACTAATACGACGAACGAATACAGAGCTGTGATGAGCTAAGCAGTTCGACGCCCTTGTATAAGAAGAGCTGGTCGGTCTATCGAGCAGAACAAAGCGTGTAAGCGAACAGAGCAAGGAAAATGCTCTTCCTGGAAAGTGAGGAGCAGACGTCTTGACGTTCTGCGGCCGCCTCCAGCCTCCACACACCCCAGTAGCAGGGACTAGACTTGTATAAGCCTCCTGCGGATAATATACCCGTTTGCTCAGCGATGGCGTTTGAGCTCTGGACGATATGCTTCCCGAGCAATTTTCTTCGCACAATGCTATTGTTCTCGTTATGCTCTGCGAAAATTTGATCCGATCTTTCATTTAAGAGGGGCCCGTGCATGGCGGGGCGTTTTGGTGCATAAATGTTAATCCGGCCCATATGGTATTGTTAGCTGAGTACCTTATACTTAGCCTGGAGCTCCCTCTATCTGTAAGAGCTCCAATAACAATTACTTTTCATACGTTCACTTCGATAGTATCGGCTACGTTTGCGGCTGTACGTTGCGGATGCGAGACTCGTTATCCGCATTTAGCTTGACAGTGATAGCCTTGCATTCCATTTATTTCCCCACAACGCTGGCAATTTACTCTCTTCTTCTATCGCTTGTCGGCTTCACGGAGTACATACTGCCTCTCCTTTCATTTGCTGTTATCTCGCTGTGTGGCTTCTCGAGGACTCGCCACGTATCTCACTCGGCATTCCTTCGGCCTGCCTCGCCACCAATTTATCCCTACTCCATATTTAGCTCGTCCAGCTTCTCTCACTTCCCTCGTCTTCCGGCAGCCTCCTCCACCAGATTTCAACAATGGCACCAAAGGTGCACAAGAAGTCCAATCGGGCCAGACACCGATCGACACTGTCGCTTCAGAAAACAGAGGTCATTATCAATGTTTATGATCTTCTAGCAGTAAGCTTCAGCATCGTCTCATTTTGATTTGATTTCAACAGTCGCATACTGACAATTTGTTTCGCAGCCCGGTCGCCTCTCTTCCTTCCTATGGTTCGTCGGCACATCTCTCTTACATTCGGGTGTTGTCGTCAATGGAAGAGAATATGCTTATGGTGGACATGACCGTCATGGAGTCACTGGTGTCTACTGGACTAAGCCTCGGTCGGAACCTCCGGGTGGCACATTCCGCTGCGAGATTCTGCACGGCTTTACTTTAGCTACTCCCGATGAGATTGAAGCCATCATCCGCACCACCTCGGCAGAGTTTCTCGGCCCTTCTTACAACCTTCTCACGAGGAACTGCAACCATTTCACTGCCTATTTATGCCGCAAATTGACCGGCCGTCCCGGTCCTCCTTGGCTGAATCGTGCTGCGAGTATTGGCGTTGCCTTACCTTGCGTTGTTCCGCGGGAATGGATCGAGCCACCGGAGTACGACACTGCTGATGGCGAGTTGCTATTAAGCGACGACGAAGACGATATACACGATGAACGAACGGGCATTTTGCGGGTGTCTTCGCCACAAGTACACCTGATTAGAGCAGATTCTAACGAAGGTACAAGCGCCAGCGACAGATTGCAGCAAAATTGGGATGATGAGGATGAGCGGAGAAGTACTGGAAGCGGCGAAATGGGGAAAGGCAAAGGTAGAGCCGGGCCTATGCGAGATTGTGAAGGACGAGCACTACCGCCGTCCGAGCGTCTGCGAGCATGACCGGAATGGCATTCCTGGCTGCATCTTGTCGGTGTGCTGTTATGTTGCTCTATGGTTCTTGTTTGGCGTTTGGGTCGACGGTCGATACCATCTGAAGTCTCTTATCCATAGTTTTTCCTTTTCCTTTTCCTTTTCCTTTTCCTTCCCTTTTTTGGTTTCTGCTCACGACGAAGGCTTTATTTCTCGCTATTGTTATCAGATTGTGTTTTTTGCGTACTGCTGCTAGGCAGCGGCGACCTAAGGGATGAGGTTGCAACAATGGTCAACCATTGTTTTATGCTTATGATAAGTATGTGCTCCGTTTAGTGACTAGTCAAGGTATAGCTTCAGTCGTGCCTTCCGGAACTAGCTACGAAGGACGGGAGGAGCAAGACAAGATACAGGTGGTTTTATCCGTTCCATTAATACTAATTCGTCCTCCATACGACGTATGTCATTCCTCATCAATGTCACATTGCCCATTAATCATCATCACCGAGCATGGGCCCCGCCTTATCGACAAGAGTACCATTAAATATGCCAAACGAAGTATAGAACCAGCTATTACAGGGTTTCTCCAGGGTAAACTCCTCCTATTGCGGACCACCATACCGCACTCCACGCCGACCCATCTCTTTCCGGCCCACTGCATCTTCCGGCATCACCCATCCACGTGCTCTCTTTGCAGTCCGCTTCTCAGCAAGCTGAGGGGGGGGCATCCAGGAATCGCGAGGGGCAGCTTTGCGGCGAGTACCTTCTGCAGGTGCCCCGATATGAGTGTGGTGTGAACACAACAAACTGCCCTCGTCTGAATCGGATCGTGCAGTGGCAGCAGCTGCTGCTGCCATTTCATCACTCGCCAGCATACACAGTCCCCACAGAGCCATGCAGGCCGTCAGCGGCGTGGAACCAATTTCCGGGCTCTCGACAGTCGTGGCCAGCGGCACACTAGCAACTTCAACTTGGCCAAACAGAGGCGTCATTTCCGTTCCGTTGCGGACAACCACCAGCTCAATTTCGGTCAGGATAAATCCATACCGACAGCTGTGCTCGCGCATTAGGTGGTGCAAGTGTGCTAGCCCACGCAAATACTCCACCTTCTTCACATTTCCCTCGACACGCATGCCCGTATTGAAGCGATCGTAGCTCTTAACGAGTCCAACAACACGAGCGGTGGGTTTGCCGCCAAACAGTGCAGTGGCCGAAGAGGCATCGCCAGCTGTTCTTCCAACGAAGACGTCGCCTGCCATGGCTAATTGAATGGGTCGCGGCGACGACAGTGTGAGGGAAAAGTTTACGCGCGGCAGGTAGTGGCCTGCGCAAATCGACTGCAGCTCTATCTCGGTCTCTGGGTGCTGGCAAGTGGCTGTCTGCTGGGGTGGCAGAAAGGACACAGGCACAGGACATGAAAGCACGGCCGTGGCTCCTGGAAGGGACAGAAGCCCTGTGGCGGAAAAGGCTGACCACGACCGCACCTGGCGAATGTCCCACCAAAAATGCTTTGTGCTGGGGTCGCGCAGAGGAAAGGAGATGGTGCGGACAAGAGCCGGAGCTGGATTTGGAGCAGTGAGGTAGTTGAGGAGGCTGGAGCTGGGACCCGCCACCGGCGCAGCAGCGGCAACAGCTGGAGGAAGCATTGGCTCAGGTGTGGCTTCAACCGATATGGATTCCACGGAAAACGGCGAAAGAGCGCGAGATCCATACCTATGGTGCTGGTATAAATAAGCATCTTCGGTGGAGTCGGTCGGCACAGCAGTCATGTCTGATATGGTTGCGCTTGGCACAGTACCGGGATACGGAGCAAAGCCATACTCAAACTTGGCTTGGTCATCGTTGCGGCTGCCATCGTCCAGATTGCAATACGAAGCGCGCCGTCCAGGATCGATAGTCAGAGAACCGTCGTGTTTCAGCACAAAGTCGACAGACGAGCACAATAATGTGGGTGGGGGTGGCGTGGACTCAAAAGACGACAATGGCCTGGAGACAGCACGCTCCGGCGAAGTGTTGTGCTCGGAGAACGAGCGAGAAGGAAACATGCCAGGATCTGGGCTTGTGAAGCTGCAGACATGCCTCGCTACCACAGGATAGGTGGGACGGCGACGGTGGACAGCAGCAGTGGATCGGCCACGAGGAACTGCCTGGGGAGCTGGGGATGTCTTTGCACGCTTCGGCGGGGAGTACGCATTGGCATATGCATCATCTGAACCTAAAGCTTGATCCCGAGACCGAATTTTTGGAAGCAGCAACGGGCCATGCGTGCGGATGGGAGAGCGAGCTGGTGTGCTATTGCGAGTGCTGGGGGCTGTGTTGAAGCTGCCGGCAACACTCAGAAACGACTCCGAAGGAGTGGAGGAGGCAAACGAATAGGCCGAGTATGCCGAGCATTGTGAAGCGGAGCGAGAGTGCCCACGATAGTCGCCATGACGGCCACCGATGAGACCGTGGTTGGGATGGTGCTGATAGGGAACATCCAGCAAATTTGGATCATAAGAGTATGAGGTTGTGGGTGGCGTGGCCGGCTCGCCGGAAGGAAATGTGAAATCAAAAGCAAGATCCGCTGCCAAAGTGGACATGATGGGCGATTTTATAACTGTCTCCGGGACAGTATGATATTAAAGATTATGTGGCGATGGGTGGGGGAGGCCTGCTCCAGAAAGGCGATAAGTGACAGCGAGACGGAGTGGAGAAGGTTAACAACCTTGGACCACTTCAAAGCAAACAACAAAAGAGGGCGGGAGGATGAGAGAAAATGATGCAAGAGACGAGGCCGGACGATGTGAGATATTGGCGAGAACACAAAAGGCAGACCACAGGAGGGGACGAGGCCGGGTACTTATCCTCGTAAGGGTGGGAGACGAGACAAACGACAGGCCAGGAAGAAGCCGAGTACCCATCGCATCTTCGCTGCCCACTCTCATGGCCCCATGGCTGTAGCATGGCCGCGGCCGCGTCTGGCTGCGTGAATCCGAAACGCGAGAGAAGACTGAGCAGATATGGAAGAGGTATGGAGTACACGCTCGGCAATGGCAGAAGCCGCTGCTGCAGGAGTAGCGCTAGAGGCTTGCACCGAGAAGTGGTAGCCCGATGAGGTCGCTTGAACGGCCGACCACCAATACGCTCTCCATTTCTTGATGCCGGAAAGAGAATGTAACGAAATGCAACGGGTACGTAAGTACTTCCACGGGTGCCACTTCCACGGGTGCCAGCTCTAGTGGAGAGACAAGGGTCATGGCGCTGACCAACCAGAATGAGAGTTTCGCTTGCTGCTGCCCAAGAGCTAACGCACCTGGTTGTCCATCCCGGTCCGAGCTTTCAGAAGAGGTTGGTCTGCTAGGGTCTGAAGCTAATTCTGGAACTGGCCGAATGGCTGCAGGACCACTCGCTCACGGCGGCCGTTTAGAGAAGGTGTGTGCCATATTATGGAACCATATGCAAGCCAGCTGCACTAAAACACTCGAAGCTGTTGTGTTCTATGAGTCACGAACGAGCACATGGCCGGACGAAACAGAATGCAACAAGTCCCAGATGCCGTCGCCAAACGCGGGGAGACGACGGGATTACACGCGACGTGATGGCGAGTGTTTGGCGACATTTTGGTGGCAGTTTGGTGAAGCGGAAAAGACTGTAACTGCGAAACTCACGTGACGGTCGCACTTTGCACATTGCACACCTATTTTCGGTCGCTTTCCAGCGCCTACTGAAGTGAGACAGTAGTACGGGGCTTGAGTATTACGATACCGTAGTGACAAAGGCGTCACGTACTGGGGCAGAGATGCGATCCCAGATCCGCCCCCAAACTGAATGTACGAGTAGAGGCAAGGGCTGAAAGGCAGCCCGACCGGAGAAAGGCCATGTCCCTGTCAATTTCGAGAAGCGCGCGGGAGCGAGATTAGGTATCACGACAGCCAGGTCTGGTGAGACAGTACTTCCATGCATTTTGCCCCGGAATATCTATTCTGAGGTATGGGTACGTGCGTAGCTGAGGAGCCGGCGGCTGCCAGGCGGTACAACGTACGAATAGCCGAATGCTTTAAATCTGCGTAGGCGCTGGGAGCGCTGTAAGTGGGTCGTTTGATGCTGGATTTTAGGCGATGCCCCATATCTGCTCGCCTGAGCGTCTGGGGAGATCGATGAGGAGTGGCCCTATGGGCCGCCACAGGCGGCCAGACATCATACAACATACTCCAGTTTCTCTCACAGACCAGGAGACCTACGACGTATGACCTGCACAGCCTCAATGGGCGTCAGACAGGGCAGAATGGCGCTGACCTTGTTGACCGAGCATTTTGAATATCCCCATGTCGAAAGAAGACTGCTATGGCAAGATCTATGATTGGCTCTTGCCTGCAACCGCGTGTATTAACAATACACGCCGTAATCCGCGCGAAAACAGATCATGCATCTTACTGGCTGACTGGTTTCCTTCTCCACTAATCCAGTTTATCCGTTTCGTTTCAAGCACTGCGGCTACGAGTACATAGTAAGATAAGAGGCGAAGTACGGAGTACGTAGTTTCTATAGTATGATACGAATTCAAGCGACCTGCTATCGGCTCCGCATTCATGTTGTGCCGACCGGAATATTCGGATCGACGCGTCCGGTCTTCATACGCGTCTCTCCGCGCCAACCCCGCGACTGCCCCGCGTACTATCGCGCCAATACTGCGTCTTGTCCGGCTTCACACCGCGTCGTGCTTCCGCTATGCAGCCGAATCTTGCACTATCACACTATGACTCATACAGGCCTTCGATATCGCAAAAGTATGGTATCTATCCAATCGTTGTCACAGACGGCCTAACTGTCGCTCATCAAGAAACTGGGAACACGATAAAAGTACAGGTTTCATGTCTAACTACCGAGGATGCCCCCGAGAACACCTCATCCATTCCTTCCTCTTAGCCTGACGCCCTCTTTGACCGCAAACATACCGCTGCTGTGACTCATACATGATATCTCTCAAATGCTGTATTCTCTTGCGTCATGTGACCACGTAGCTGAAAGTCCTATATTGAACCGACCGCTTCCATCGCCACTGTTCGTCGCACCCGTCGTAACGCCCTCTCTAGAGTATCCAGCCGGTCTCGCTCTTGCACTAACATTTTGTGTGCCAGCTCGCGTATTGCGCGCCGTCCCACCCGTTCGTGTATGTCTTGCCAGCCAGCCAGCTCCTGGGCCACTGTTTGCTGTGTATAGCGGAGTTCCTTGGACAGGTTCTCGCACTCCGTGCGACTCTGTTGCGCACGAACCTCTCGTTCCTCATTAAGTCGCTGCCGTGCATCGTCCAGCAACCCGAGCGGCCATCTTGTCGACCGGTTCACCGACTGGTAATTCCGCTCCATCTGCTTTCGCGTTGTGTTAATTAGGTTGATCAGCCGTGGTGGCCGTTCAAGTGCCACGAGTATAGCATCCACTGTTGACTGGATAGCCAGAAACGCTGCCTGAAACATCCCATGAGCGTTGGTCTGTGGCACCGCCAATGCTTGCACGTAAATTGCCGTGGCCTCTTTGTAGCCTGGTGGAAGAAATTCCAGCATGATCACCTCCCTGGCCATCAAAGCCGCTGCATCGTGAAGATCTGTCTGATGTTAGCAACGCTGGCCCTTTTTTTCATTGCAAGGGACACATACCTGTAGTTGCGATTTTCAGGGTGTTTGTTCGCCGCATCACGCTTTTGGTTGAGTAGTTAACACTGCGCACCAGTTCACGTGCGTGGTCCACAAACTGCTCCACCTCGCGGACATCTTTCAGCGGTTCCAGTTCATCCCGTACTTTCTCTGACCGCGTCTCTGCCTTGAGCTTGCTCCTCTGCGCCATCATGTCCGGCTGAATGTCCGGTACAAGGACAAACTCCCACATCATCTCATGTGTCGAAAAGGTCGGATGCAACAGCATCATCCGGAGAAACCAATCCATCCGTACCTGAAGGTCTTTGAGAGTCGCTCTGCTTGGCTTTGACGGGATCTGGAACGGGGACCGGAGGCCGGCGACAGATGGAATCCACGATGCTGGATTTTCAATTGCCAGGAGCTTGGTCAAGTGTTCAAAGTCTGTCAAGGACCGCCGGCAAGTCGTGACAGCATAGCTGACAGGGCTCACGGCCGCACCCGATTTGAGCACAAACCGCACGCTTGCGTCCTCAACAAAGTAGGACCGAACCGCCGCCGTTGTCCGCCCATCCAATTCTGATGGTAAAGACAGTAGAGTCAGGTCGTCAATCTTGTTCCGAACATCGTCGTCTTTAGCAAGCTCCACAGCAGTAAGGCCACGAAGCTCCTTAGCTCCCAAGTCCACGCGTGGGTCGGAAAACAGCGTTCGCACCATGTCAAAGCGTCCGTACTTGCTAGCTACCATTAACGGCGTGAAACGGCGGTCATTGACAGCGTTCACATCCACGTCGCACCGCTGTAGGATTCGCACCGCCAGTTGTGGATCGTTGACGATATGTAGTAGTGTATTTCCTTTCCCATCCACATGGTCGTCCACATGCAGCCGACCACCATCTGTCTGTATCGACGCTGCCATATATAACCCTTCATCTACCATGGCGTGGTAAGAGGCATGGTCATACGACCGGCAGAGTGCAAAGAGGGGTGTCTGGCCATTCTTATCCTTCTGCCGCCACGGCATCATCTTGCCGAACTTCGATATTAAAAATGGTGCATGGAAGAGGTAGTGTGCCACACTGCGACCCCAGATATCCTGCAATTTGAAGTACGCAGTGAGGCGGGCCTGGTCTACTTCGGCCGAGTTGACCAGAAACTGGATCACAACCAAGATCAGGTCTTTGTTACCGAGTTGCACTGCCGCACTCAAAACCGTTGTTTCCTCGTGGTTGACATCGCCTAACACGAAGCTGGGGTGGAAATACTCCTCCAAGGTGAGCAAGTATTCGAGCGCCTCGAGTCGCTCGTTTTGCACTGCCATCATGAGTAACGACTCTCCAAAGGAGTTGTGTGTCTGTGCGAGGCGCTCCACTGATGTATCGCCTTCAACTCCGCTTCCCATCGTGCTTGCAACACTAGTCGCCCGGGATCGATACGAAATCTCGGAGCTACTGGACAAGCTGCGAGTGTCCATGGCTGCCATTTTGACTCGCTTCACAGGAAAATGTGGGAAGCCGTCCACCTCGAAATCGTTGTCGGCGTTGGACTGAAAGGGAAACACATGGCTGAGGCCTGTTCCAGTTGAGAAAGACTCAGCCTCAGACAGGATGATAGAGGACCGGCGTGATGATGCCGATGAACCAGAAGGGAGTCCGCTAGAAAAACTGATCCCGCTCACAGACGGCGGCCATCCGCTACTAGACGGTCGTCGCGAGCCGCCATTTCCGAAGTTCGGTCTTTCTCTGTTTTTGTCATATACGGCGTCTTCATCAATAGCTTTTGAACCAGGTTCCATTATCGCTTTCAGCTCCGTGAGATTTCCCTTAACAGTCGCTTCCCACAATGCCTTGTTCCTTCGGCTCACGCGTCGTAAACCACTGGAGTCGCGTACCAGATAGAGCAGAACGGCTTCAAAGGTACTCAGTGCGTACCCCATCTCACCACTGTCAACATCGTCGATGAAAATGAAATGCCGCATGTAGAGGAACCGTGCGAGGAGATGTCGCAGCTGTGCTCGGATCACCACGTACAGAAGCAATGAGACGAGCGTGTCCGCATTGACCGTCAAGAGAGGCTTTTCCGCTTGGCCAGGGGCAGACATTGACGCTGCACCAGGCTGGCCGCCGCTGTCCCGATCGTCAGGCAGGTTCGTCAAATGGGTGACCAGTTTGACCGTAGACAGTAACAACGCCAACATGTCCTGTGGGCACATAGCTGCGCCCATTTTACGAAATTCCTCCACAGCCCGGCCAAGAGCAATGGTGACCTCGTGTTTCTTTCGTGAACCACCTTCGATATCCATACCCAGCTGCGTTATGTCCACACAGTCCATCTGACGGATTTTGGCCTCGAGTTCTAAGTCTTCTTGTCGCTTGAGAGAACTCAAACGTGGGAAAATGAGATGGTGAACATTCTCGACGACGTAGCGCTCAATCAAGCGCTCTACCAATGGACCAGTCAAGTCTGTTGTTGCACCGAGCAGTGACAGCTGCTGCTTGTCGACGCCTTGGAAAATGTCTATCGCTGTTGTTATCGCTGACTCCAACGATGCCCGCATGGCAAGCTCATCATCTTCTGAGAACAAAACCTCTGAGTCTTGGTCATCGCTGCTGTTGACACTTTTGGAGCTGTTGGCATCACTTGCCGAATTGCTCGTTCTGCTACCTTCAGCACCTGCTGGCCCACTCTTGCTATTGTCCGCAGCGCCGTTGCTATCATAGCTAGTCTTCGCCGGTGTTGTTGGATTTTCCGTCGGTGGTGGTGGCAGACGATGTTCGAAAGCTGCAGTAAATTCTCTAAAAATTTTATCGAGACCCGGCTGCATTTGACGTGCAATTATGGGGAAGTGGTTCAATAGATCATGGAAGCTCTTGATATCTTTTTTGCGCGGTATCGAACCAGAGTCATCAGCATGTTGTTTTGCTCGTGACTGCTCTGGAGACTTGGGTGAGAAAGAGCCGGATGCGCCGGCTGTATCGCGCGTGCCGGTCGAAGAGATACCGTTGATGCCATTACTCGCATTTTCCAACCGTGGCAGAGGAAGAATAGCAGGTGTGATTTTGACCTCTTCCCAGGATCCGATGAGTGGGCGAGACAAGTAGTAGATCAGCCAAGGTTTGGGCTCGAGCGCGTCGGAGTACCATATGGCGTCACCCAGCAAAATGGCATGGTTGAGGGTTTTGAATCCTGAAAGCATTAGTGACAAAGTCTAGCCACAGCAAAACTATGGATGCCTACCCTTGTTGCTGTATACCATGTTGTCTTTGATGACAACACTGCGACCGTTGAACGTCCCATAGGGCTTGGCCTTTCCGCGTATCTCCCGGAGATTGACCACGCCATCCTTTCCACCAGCTGCGTTGGCTGCCGCAGCAGCCACACGAGCATTGGGCATCCGGATGACATGGCTGGCAAGAAATTCTTCAGGGTTCGGAAGCTCCGTAAAGCCGAAGCCAGTTTCGACATCGCGGCAGGTTAGGAGCACTTCGGTCGTAGGAACAAGCAGAATATGGTTGCTGATGGGTGTGCACTGGGAGGGCAAGGCGCTCCTGAAGAAGGCGGCCAAGAACGGGTTCAAGGGCGACGGCATTCCGTCGGCGTTCTACTTTGCCTCTTCCCGCGACGGGTCCTCACGACCGCAGCCTGTGGCATGAGGGCGCGGGAGGCACGCTTGTCAGAAGAGGCACTTCGGCTGATGCGCTTTTCGAAGATGTCCCCGAGCAGATGGTCGGGAAGTTGAGAGAAAGACGAAGGGGTGTAAGATAGGAAAAGTCGAGAACGGAACGCGATTGTCGCGCAGGAGAGCTTCGCACAGGTAGTTAGTGGCGGAGACGATTTGTCGCCGGAAGATATCGTCTGTCTGGTCGCTGAGATGCTGGAAGACACTTTGTGGCGATTCGGATTGTCTGGTTGTCCAGCAGAAGACGCTTTTTCACGTGTGCCCTTTTAAAATACGGTGTTTGCTCGTCTCCTATCGACAAGGTCGAGTCAGTTGCTCTTTCCCTCCTTTAGCAGAAAGGAGGATAGGACGAGTTGCGAAATAGTAGGCCAATCATAGTCCTAGCTGTCTTGAAGGTCTTGGATACAGGGGCGCTATCGATTTGAGTTACCTATAGGCTATAGGGCTCTGCTGGGCCCACTATTTTTCTAAACTGCCACAATTCATAGGTCTTCCGTAATGATGATAGTAGGCAACAGCTCTGCAATGGAAAGATGCGGATAACAGCCGATACCGGGTCGTAGGGACGGGGATTAGGCACAATTTACCTAGAAAGATACAACCACATAAAACGTGTCAATGTAGATATCAGCACGAAGCACAACCCCGCTCTGTATAGGGATGCATTGGGAAATGTCAAGATCATGACTGCATAGTAGTGATAAGGCATTGGGTGATTTCATCTCTCTCATATGCCCCTAATCCTTCTTCAACGGCAGAACGACCTCCTCAATACCGTCCTTTGTCACAACCAGCATCTGCAGGTAGTCGCCTACCTCAATATGACGCTCCACTGCGCCATCAAAGGCATCCTTAACCAGCTCCTCCACATCATTTCGTGGCAGTGGCACGCGCGGCCGCTCCATCAGATCATGGCCAATGCCACTCCCTGGCACATATTGGTTCTTGAAATTAACCTGGTTGTCCAAGAAAGGCGTAATCAAGCTCGCCGCTGCACCACCAGCCCGGGATTGCTCTCGTTCATAGCTACCGACAGGGTCGTAGCTGTAAATTGCACCGATACCATCTTCGTCAAGACCACCCAGAATCGCATGTGTGTAGTACGGAAAAAACCGCTTCTGGTAAAGGATAGTCGACAGACGCTTGGCGCATGCATTGACGCTGATGGGCTTGCCGTGACGGTAACGGTACATCTTGCATATAGTGTCGAGACGCTCCTTCAACGCTTCGCCGTCAGCGGCGAACCCGACCACAGACAGAACGATTCTGGCATCGTGCTGATCGGCAGTAGAGCCGCCAATTTTGAAGACCTTCGGCGAGAAGCGACTGTTGATTGAGTAGCCGGCAGTATGGCGAGTGTCGCCGGCTACAATGGCGAAGTCGGCACCAGCGATAGCCAGGGTAGTGCCTCCGTTGTCGGTGTACCTGTATTGAGACTTCGTGAGTATATAATGAGGACTAGAGGCGGGGGTGATTAAACGAGGAGAGATGCACATACGGGTCAAAACGATGTTGCCGCGCACCTTCCGGGGCCTGCACTTTGGGTGTGTCCGAGAAAGAATAGCTCGGGCCATTCATGACGGGGTTTTCACTGTATGCAATAGCCATGATGAGAAGCTCAGGCCGAGACGGTTATTTAGGAGTGTGGGTAACAGCGAAATTGTGATCGCGATGGCTGAAAGTTGAAGCTCAGGACGGAGGATTGTTAGCCAACGCGTCCGCCTGGCAGCCTTGCAGGGATAGCTTTGATGAGTAAGCAATAGATCACGTGTATATTCAGGGGCTATATCGCTTGTAATTGGTCAGACTTTGGTTCCAATTAAACCGACTACAAAGAGAAGGAGCTTGCAGTGGCCATCTACGACTGTAGTTTGTTGCGTTTTCTCGCGTTGCTTCGACTAAAACCACCGAACTATACGTTTCTAAAGCATGCAGACGAGAGTTTCGAAACCCACAATCTAGGCCTCCTCTACAGCTCGTCGGCCGTGTGTTCAGGACTCGCTGAACTGATTTTTATTGCTGGTATCTCCATTCCCTCGAGCCGTAACACGCGTTCAAGATGGTGTCTCTTCGCCAGCGTGCGCTGGACAAAATTGCAGCTCTTTCGGCTACGAACTCTGAAAAGCCTTTTGAAAAATCCGACCTGGATCGACTCTGCAAAGCTTGTCCCAACCATATCAGGGCTCGCGATGGCACGAATGGTTACGCCTCACGGCAGCCAGCCTCTCTTGCTGGCCGTGTCCCCATGGTAGGTGGAGGTTGAGATTCGAGAACGCAGCTATTGTCACCGGACAGATTTGTGATCGCTAGTATTTCGCGATTGCAGACGAAACTGATACATTATTAGACCATCCGCGAATTCGAGGTTCTCATGGCGCTTTGCAAAGCCGCCCCCCTAATCCAAGTCGGCCAAGGCGCCCAAAGGCTCACCCGGCAATTGATTCCCTACATGATGGACTCCCATATCCAGAACTTCTCCCCGTCTCCATTCTTTCGACATGTTGAACCATCTCCGGCCGAATCCCTTGCTTTCCATGTGACGGCCGCACTCCTAGCGCTTGGCATCAATCATATCGACATTCACGAAACTGTGTCTGATAGTATCTGGGCCTTTTTGAATGCCTGCTCCCGTACGACCGATAATATTCTCCCATCTACGTCTTCGATGCATGCCAACGGCAATGGGGCTGCTCTAAACGAATCAGACGACGGCAATGTAGAAGATGCCATTCGTACGGCGACCATAGCAGTGGCGCTTCTAGGCTTCCTCAACGCTGCTGCCGCGCAGGCCGAGTTCTGGCGCTCTGGCGGTCGCCTGGCTCTTGTTTCACGACTTCGGAAAATGCTTTCAGAACCGTTTCTAGTCGCCGTTGAGACTGCCTTTTCGACTATCCGCAACTCTCACTCGTCTGACCGTCTTACGAAAGAATGGAAACGAAACCTGCGACACTATTCCGAGATGGGTCGCCCGCTCGGTGCAATGCTACTTCAGCAGAGTTTCATGCAATTACTCGTGGCAGCGACATCACTTTTGGTGGCTGAAGTACCAGCCTTGCATCGGAGCCACGTGCTGGACCTTTTGACTTCAGGCGATGGCCTGCTCCGACCTATGACTGCCGGCAGTGGCGATATCGATTTTCAGTCAGTCGAAGTTTACACCAATGCCGTCGTCGACCAGATGAACTACCTTGACGCTAGCTCCGACTTCATCCGCTTGGGTTCGACAGCTCAGCAGAAGCTGTCCCTGTCTGTGAAAGCGTCGGCCCTGGTCAGCTATCTGATTTGCTCCCGGCTGAAAGGGGATGCTGCCGACGCCGATACTCTCATGGGCTGGCTCGAAGACACGTTGGCAGATCCAGGACAAATGGCCGACGAAAGTCTGGCTGCAGTCGTGCTGAAATCCATGGCTCTGGTCTGCAAGATCTCCCCGGTATATGCGGCCAACGTTGGAAAGCTACTTCCCCGGTACATCGTTCAAAGTGGCGCTCAGGGGGTGTCTATTGACATCGCTTCGTCAAGCCTGGCATCTGTGTTGCATATGATGTCCGCTGACGCCATAATAACCACGTTATACACTCTCGGCAATGTGCTCAGTCCCAATACCGAACGCTCCCTAGCCAATGGTGTTGTCGATACTACCGGCGATGTCGGCCAGGTCATGGCCAGCAACGGCCAGGATGGCACGGCACAGATCTACCAGGGTCGACAATCGACCGGGAGCTCGATCTCTTTGCGAACCCACGACGATGAAGAGGCCTCTATCATTTACGCCAACGTGGTACAAGCCATTTGCGGTATTGCTGGCGCTTGCAAAGACACAAAGATCAGTGCCCTTGCACAGTCTATGCTGCTGCAGAAAGTGGGCAAGATCAACAATGCTGTCGACGCAGAGATCATCCCAGCTGCTGCGGTTCTGGCTTTGAGTAGCGGCCAGCCCGAGTTTCGCTCTCTGCTCAAAACGTATACGCGCATCACACACCTTGCTACAGTTGAGAACAAAACAATTGTTCTAGATGCGGTGAGTTAGAACAAACGCAGACATTTCTGACTTCTGAATAGCACAATGGGAACTAACTTGCTAAGATAATGATTGCCCGGAACTACCTGTCCTCTCATCTTTGTCGAGACTCTCCTCTGTACGAGATCTACTGGGAGCATATGATGGACGACATTATATCCAAAGGTGATGTGCACCAGACACACCATGCCAAGGAGTCGGATATTGAGCTGGCCGCACGGGAAATTTCGCAGCTACTACAGCCAGTTGCTGTGTTGATGTCAGTCAACAACCTGGCTCTCGACAGCTTGCGCGATGATGATGCTCACGCCCTGATCCGTGATGCCTGGTTCAATATTGTCATTCACGGCTTCACAGCAGCAACCGATCGTGGCAAGAAATACATCAACGAACTGCGGCTAATCGCTGTGCATTCGCCGCCTCTGGTGGCCGAGCAGCGTGGCGAACAGGTTGAGAGCGATATCGAGCTCAACACGGTACTACGCCGTGGCATGAGTTCGGAACGAGAAAACATGCAGAAGAAGCATTTGTCTGAACTGGTGCCTGGCAAGGCGTCAGAGGTTCGGAGCCTTAGCTACCGCAAGGTCATGTTCTTGCAAGCTGCATATCTTGTCGAGAGTTTACGCGCCGACGCCGGCGACTGTACCAAGGCCATTTCATATTTCCTGGAACCTAGTGCTCGCCGTGGTGATGTTAGTAGCATCATGGAAGGAATCACGACAATTGTTGTCGACAAATGTGTGACGAAGACATTGTCAGGTGCCGATGTCAGTTTCTCGGCCCAGTTTGCTGCCACACAGCTGGTCTCGCTCTTTTGCAGCTGCTGCCACCGCATTGAGCGTGTCCAACAAGCAGCATACATGTGCGCAGACCGGATCATTCGCGACGTGCCGTCGGCTCTGTGCCACAAGTCGTCGCTCTTTGCCTTGTTGGAATTGCTGTCGCTGATGTGTTTAAGCTGCCTTGAGGCAGAGACCAACATGTACGAGCCGCGCAGCACGTTCCGGTCGGAGCGTAGCAACATCACTATTGAGCTGTCAGACGATTATGCGCTGCGGCGGCTCACGTTGAACACGCTATACAAAAAAGCAAAGACTTGGATGACAGGCGTCATCAGTCTGGCACCGGCCGATGTCAAGGGCTTGTTGCAGACCTATCTGTCTGAGTGGGATGACAATGGTACTTATGGCCACATATCTTTTGGCCGGTCGTTTGCGATGGAACTTGGGTTTTCTATACCGGCAAGCAACCAACGACTGTCATCGCTGGATCGCATCGGCGAGTGCAATATCAACATGGCATCCGACTTTGTGGCCCAATACACCGCACGCCAAGAGTATCGCTATGCAGAGCCGCTGTCGGACCGCGGCCTAGAGTGGCTGAGCTTTATGGGGATGGATCGCCGCTCGTCTCTTCTACCCAACCCTGACGCCGAAAGTGCCGACGCAGTCAGTGCTCTGGCACATATCGAGAGTCGCCTGTTGCAGAAGAAGCCGACACCAATGGCGGATGTGAGCGATATCCTCAGGCGGGCAGCGTCGGTACTTTGCCGCAGCCAGGACGACCAGTGCTCCATTGCGCAGTTTTTGGTCAGCATCCCATTTTCAATGTTCACGAAGCAGTCAATCAAACTGGGCGTTTCGCTGTGGCTGGGCGTGATCAACGAAAACCCGCGCATGGAGCCGCGCATTCTCTACACTGTGTTGCAGCAGTGGGAGCTGACTGTACAGAAGCGGCAGGGGCTGTTCAGCACTGCCGTTGTCGACAAAGACCCGTTCCTTGTCAAGATGGAGTTTTCCCCGAGTGACAGCACGTCGATGGCCAAATACCAACAACGTGCGCATAACATGTTGGCGCCACACACGCGGCTGTTGCAATTTCTGCGGAGCCATTTCAATGCCACCCGACTGGGCAGCGTGGATATCCAAAAAGCTTATCTGCGCATGCTGGATGTGACTTTGGATGCAGCCAAGATACTGACAAACACGCACCCTATGGCTCGCGAACTGTGGTTCCAGGCTGTGCTGTTCGGACTGCATGTGTTGCGCACCAGTTCAACAATTAGCCCCGTTGCACAATGGCGCCTCAAAGACAAGCTACTCTCAGCTGCACTGAGCTGGTTTGCCAGCCCGCCCAAGTGGTCATTTGGCAGCAACAATCTGCAGCTGAAGACGGAAATTCGACTACTGGCCGACGTGGCAGTGGCGGTCAAGGCCGCTAGCTACATTGGCCTGCATCAAGTCAGCAATAGCCTCAAGTCGCTTGTGGCAAAGGAGCAGCTTCTGCTTTTGCTTTTAGAGAATGAACAGGCGCGGCTTTTCGTCTGGGTCTATCCATTGGGCGAGCCACCCAAATCACCGTGGAACATTGCTCAGACGGGCAAGGGGATGGTAGATGTAAGGGTTGAGTGATGCTTCAAGGTGCTGCAAGAACCGCGTACTAATCATAATATATATAGGCACTGGAACCTTTGGTTCGCACAGCGTGGCAAGAGAACCCCTCTTTGGCCGTACAGCTAGCTGCCCGATTCTCGAACGTTCGGATTCAGAAAGCTGTTCGTTGGCTGCTTTTGAACTTCCCGTCCAGGGCCATAGACGAACCTGCAGCATCGTCAATCATTCTTGATAAAGCCCTTCCCAGTGATGTGAGCTTCCAGCTAAAGGTAACCAATTCCCAGTTCGATCTCATCATTGGCAAATGTTCAAAGTGCTAACTAATTTAGTACATGCTATATTGGGCACCGGTCAACCCCATGACAGCTGTGGCATACTTCCTGCCAGTCTTTGAGAACCACCCGTTCCTCATCCAATATGCCATGCGGGCCTTGGAAAGCCATCCGGTGGATATTACGTTTTTCTACGTTCCGCAGATTGTACAGACGCTCCGTTACGATGCGCTAGGCTACGCTGAACGCTACATCCTCGAGACGGCACAATTTTCGCAGCTCTTTGCCCATCAAATCATCTGGAACATGAAGGCCAATGCCTACAAAGATGACGAAGCTCTAATCGTGGGTCTCTCTCCATCTGCCTAATACTGGTATACAGGCTAACAAACCAGCCCGACGCTATCAAACCGACCCTGGACCATGTCATGACACAGATGACCACATCTTTCTCGACCGTCGACCGCCAGTTTTACGAGCGCGAGTTCACATTTTTCGATGAAGTCACGGGCATCTCTGGCAAATTGAAGCCATTCATCAAGAAGTCAAAGCCAGAAAAGAAGCAGAAGATTGAGGAAGAACTGCGCAAGATCAAGGTCGAAGTAGGCGTGTACCTTCCAAGTAACCCAGATGGTGTAGTTATCGGCATCGATCGCAAATCAGGAAAGCCACTACAGAGCCACGCCAAAGCACCCTACATGGCAACGTTCAGGATCCAGAGATCCAAAACGGGAAGTGTCGAGGAATTGCTGGAAGATGTCAACGAAAATGCGGCTATAATGGCTGCAGGCAACAGCAACGGCGCACTCGTGAAAGCATCCGCCAAGATTAATGGAAACGGAGCCATAGAAGCAGTCAACGGCAGCGCCGGCGCAAATGATGAGCTTGCTGGCGACCATAACACTATTGAGGTGTGGCAGTCGGCCATCTTCAAAGTGGGTGATGACTGCCGGCAGGATGTTCTCGCGCTGCAGATGATCTCTGCTTTCCGGGGCATTTTCCAGAGCGTCGGACTGGACGTGTATGTGTTCCCGTACCGGGTGACGGCAACGGCGCCTGGTTGTGGTGTGATCGATGTGTTGCCCAACTCGGTGTCTCGAGACATGCTGGGCCGTGAGGCGGTGAACGGGCTGTATGAGTACTTCATCTCAAAGTACGGCAACGAGAATTCGTTGAGCTTCCAGGCGGCGCGCAGCAATTTTGTGAAGAGCATGGCAGCCTACTCGGTCATTTCATTCCTGCTACAGTTCAAAGATCGACACAACGGCAACATCATGATTGACGACGCAGGCCACATACTGCATATCGATTTCGGCTTCTGTTTTGATATCGCGCCTGGTGGCATCAAATTTGAGCGGGCGCCTTTCAAGCTCACGGCAGAAATGGTGGCAGTCATGGGTGGCAGCACTGATCACCAATCGTTCCGGTGGTTCGAAGAGCTGTGCATCAAGTCATTCCTGGCGGCGCGGCCTTTCACAGAGAAATTATCGCAGATCGTAATGCTCATGATGGACAGTGGGCTTCCATGCTTCAAGCCAGAAACGGTACAGCACTTCCGAGAGCGATTTGTGCTTGAGAAGACAGAGCGGGAAGCAGCCGACTTTATGCGCGACCTCATCAAGAAGAGCTACGCGAGCTACTCGACCGGTCTGTACGATCAGTTCCAGTGGATGACGAATGGTATTCCGTACGCATCGAGTTAGTGGAAGATGGCGGGCGGAAGACTGAGAGGGAAAAAAGCACGAGCAAGAAGAGCAGAAGGGAGCAGAGTTATAGAGTAGATTAGATACAGTTTGATTTCGGCCTAACTAATAATATATTTCCATCAGACTTCACTACCAGCAAACGGCTGCTGGGAAATAGCGGTTGTGGTAGAAGTGAAAGGTAGGCTAATCGGTCCAAGAGAGCGAAAAACACGAGTGGCTATGTGAAACGCTAGTAATACTTTTGAGGTAGCCAACAAGGGTGTTACGCCTGCCACATTCGATGCTCACTTCAAATGATCAGCCTTGAGCATGAGCTGCCTATTTCCGGCTTGGCTTGGAAGGAGCGTCCGCGCATATGTGGAGCATTTCTTGGTGCACATCGTGAAAATGACCAACCCGTTGTAGCAATTAACCGCCACTAACATTTGTCTCCTCTCCTTCGCATATTCTGTCGCGTACTTGACCTGCCTCCGCTTTTGTTTCTATTCACAAGTACGACGTACAACCCATATTTTGAGAGCGGCATGAGCCTGTTCGGCGGTTAAGGTCAACACGACGCTATAGAAACACCAAATAGATTAAACCAAGCGAGCAATAATACACGACTAACCAGTAATATGACACATGCATGCACAGCTGTGCACAGCTGGAGTACAGCATGTATGCCCGGCGGCAGTTCCGGGTTAAGTGGCTGTACATAAACCCATGCAGCGTTACAATCTCCCAGCAAGCAAAGCGGCTGATTGGGCTGCTGCGACTGGCAGCCGGCCCATTTGCAAAGCCACCTGATAGCCAGACACGTCGCAGTGCATACTTTGCGACAAATAACATATGAGAACGCATCGATCATACCAACTAGGCAGAAATTCAGGATGGGGCACAATAATATCCGCCACGGCTCC
This sequence comes from Grosmannia clavigera kw1407, assembly GCF_000143105.1. Classification (NCBI taxonomy): domain Eukaryota; kingdom Fungi; phylum Ascomycota; class Sordariomycetes; order Ophiostomatales; family Ophiostomataceae; genus Leptographium; species Leptographium clavigerum. Next base: position 1,822,478 of record NW_014040560.1, on the reverse strand, counting down.
GATATTGAGCCCAGGATATGTAGTTCTGTGGTCCCTTGATATGGCCCAAGAAGAGTTGTCTTCTTGTTGAGTAAAATGCCAGGCTTCTCCATTCGATGATGCAAACTTCAAAGCTCACTAGAGAAGACTAAGAGGTAGTCATGGGGCTCTATAGGAAGCTATTTAAAAAGATAAAGCACGGTGCCTCATCGACAACATCCGGCAGCTGTGCCCCAGAGACGCCTCGTCCACGACCGCACACGTCAGATACAGAGGATCCTGAGCAGGCCTCGGACACACTATTGCCGCCCAGTCTCTGGAGAGATGCAGCCAGCCAGTTAACCCCCAAAGAGCAAGCAAAATTAGAGGCTCTATTGAAATCAAAATGTGTCGCCAAAGACGGCCAGGGGCTAAACCCAACCTTGGCAGATATCGACCGTGTGATCTCAAAGACAAAAGAAATAAAAGATGAAAACAGGATGACAGCCTGGCGTCCGGTGAGACTGGGTTTTCTTTTTTTTTGCATTTATATGAAGCATCATGAGGTGTGCATGAACTCATACGCCTTTCTTTCAGCTTCTGGACAAGATCACCAAAGCGGCGATTGTTGTGAAAAAAATAGGAGACACTGCCGCCGAGCTAGATAAGTCTGGTTACGCAGCTGTCGGATGGTCTGTTGTGTCTGTCGGCTTGCAAGTGGCCACCAATGCGGAAACGGCGCGCCAGTTTGTCCTTTCGAGTTCCGAATTTACAACGTCTCTCCTAACACGATACGCAACATATGAGACCGAGCTCCGTGGACCACACGCCGGATACGAGTTTGACAATCGCATAAGAAATGTTTACAAGGCCATATTGTTGTATTTAGTAGCACTAGATGCTTTCTTGAATCGATGTGCAGCTGGTAAGATATCTATCTCTACGTTCTATATTTTGCACTAATAACGAATCTACTGCCAGGACGAATCGGACATGCATTCGGGAAAATCGAAGACCGCACCATCTCCCAGAAAAAAACGGCGATTGACGAAGCCGACAAAGAAGTAAAGGACTGGATTCCCATCGTCCAGCTCAAAAGCCAGAATCACGGATTCTCGCAGCTGCAACAGAAATCGGACAGCAATCCGTCTCCCGCACCGCTACCAACAAAGGACTGCTCCATGTCGCTCGCATTTGAAAAGATGGACGAACGATTTGGAGGAATGGACACAGCCAGAGATGGCACATGTGATTGGCTGTTCCGACACTCTGTGTACAAGGACTGGGCTGCAAGCAGCAGTGGCTTGCTCTGGATTAAGGGTAAACCGGGATCTGGCAAGTCCACGTTGCTCCGTTTCGCCCTCAGCAAGTTCATTTCTGACTCTCTATCCCAACACAATCATACCGACATCGACGACCATCCCCCTCCTATTTTGCTGTACTTTTTCTTCCACGGACGTGGTATCGAATTACAAAAGACGCTGATCGGCCTCTTTCGCACTATGCTGTACCAGCTGCTCAAAGAGGCTCCCGATTCCTTGCAAGAACTTGTCGAGACATATCAAGACCGTTGCCAGAGCAGAGGCAAGCCGGGGAAAGAGTGGCACTGGCAGCTAAAAGAGCTCCAAGATTCTTTGCTACACGCACTACTCTGTGTTCTAAAAGTCCGGCCAGTACAACTATTTGTTGACGCCCTCGACGAAGGTGGCAGGCAAAATGCTTGCGATGCCGTGGAGTGGTTCAAGCTACTACTGAAGCGCATGTCTGCCGCCGATACTTCAAATTCTAGCTTTCCGTGCCATGTCTGCTTCACTTGTCGTCATTACCCCATCCTCAGCCTAGATGGTGGATTTCAGATATGCGTTGAGCACGAAAATGGCCAAGATATCTCGACGTATGTGCACGATCGGCTATCAAGCTCCCGTATATCACCCGAGCTCATTATACAAAGAGCCAATGGCGTCTTTCTGTGGTGTCGTCTTGTTCTGGATAAAATCATACCGGGTGAGATGGACGGGGATGGCGACATCGAAAAGCAGATCGAAAGCACACCGCCACATCTCGATGATCTATACCTCAATCTTATAGACACCGTGGACAAGGAAAAAAGAGCAATCTCGCTACGGCTGATGCAGTGGGTATGCTTCAGCGCTAGGCCACTGACCTTGGATGAAATGCGTTGGGCCCTAGTCGTGAGCGCGCAATGTCCACATCCTTCCCTGGAGCAGTGCGAGTCTGACACAGACTATGCGCCTAACAACGAAACTTTGAAGAGAAAGCTGAAGCGTTTAGGATGTGGTCTCGTGGAGACAGTGCTGTCTGTCGAAGATGAAAAGGTTGTGGAGATCGTACAATTCATTCACCAGTCAATCAAGGATTTTTTTTCAAAGGTCGGCTTGCGAGCTATGACGGGCGATAAAACGACATCGAACACAGGCATCGTCGACACCTCGGGTTCTGAAAAGGCCATAATCAACGTGGTCTCAGCAGCCCACTATCATATATCTAGGTCCTGCCTGCGGTATTTAGGGATGGAAGAGTTCGACGAATCGAACATGCTCTTCTTTGGTGAGCGTGACCAACTAGTCCGAGCTTTCCCCCTGGTACAATACGCCGCAACACTGTGGGAATTTCATGCCAGGGAGACGGAAGAAAGCGAACAGGCCGACATTCTGGAATATTTCTCCTGGCCCTCGGACACTATGCTTGAGGACTGGATGCGAATACGTTTGCTTTTGAACGCACACCCGAGAGACCGCCTGCCACACAACTCTAGCTTGATGCACGTGGCAATATATAGTCGCTTGCCAGGACTATTGCGAGCACTTGTACAGAAAGCGCTCGCCGTTGGTTTTGATATCGACCTTGGGGACTCTGGAGGGGACTCGCCGCTGCTTGTGGCTGCCCAAACCGGACAGGAAAATGCGATACGGCTTCTGCTAAATACGGGTGAGGTCGACGTCAACAGGCAAGGCCGAGACGACTACACACCACTGTCGTGGGCAGCGAGCGAGGGTTATGTATCCATTGCTAAGCTTCTTCTCGGGATGGAGGCGACAAATATCCACTTAGAGGACAGCATTGGATGTACACCGCTAGCACTAGCAGCCATAAATGGTAGCAAGGTCATCGCACAAGCTCTGCTCGATGCTGGAGCTGTTGTCGACTCGAAGGATCATGACGGCGACACCCCACTCAAGGCGGCCGCAGAACATGGAAATGTGGAAGTTGTAAAGCTACTTCTGGACACTGGAGATGTGGACACAAAAATCGAGGATCGAAACGGCTGGACGCCGTTGGTGTGGTCTGCTAGGAACGGCCACGACCCCGTTGTGCGGCTGCTTCTCAGAATGGGTAATCCTGATGTCGACCACAAGGACATATATGGTCGCACCGCACTGTCATGGACGGCAGAATATGGACACTCGACAGTGGTATGGACACTCGTCAACGTGGGCAAGGCCGACATCAACACGAAGGACGACGAGGGAGCAACACCGCTTTCATGGGCTGCTAGAGAGGGACAGGGTACGGTTGTGAGTGTGCTTTTGCTGCACAAGGAGATTGATGTCGACTGCAAAGACTGCGAGGGCCGCACAGCGCTCTTCTGGGCAGCCAAGGCCGGCAGCGAGGCAGTTGTGCGGAGGCTCCTCGAGACAGGCAAAGCGGACGCCAATGTGACGGACAAAGAGGGCGACACCCCACTGTCGGTGGCAGCCAAGAAGGAGCACCATGGCGTTGCGCAGCTGTTGCGGCCGTTAACTGCGACTCGCCCTCCCCTCAATGAACGAAGCAACAGCATTTCGCCAAACGAGGAGGACAATGCGACCGAAGTTGGAGAGAGTCCTTCGGTAGATGGCGGCAGCCTGACGACGGCTGGAGACAGCTATATATCTGTCAAGGACCGCTTCTCGGCAGTCGATGTGAGCTTTGCGGCAGTCAAGAACACCAGATTTGTGGCGGCAAAAGACAAGGATGACAATGTGGTTTCGTCAGTTGAAGCACCATTAGCGGCCATCTCGATTCAGGCGGCATAAAAGCGTAAATTGTGATCTGATAGTGAGCACAGCAGATTGGGAAGTTGATTGGGATTTAGCAGAGCATTTGTATCTCATTTTGGAGTCGGGAGCATATTTATTGGATTAATCTGTAGCATATTCATAGAGTTTCAAGCCTGTTCAATCGATCTTTGTTCGCGGTAATGATAGTCGGGCTTTCACAATCACGAGGCTGTGCTGCTGACTCTTTGTAAGGAACAAGGCTGAGAACTACCAAACAGCCTTCTACGCGAGTGCCCCCCGGCCCGACTCGACTGCCTGCAGCTATACAGGACTGGTTCGTTCACCAGAGGGAAGGTTGCAGCCTGTTGGCTCCTGCCATCAATTACAGTTACATTTCATTTGGAGATAGTTCGACATCTGAGTGCCTTCGCAGGCTTGTCAACCAACAATACGTCCCCCCACACACGTTGCATCTCCTTCAGATTTCGTTCAGGACCATGGGTGGCGCAGCATTTTCCAGCGGGCCCGATCCGCTGAATACACCGCGAATGTCTCCGGCGGTCTACGAGGCGGTGCGCGAGCGCTGCCATCGAGTGCTGCGCGAGGTGTTTGTGGCGGTGGCGACGCCGATCGAGGGGCCGGGCAAGACGGACTATGGCGACGTGGATGTTTTGGTGGCGGTAGGGCGCGAGCCGGACAGCGAGGGTGACGAGGGCCGGCTGCGGGAGGCCGTCCGACGGCTGGGCGCAGAGCGTGCCATTCATGTGCCGAGCAAGGCGACGGTGGCCTTGCCGTGGCCGGAGAGAGAAGAGGACGAAGCCGCTATTCGCCACGTGCAGGTCGACCTCGCGGTGCTGCCGTCGCTGGCGGCGCTGCAGTGGGCGCTCTTCAAGCACGCACACGGCGACTTCTGGAACGTGTTGGGCACGGTGCTGCGGCCGCTGGGACTGACGATCGACGAGACGGCGCTGTGGTTGCGCGTGCCCGAGATCGAGCAGGCGAATCGGCGGCGGGCGCGGGTGTTTCTCAGCAGCGATCCGGCCGAGGTCTTGCACTTTCTCGGGCTGCCCGTGTTGGGAGGAGGTGGTGAGGAGAAAGGAAGCGAAGGAGGCGAAAGCAGCAGCGAAACGGAAGAAACCCAAAGAACCCAAAGGACCAAAAGCACCAGAGGTTCCGATCCAGACGGTCCTCTCTCGCTGTGGGAGCGTCCCTTTGCCGATGCCGACTCGATGTTTGCATACGCCGTCCGGTCGCGCTTCTTCGTGCTGCCACCCGATGACAACACCATCGGCACCGACGACACGCACACGTCTCTTCCCGGTCGCAGCAAGGCCAACGACCGTCGTCGACTGCGATACCGTCCCGTCTTCCGCCAGTGGGCCACCGACTTTGTCCCGGCATACCGTCGCCGCTTGGCCGTCGAGGCCGTCGAGACGTCGTCCCCCACGCCCACTCGCGCCTCCGTCCGCGATGCCGCGTTTGCGCGCTTCGCCGATGCCGGCTGCCGCTACCACCACACACGGACAGCCTGGCTGGCTGAGCGCCGTGCCGTCGACGTCTGGGCTGCTGCCAAGGCTGCCGTGCCGGCCTCACTGCCCGGGCGTTACCGGTCGGCGGCGTGTGCGGCCATACGGCGACGGCTGGACGAAGGCCCGGATCCGGACACAGTGCCAGACATGACCACAAACGACGCCCTCGAGGGAATGACCGGCCTCGCGGCCTGGACCGTCGATCAGGCCGTCGCGTTCGTCACCACCCACTGGCAGACACTGGCCGCGGAGGTTGCGCCGGAGGAGCACACACACTATCTGAGCGCCAGCAAAGCAGAGGACTAAGCGGAGAAACACAATCGTGACAAACTCAGATAATTGAAACTCAAATAAAACAAGACGCGTCTTGCTGCTTCTAATAATGATTATCATAGGCTCATATGCTCCTTCCTCGGAACCGGCGACGCTCCTTCCTAGAAGTCTGCAACTACTACCCGCACAATGGCCAATTTGGCTGTATACGCTCCTTCCTCTCTGATTCCCCATCCCCATCCCCATCCCCATCCCCATCCAAATTTCTCTTCCCAATCCCTCCAAAATGCTCCCAATTTCGCCTCCTTTCCATCTCTCCATCTTCTTTCCGTCCACAGCTACCACCTCTATCCCCCATCACCACCACCCCGCGTGCTCATCATCTGGCATGCTCTCCACCTCGACGGCCTCGTCGTCGTCCAGGTCGCGGCCCTCCTCACGCGCCCGCTCGCGCGCCTCTCGGGCTTGTCTCCATTCCTCTAGCCTCGCTCGGGCTTCTTCAGGCGCCGTCCAAGGCGCCACGAGCCCGTGCTTCTGCAGCCGTCGCCGATGACGACGCTTCTCGTCAAACGAAAAGTACGTCGGATCGACCAGCCGGATGTCCGTGCCCGTGATCGTGTCCCACACATCGGCTGCCCAGTCGCCCAGCTCTTCGCCTGTCCACGATGCCAACGTTCGTCCCCGTCCACCCGCCAGCCACTGGTCCAGCTTCACCGGCAACGCCGCTCCAAACGACGGGTCGTCGGGCGACCACTCGCACATCTTCGCACTGCCTGCACACACCTCAGGCCGGCAGTACAGCGCACACACCGTACCCTCCATCGCCAGCCACACCGCCACCATTGCAACCAGCATCCCCACAAGCGTCAACTGCCCCTGTCGAAATAGCCGCGGCAACGAGATCCGCACGTACGTTGCCCCGTCTGTCGTTTTCAGCACCGTTGCTTGCGGGGCCACTTCTTTCTTCACCTCCTCCACTTCCGGGCGCAAAACCTCTTTCTTCACCTCCACCCTCGAGTCCGGCGCTTCAATCTTCACCTCCACACCCGAGCCCACAACCTCTTTCTTCTCGCTCGCGTCTGACTGCACCACCGCTTTTTCCAGCTTCGAGCCCACACTCTGCCGTCTGTGCTGTATCGTTGGCACAATTGCTTCTTTATCCGCCTCTTTCGCCTCTTCCGCCTCTTTCTCCATCTTCTTCACCATCTCGGCCTCCTCCTCTTCCTTCTCCTTCTCCTTCTCCTCGTTTTCAACCTTTTCCACCATCTCCTCCTCCTCCTCTTCCTCTTCTACCTCCTCCTTTGCCGTCCCATTCTCCCTCCCCCCCACCTCCGTTATCATCTTCTCCTGCAACACCCGGTCCGACAGCCCCTCGATACCGCTCCGCGCCCGCTGGAGGTCCAACAGACTGGCCGTCACCGAGCTCGTCATCCACCGCAGCCGCTCCGGCGTCACCGTGTTGCGGTCCCCCTCCTCAGCCTCCGGACCTCGCTGCGATGCGTGCCGTCTCAGCAGCTCGTCAAAGTTGTCCAGCGTCGGGTCGTCCGCCTGCTGCGCCTGCTTGATCTCCAGCAGATCGTCGTGCGCGCTGGGCGGCTTGGCCGAGTTGATCACCGGCCGTCGTTCTGCCCGGGGCAGCGACCGTGACCGTTGTCGCAGCTCGCTCGCACTGACGCTGCTGGTCACCACACTTCCGTTCTTGCTGCTGACAGTGCTGCTGGCCCTCTTGCGAAAGAGAGAGGCCATGTAGCCAACTGGCTGCTGCTTTTCTGCCTCCTCGACCGTCTCTTGCACCCTCTCTGTCCTCGTCGTCATCGGGGTCTCCACATAAGCGCCAGTGACCCGTGGCGTCGGCTGCATTAGCGGATCGATGATCTTGCGCGCCCGCGGTGTCGCGTCATCAGCTAGCACCTTGTCTCCGTTGCTCTTAGCGCCACCGTTGACAATCGCCGCGATGGCCGCCGTTGCTTGCTCATCCAATGGCGACGGCGCCCGGATCGACCCTTTCTCCGAGTGGTTTTCTCCTGGCGCAAACAGTCTCATCTCCGCTTCGATCCGGTCGAGCGCGTCGCCCTCCGAGATTGCCACACTAGACCGCTTTGCTACAGTGTCGCCCGACGACATTCGCCGCATTCCCGCAAAGCCCACCGACGGCCGCAGCGTGTCCGTCTCAAGTCCTCCATCACCGCGCAGGCTGCTGACGCTCTTAATCTCCCGCAACCTTCTGGTGTTCTTAAGCGCCGGTTGCAGTTCCTTAGAGTGCTCTTTGCCCGGCCCCGAGCCCGTTGGGCTTGTCAGCGTCGTCACGCGCGCCAGCGAGCGCAGCAGCTCCTGCGACTCGTTTCGCGAGTGCACCGACTGCACCGACTGCGAAGATAACGGCGACAGCTTCCGAAGCCCGTCGACCTCCACCCTTTTTCCATCCTCGCCACCGGCCTGGCTGCGGTCCTGTGATTTTGCTCGGAGGACTGAGCCAGTCGTCTTGGCAACGCGCTTGCCCTCGACATCCAGAAAGTTGCCGGCACCTTCTGGCCTTCCGTACCCTTCGGCAACGACTCCAGTTTCGGCGGCAACCTCTTCGACGGTCCGAAGCTGCTCCTGGCTGGCCCTCTGTCCCATGCTCTCCCGTGACGGCGCCCGGTATCCTGCGTTGCGCTCCCGGATCTCGTCCAACCGCGCCGTGGCGAGAGCTCTCTTAGACAGGGTCTCGATCTCGCGCGCCCGGATCTCGTCGATCTTTTTGTTGGTGCGTTCCGAAACGGCGCTGCTGTTGTGGGAGTGCTCGTCTGACTCTTCAGACGAGTCCTCGGACATGGTCGACAGCGGCCCCTTGAAGGAATCAGCGTCGAGATTAGGCGACACTTCGGGCGACACCTCAGGCGGTGCCACAGAAAAGGGCACCTCGCGGCTGGTGTACTGCTGGTGCTGGTGGTGGTCAGCCGTCTGGGCTGCTCCAACAGGGAACTTCCGGTCGACCTCCACTTCCAGTTGTCGGATCTTATCCAGCTTCAGGTTGGGCGACATTACCGACGGCGACGTTTGTGGCCGCTCTGCTTCTGGGTGTGCTGCTCCTTCGTTGAGCTGGGAGCCGCTGGTGGCGGGCTGTTCTGCCGTTCTGACCCGGACAGGAGGGCTATCTGACACCATCAAATCGCGGGCCGTGAAGTCCATGTCCACGTCGGCGTCCCAGGCATGATTCTTGGTTGGTGAGGGGCTTGCCGGAATGACTGTCGGCTCCGACGGCGGCAGCACGCGCGGCAGCGGTTGCTCGGGCGGCAGACTGGCGGCGATGGATGCCGGCTGGCTATGCAGTGCTTCGGACGAGCCTCTTCCTGACCCAGAGAGCATGCGTTTGAGAAAGCTGCCCTGGCGGCTGCGAACACCCCACTGCCTCCCGCTCGAGCTGGGGGGGGTTGGTGCTGCCGATGCTGGTGGCACTCCTCCGTTCGGCGACGGCGATGGCGACGGCGGAGTCGGACTGGCGATGCTGCTGCGGCGACTCCGGTCTCGGCTGCTTGTCGAAGACTTGGGAGTCGGGATAGGCCTGGGAATGGCGGCAGGCTTGGGAATGACGCGGGCCTTTGGCGAGAACAGACCGTTGCGCTCGCTCTTGGCAACCTCCATGCGCACCTGGTCCTCTTCGTAACGGATACGCATCATGTCGGCAGACTGGGGACCGGGAGGCACAGGGCTGGTGCGAGAACCGTTCTTATCGTCACGTTTTTGCAGTGCCTGCGGCTGATGCTCGCCGAGTCTCCGAGCCGTTCTTCTGCCACCGAAGCTGAGCGGTGACTGGGCGAGGATGCGCTCCATGCGGCTCTCGCTGGCGCTGATGGAGCCGGCTCCGGCGCTTGCAATGGCAACAGCGGCAGCGGTCACAGCTAGAGGCGTGCTAGGCTTGCTCTTATGTTTGGTGGCACTGGAGTTGTTGGCAGCGTTGTTGCCGGAGCGCCAGGGACGAGGTGCCGGGCTGGGCGAGCCCTGTGCAGCGGCACTGATGGCGTCTTCGTCCTCGGCCATCCTATAGGCATCGGTGACGCTCATAGGGCGACGTGGAGTAGGCAGCACAGACGCGTTGCGGGTCGGGTTCTGCGGGGGTGGCTGGGGTTGCTGGCCAGGGGTCGGCGACAGTGAAGGCCGTGGGATGCGAGTGCGGCCGGTCGAGCTGGAGGCTGCAAGAGGAGCAGCAACATGGCCACGTGCTGTCAGGCCTTGGCCCGGGGTGGTGTTATTTGACAGCTGGTCTTCGACGCTAGTGTGATGTTCGGCGGAGTGGGTGGTGGAGAAGCGGCGGGAGAAGCCGTTTGGCAGAGCAGGCGCGGCAAAGGTGAAGTCGGAGATGTCAGCCATGACGCCGGGCGAAGCAGTCATCTGACGGGTGGTACGAGTTGGCGGAGGCTGTTGCTCAGAGGCGGCGGTGCGGAGCGAGTGATAGCTGTTCTTCTTGGCCGGCAGGCGGCTCGTGAAGGCGGGCGACACGACGCGCCGGACAGGATCTTGGCGAGAATCCATGCCGAGGTGCCGAGATGCTGAGGTTGAGCCGTGATGCTGTGAAATCGGCGATTTCGGGATTTAGGCTCTGGATTCTCAGATTGCAGCGGTTGGCTGACCTCTTTGTGTTCTCCTCGTCTTATTCTTGTCTGTGTGGTGGTGTTTTGATGTTTGGCAGGCAGGCAGCGGTCTGCTGTTGCGCAGTCAACGCGGTGTTCAGAGCGAGCGCAGACACATGGCTGTTCGGTCGAGCCGAAGGGAAGATGGCTGGCTAAATGGCCAGCTGGCGTGGGTAAGTCGGGCAGAGACAAAAGGAGGTCAGGCGCGGCGCGGCGCGTGGGCGAAGATGATAGGCGAGATGGCGAGCAGGCGAGAGAAAAGCAGGGATGGAAAAGAAAATGGAAAGCAGGGCAAAAAAGACGAAAATGAAGGGAAACGGGGGAGAATCGAGCAAAGGAGCGTTGCAGCGGACGATCGACGGATTGTTGACGTGCCCGTTAATTAAATTTTCGTGCAGCTCAGAGCGGCAGGAGCTGACGGGAAAAGGGCGCTGGAGGAGGTCGCGACGTGCGAGGGTCAATTACACGCTGGCGCTCGGGCCACGAGTCGGGTCCACAGGAGCAATAGCGCCAGGCCCACAGCCAAGTTGGCGAGCGGGCCGCTGCTGCCAAATCAGTGGTTATAGGCTATTGACAGCCTACTGACCGGCGGTGAAGCCTGTTGAGTGCGCTGGTGGTGGTGGTGGTGGTGGTGTGCAAGTAGCACAAACGAGGCGACGTCCAGGATGTTGATCGGGAGGGCAGCCGCGCGTTAATCGTCGATGGGAACCGCGCGTTTCGGTCAAAGACCTATCTAGCTGTTTGGATTGTGACGTGGAGTTGGCGTGCTGTCATACTAGAGCTGGAGCTCTGAGCTACCAACGGGCAAAGACTGGCACGTGACATAGCCCATGGTACATTGTACAGAGTGTACAATGTATTTGTAATTCGTGCTCGCCTTGCCAAGCCGCACGTCTCTGGGCACGCAATGGCCACTCTCCCGACAGCGGTGCGACCACTGGGCACATTGTGAGTCGTGCGTTGTCTCTCGGTCAATCATCGTGCTAATCATCGCAGCGAGCAGTTCTTCTCGTCGCGTCACAGTCTAGGCCTGCACAAGGGTGTCATCACGGTGTGTCGGTATGCGGTGCCGACGAGTGTCGACGGCCAGCCACGGACGAAGGAGCAGGTGCGGGCGCGCGTGGAGGCGGCCGTGGCGGTCGTGATTGGTCAGCTGGGAGCGCTGCGGACGGGGATCGCGGGCGAGGAGACACGGCAGCCGCAGTTTGTAGCGGTGGCCTCGGTGGACGTGCGAGAGCATGTGGAGTGGCGAGGGGGAGGAGAAGCCGAGGAGAAAGAGCTCGAACGCCAGCTAGAGGACGAGTGTGGACGGTCGTGGCCCGACTTGGAAACACATCCGCCATGGCGGCTGCTGGGCTTCAACCGTGATCCTGACGACCGGCCGCAACACATCGACCTCGCCTTTGCCGCACATCATGCCTTGGCCGACGGAAAGAGCGGCCAGGTGTTTCACCGGTTTCTGGTGGAAGCGCTGAACGAGGGCGAGACGATGGGCGAGATCGACAGCGAAACGAATACACCAACCAAAACCGACAGCACGGCCGTCCTCCGATTCGACAACGTTCCCTTGCTGGCGCCACCACAGGAGCAGCTCGTCCGCTTTACCGTCTCGTGGGGCTTCTTTGCGCGCACGCTGTGGAACGAGCTGGGACTGGCCTGGTTGAAGCGGGCGGTGGCAGCAGTCCTAGGAAGAGGAGAGACGTCGTCTGCGCCTGTTCTCTACACGGGCGACCAGCCGATCCGTCTGGTGCTGGGCCGCACGCGCGTGTGCCTCCTCTCGGTGGCGCCGCCTGACCTGGCCGCCCTTCTGGCCGCCTGCCGCGTGCACGGCACCACGCTGACGCCACTGTTGCACGGGCTGCTGCTGGTGGCGGCAACAGCGGCTCGCCGGAAGATGCCCTTGGCTGGCGCGACAACGACCTTTTCGGGCACGACGCCTATTAGCTTGCGGGGTCACGTGACCCAACCCAAGCCGCAGCTAGACATGAAGCGGACCATGGGCAACTATGTGTCAGCGTACCGACACGTGTTCAGTCGAGGGGCAGTGCAGGTTCTGGAAGACGCTCCGGTCGTCGGAAGCCACCCCGACGCGGCCCTCTGGGAGGCCGTGGCCGAAGTGGACGTCGGACTGCGGGCCTGCACGGCCGACGTGACGCGCGACAGCGTGCTCGGGCTGTTGGCGTGGGTGCGTGACTGGCACGGCTGGTTCCGTGGAAAGGCCGGACAGCTGCGCGACGACACGTGGGAGGTGTCCAACGTGGGGACGATGGACAACAACAACGACAACAACAGCGGCGGCTGGCACCTCACGCGATCCCTCTTCGTCTTCACGGCTCCGGCGACGGGCCCGCTGCTGGAGCTCACGGCGGCCAGCGTGCATGGCGGACCGCTGACGCTGGCGTTGGTGCGACAGCAGGGCAGCCCGGCAGAGGAGCAGTTCTGCGAGGAGGTCTGGGCCGACGTGAAGACGAGCCTGTGGCGGTTTCGCCACAGCGGACGCTTTATGGGGGAGTAGCAGGAGGAGAAGCCGGTTTAGACAACACACGGGTGCGGCACATGCGTAGATCTACGGGTGAGCTACACTTGATGTTTATACGATTGCGATGTCAACACGTGGAGATCCTTCAAGTCCCGTGAGAAGTCACATGATACATACCGTGACCAATCTTCATTTTTTGTGGAAATCGCGAATGGACCCGAAAAAGCTTCAACGTCCGGCCGACAAGCTCTCGTGCGATCATCCCCCCTCCAACAGTCACAATGGCCGCCCTGCACGCAGCAAGCTCCCCGGCCTGTCTCCGCTGTCTGGCACGACGGATGCTGTCACGGCCGGCTGTCCTTGGCATGGCCTCTGGCAGCAACAACAGCAGCAGTCTGCTGACGCTGACCTCGACGACGACGACAACGGTGCAGACGCGCGGAAAGAAGACGGGACGACGTGGTGACAATGGTGTGGTCGTGCGGCTTCTGCAGGACGTGGAACAGTTTGGACAAAAGGGTGCGTGTTTGTGTGTGTTTGCGTCCTATTTTCTTCATCTGTCTCGCCATCATTCTCCCTCCTTCTGACATTGACAGAAACGATCCTCCGGATCGACCGTGGCCGCATGCGTAACCTCTGGTATCCCCGCGGCATAGCCGACTATGTCACGACGGCCGGCCAAGCCGTCTCGGAGCGCGACCCCTTCTTTGGCGTTGCCGGCAGCAAGCCCGACGAGGACGTCGCTTCTTCTGCTCCGGCCGCCACAGCCCACGCTGCTCTCCTGCCGACCGTCGATGCTGCCCGTGCTGCCGCTCTGCTCGATCGCCTGCCACCGCTCGTCTTTGCACGCCGACCCATCACGGCTGCCTCGACCGCCATCTTCGGGTCCGTCTCGGCCGACGACGTCGCCACTGCCCTGCGCGCTGCCCTGCACGCTGTCGATGACGGCAGCAGCGACGAGACCGGCCGCCTTCGCGTCGAGGGCCGTGATGTCCGCTTTGTCGTCGACGGCGAGGCTTTCGGTGATGCCGCCTCCTCTTCGGAGGCCGAGGCTACCGCCGATCGCGTCAAGGCGCTCGGCCGCTGGGAGGTCGAGATCGCCGTGCGCGGCGGCGGCGTCGCCACTGCTCCGGTGCGCAAGATCATCGAGGTGGTGGCCCAGTAGACGGCGATACAGTAGGCGATAACTAGCCGTTGCAGAGGCTTCAAAACAAGATTTACAAAATGGCCATCGCCTTCCAAAATTCGCACCTGCTCAAATTGAAACCTGCACCTGCACCTTCCTGCAAACCAAATCTCCCAATCTACATCGCCGTATCCTAATCACGTGAATCCGTCGCTCAATGCTCATCTTCTTGTGCTCTACTTTCCCTTTGCGCCATAGCTGTAGTCCATCGCCCTTAAGGCGTCCCAGACGACGCTGCGTTTCGATGGCGTGTCTGAGACCGCGCTTTGCTCCCGCCGAAGTTTGTGAAGAAGAGGTGGTTGGCCTGACTGAGTTGGCTGAGTTGAGTTGGTCAGTTCTGTCCACACTGTGATTCCTTAGCTCAATCTCAGCTGCCTCGTTTCATCTCTCTCTCAACTGCCTCTTCCTCTCACTTTCTCTCTCTCCCATCACGTGGGCCCCATCAGCGAGTCCACAATGCTGCGTACCTCAGATAGCTGGCCGTTTCGAGCCGTTTCGGCTTCTGAAGTTGCCGTTCCTGGAGCACTTCCAATTGCATTTCCACCACCTCCTCCTGTCAACACTCGCAATGCTGACGGCCCTGGTCCTCCACCTCCCCGTCGTGAGCTCGTGCTCGACCGTCGGCTCTCCAGACTGCGCGACAGTGTCTTGCTGACGCCTTCGATGCCGGCCGACCGAATGATGCTGCCACTGATGCCCGAAATGCCTGCAATATCGCCACTGCCACTGCCACTGCCTCGTCCGTGACCTTGCACTCGGCCCCGTGCACCGCTTCCACCGCTTCCGGTCAGACCAACCGCCTCTGCCATCGCTGCCGTCGCTTCCACGTTGTTGCCCGCCACCGTGCTCTTGCCCAGGCCCGGAGTCGCCGGCGCTCCCGGTTTGTCCTCCTGCGCATCGATCAGGTACCAGCGCAGTCCGTCTGAGAGATCAAACGGGTTGTCGTTTTCCGTATCCGTGTCTTCTTCCGTCGCTCCTTCGGCTCCGCTTCGGCTCCCGTTTCCACTCCGCCCCCCCGACAGATCCACCACCCTCTCCTGCACACGTTGGATCCGTGCCACCAGCCACTCCCGGTTCTGCAGCCGGTGCGCCTCCTGCTCTCGTAGAAAGTAGTGCGGAAAACCCACGTTGAAGGCTGCCCACGCTCCGCTGCTCTGGTTGCGTGTCGGCAGGAACAGCGCCAGGTCACCCTCCTTGAACTGCCTGAACGCAATCTTGTCGTGTGCCTCCTTCTGCAGCCCATGCGCCTTGTCTCGGTAACTGCGCACGTCTCGCTGCAGCTTGCGCCCAATGTGTTCCACCTCCTTGACCCGTCGGTACACGGCTTCTGCAAAGGCCTCCGTGTCCACGCTGCTTGTCGTCGCCAGGAACTCGTCGAACCGCCGCGCCTCCGAGTCCGCGTCGTCGTCCGTCCAGTCCGTCTGCGCCCCTGTGCTCTTACTGGGCCCAGAACCGTCCACCAGCATCCCTGATCGTTCGGCCCGTGGCACCCGCTGGATCACCGTCTTCCCCTCTTCCCGGCTGACCATAAACCCCAGCCGCTCCAGCAGCTGTATCAGTCGCTCCGTCTGCGTGCCCAGCCGCTGCGACACTTCTCTGGCTCGTCGAGTCCGTCCTTCCAGCTGGCTGCTCAGCCGAGTCTGTGTCGTCTGTGCCGTCTGCAGCTCTTCCTGTGTCGTTCGGAGCTCCTCGTCCACATTGCCGGCTTGGCACTGTCGTGCTTTCATCTCCGCCGTCAGCTCATCTGCCAGCGTCGATGCTCGCGCTTCCGCCTTCTTCTGTGCTTCTGTCGCTGTCTGCAGCTGTGAGAGCATCTCGTCTAGACGGTGGTGCATTGCCTCTGCCAGCTTCGTCGAGTCCGCCTCCGAGTTCGTCCCATCCATCCGCTCGTGGAGCTTTCGCAGCAGCTGCACCTGTACTGCTTGCTGCTCTTTTGCTGCTTTCACCTCCTCCTTCACCACCCGCAGCTCTCCCTCCAACACTTCGCTGCTCTCCCGCTGCGTCCTGACCTCCTCTTGCTGCTCTGCTGCCTCGCCCTCCAGCCGCGCCACGTCACCCTGCAACGCCCGCGTCTGCTCCTCAAATGCTGCCCTCTCGTGCTCCATCTCGTCCTCTGCGTCCTCGATTCGCCCCTGCAGCCGCCGGATCTCCTCCTCCAACGACCGCCGCTCCTGCGCAAAGCCCCGCTCGAGACCCTCCAGGTTCTTCAGCAGGTCCTTCTTCGTCGAGTTGGCCTCCTCCGTCTTGCTCTCGGCTGCTGTGCGCTCTCGCTCCAAACAGTCAATTTGCTCCTTTTTGGCTGCCAGCTCGCCTTCCAGCGATCCCCTTTGCTCTCTCTCGACCGCCAGATCGCCCTCGAGCGCGTCGGTCTGCTGCTTTTCCGCCGCTAGTTCGCCCGACAACGAGCTCGTTCGCTCTCTCTCCGCCGCTAGCTCGCCCTCGAGCTGCTGCATCCGCTGCTGTGCCGCTCGCAGCTCTGTCGCCGCCGCCGCCGCTGCTGCTGCTGCTGCTGTCGACGCCATGCTACTGCCACCACCCTCTGCCGACGTCCGCCGGTTGTGCTCGCCGCCCCGCGACTCCGCCCGCTGCTCGCCCGACTGCTGGAACAGCGCCCCGCTGCCCATGCTCGCCCGCGACGCCTGGCTTTGTCGGTGCAACAGGTCCTCCAGTCGCCGCACCCGGCTCTCAGCCGTCCGCAGCTTGCCCTCCACCCGCGCCTTGTCGTCTTGCAGGCTGCGCAGCACGTCGTCGTCGCCCCGGATCATCAGCCCGCTGCGCCCCAACGCTGCCTCGTGCACGCTGCCGTTTCGAAACGCCTTGATCCGCTTCGACTGCTGCTTCGTCGGCGCTCGCAGCTCCCCCATCAGCTTGCCAATATCTTCGATCAGCTCTGTCTCCGCCTGCTGCCGTTGCAGCACCGAAAAGTACTCCTCCAGCTCCCGCCGCGTCACCGCTGGCCACTCTGCCTCCTCGCCCAGCAGGTTTACCTCCAGGCCCACCACCTGGTTGTCGCCTGCTGCTGTTGCTGCCGTCCCCATCCGCGTCGATGTTGGCCCATATTCCAGGCTCCCCACCGACTTCTGCCACTTCCGCCGCCGCTTCACCTCCTCGTCGCGGAACACTGACATTTCGTTGGCCAGCGTCGATGAGTCCGTCCTGACCTTGTCCAGCCACTCGCGTCGCTTGATCGCCTCGCTGACAAACGACGCGTATACAAACGGAATCTGCTGCACCAGCCGCAGGTAGTCAAAGTGCGCCATGTCCTCCTCTCCGCCCAGCGCTCCCATCTGGCTCTTGACCGTGCTGCTGACCAGTGTCAGCTCCGTGATTGTCCGCATGAAATCCACCGACTCTGCTGCCAGCCGGTTGCGCGACTCCATCGCGTATCGGAACATCTCGTCCATCTCGGCCGCCCGGTTCCGCAGACTTGGCAGAAGCCGCTCCGTGTGTGTTGCTGCAATCTTTGACGCCTGCAGAATGTCTCGTGCCGAGTCGTCTGTGTACTCCAGCGTTGTCTGGTAGTCCGTCTCGATCTTCGACGCCACCGCCCGGATATCTTGCAGCAGCTGCGCCGCCTCGCCCTCGTGCGACATCGCTGACCCGTCCACCGTCTGCTCAAAGCCTCGCAGCACGTCCTCGCAACCCTGAAGAAGACGCGGAGCCGTTCGCTCTAGCTCAGCAACCTTGGCCATGAACCGTCGGAGTGCCGCCGGCGCCAGCTTGCCGGCCTTGCGTGCAGTCTCCACGTCCACCAGGTCCTCAAGCGTCGCCCGGACCTGCGCCTGTTGCCGCGAGTTCTTGCCCTTTGGCGCCACTGTTCTGTCCTGACCTGTCATGAACTGCAGCATCGCCGCCGATATGGGAATATTCCGCGCTATATCCAGATACTGCTCCCATTTGTCCACCAGATGGGCGTAGTCTGCTTGCGCGCTGCCGATCCACTTCTTGACGTCCGTATACTTGGTCTCCACGCCTTTGACTACCGCCTCCAGGTTGGCTACCGCCGCGTCCAAGCAGCGCATCATCGCGTCCATCTCCGAGTATCGCTCGTGGGCCGTTTCGGCCTTGACTGCACAGTCGTCAACCACTGCTGACGCCCACTTCTGCCGCGTGTGAAACAGCTCCTGCCATGCTGCAAGCGATCGTTGGTCGCGGAGGTCGTTGGGCGGAATCGGCGCCGTGTATTTCTTCGGTAAAGGCAGCTCGAGGTTGGCCACGGCTGCGCCAGCAGCATCGGGTTGAGCCATACGCGCATCGTATACGTAGAGTTCTTTCTGCAACACAGACAAATTAGCAGTCGTTAAAAAGGAAAGGACAAAGCAGTACTCTAGAGGAGCCCGTGCATGCCTACCTCTGTCTGGAATGCGGCAAGTCGGAGAGGTTTTCCCTGAGGAGTAAGCGTGATGATGCAGTCGGATGGTATGGCCGTCTCGCGTGTGACAAAAGCCCTGAATTCATCAAGTCTGCCGCACGGTTAGACAGAGCAGCCATGATGCGCAGCAGTGCAAAGACAAGGACAGGCCAAACATACGAGGTGAGCTGTGCAAAGTCCAGCTGAAGGCGTTGGCCCGTATGGGCTATCAACACCTGGTCGGCCATCGCTAGACATGACCTTTTGACCCTCGGATGGCGGGAGTCGTTTTGGTCGAGAGTTCGCGAGAGAGGAAGCAGCAGGTAGCTAGCGACACCAAAGTTCCACGGTGATTGAGCGAGGAATCGATCAATGAGCTCTCAGACTCCGGGTGGTGGATCGTCTTATCGGGCAGATTGCAAGGGCCAAACACAGGCAGAACAATCAAAAAAAATACGGCAGCAAACGAAAAGAAGAAAATGAGAGGATAGGGCCTTCCACCCGGATGCTATTGGTTGTCGCTGCCCAGCTTCACCCTGATGTCGAATTTGAGATGATCACTGCCAGAAGATGCAGCTGATGGACAAGAGAGGCTACGGCGATCCGCCTAGTTGCTAGCGTGACGGCTGCCTCGTGACCCGGCCTAGCTATGATTGGCAGTAGGGTCGTAGGGTCTCGCGGAAGCAGCGAAGCAGTGCGCCGTGACGACGCCACACATGTGAAACCCCAGCCACACCTCGTCGATCGCTGCTTCTTCGCGTCTTGTGATGCCAGCACGCGACAGCAAGTCCCGGCCGGCAGAAGATACATGGCGATGGATGAGCCGCGCGACACGCCCATGGGCGATGCGGACGCCGTCGTGCCAGACGCGACCACAGCACTGGTCCTCTCCGAAGACGAGCAGCGCGTGCTAGCGCTCTACGACCGTCTACGGGAGCTGCAGCTGCAGATTGCGCTGCTCGGGGCACAGAAAGGTGAGGCTGAAGGAGGGATGAGGCAAAGAGAGGCACGGCCGAAGGACCGGTTCGTGCTAACCCGCTCTGCTGCAGATGCACCCCATGACCATAATGACGACGACGACGACGACGACAATAACAACCTCGAGGCTGCCCGCGACCGGCTGCTTGATGCCCGTGCCGCCTATGTCCTCCGCAATGAAGTCATCGACAGCGTCTTGTCCGTCAACCCCGTGCTCAAGGCCGTGCACGGCGCCACGCGCGCGTCGCCCATCGAGCGCGACCTGCTGCCGGCCGTCGAGCAGCGCGATGACGCGTCGCAGGCCGTCGCACAACAGGCCGGCGCACGACGAGCCGTCCTAGAAAGGCATGTTGCCGTGGCTGCCGAGAGCTGCCGGGTCCGACGACAGAACCAGGCGCTCGCTGAGCAGCTGCATAGGCAGCTCGCCGAGGCCGTCGAGGACGATAGCGCGGGGGGCGACAAGAACAACGACACACATGACGACGAACTCACCCAGCTGCAGCAAGAACTAAAGGCCAGCCGTCAGCGCTGGAAGCTCATCAAGGGCACGGCCAGCGCGGTCGTGGTCGGCAGCGGCGTCGACTGGGCGCGGGACCCAGAGCTACAGAACCTCGTCTTGGACCCAGAGTGAGAGGGGGACCATCAGAGAATAATGGCGGTAAAAAGGGTAAAAAGGAAAAAGGTAATGGAAAACGGGCCATCCTCGTGCATACGACTCATCCGTCCAGTGGATCACCCCAGCCTTCTGCTCGCACGGCAAAACCATAAAAACATGGGCGGTCGCATCGCCCATCCTCATACCATCTACAGCTGGCTACATACTACACACAGGTACTCGCACATATGCGAAAGAGAGCCGCAAGGCTGCTCTGCGCCCGCCGTGTGTGGGAGGGAGAAAGGCGCGTCTAGTGGCGGACGCGTGGTATTTGTTTGACATACACGTGACTAGTGATTTGGAACAGCAGGGGCCGAAAAATGCGAATCAAAAGCCCCTCCATAACACGACTAGGCTGAAACGGAACAGAGAAAATAGTGACAGGAAAAAAAGACGAGCAAGAGTCAAAAGCCAAAAAAAGACAGCTCAATTTTTTCAGCGAATCGCAGCGCTCTCTGCCGACCAGCTCCGCTTGTGTCGACCCATATTATTAGTATACTTTGTACGAGACAGAGGTCAGAGGATGCTTCGTACGGAGTAGCACAGGCAGGGGCAAATGCCAGCTGCCGAGACCAGAGCTTGTGACCGGCCGGAGACTTGCAGTGCGTACGTCCATGTATCAGGATGCTTCCTGCACACGGTGCAGTCGCAGCGCCACACACACCATTCGCCAATGCCTGCCTGCTCGTATGTAAGATACTCGTAATGGTACCCCCCTCCAACAGCCGCTGGACGGGCGCAAGACGGCGTGCATATTTTACGAGAAGGAGTCGTAACGGCAATCCTTGTGTGGTCGGACTAGTCGGTAGCCTATAATGGCGACTTGCACAAATATGAGTGCGCCACTGATCGTTTGGCCGTGTAAGATGCTACATTCTGTATGGAAGATACAAGTATCGCGGCATGGGCAAGATAGGCTCGCCTATACCCTGCATCATTCGCTTACTGTACTCCGTACACAGTAGCTTGCTGCAATGCTGCCTGCAGCAATACTCGCCAGTGACTATGATTTCACCTACTCGCAGCGGCGCGTACTCGTGGCGACAAACCTCCAGCCCCGATACTCTAATCATCGGATGGCACGGAGGTGCATAGGGCGATCGAGCTGGAGCTGGTGTTGGGTGTGAGAGCTCGTTTGCCCGTTATCAAGCGCTGTAGCCCTCCGGCCGTCAGAAACGCTGCGAGTGCGAAGATTGCGATACATCCAGCAAAGTACTGGTACGGGTGTAAGCGGGCGGGCAATACTTACTAGGCATGCATGAATAAAGTACCAAGCAACAGCTAGTGGTTGCAGGTTCTACTGCAATCAACCACGCAGCCAATCAAATATTGCACTGCGCCCAGACGGCTCCATTGTTTGCGGCATTCCTAGGTGTCCTAGGTGAGAGCGTGAGCGCACATCAATCTGGAAGGCGTGAGGACCACGTATGGCCTTCTGGCACGGAAAGAGCGCCATACGTAAGAAGATAGTGGCCAGAACGCCCGCAGCCAGTTGGCTGCGCTGGATACCTACAGCTTCCTGTTCCTACAGGGGCCACCAAAACCCCCTCCAGAACCGACCGCCACGCGCCGTCACACTGCGCTCTGTGCGATGCGAGCACGAATATGAGCTGCATGTCAGCTTGTCGTGCGCGCACAGGCCTGGGCGCTGCGTGGGATGGAGGCAGAAAGAGCGCGAAAGAACGCGACGGGAAGAGAGCGCGCGCAGATTCTGATACCTGTAGGCAGGGTGGATGAGAAATTGCAGCGCAAATGGGCGGCGCCAGAGGTACACAGTACCCGTTTTTGCGTGCACTCAGTACAATGGCCCAAGTACTGTACTTTGCTGTCTGAGCAACGGGCAGAACACGGAAAAATGACACCCTTTGTCCCCAGATCAGTCCGTCGCTGCTGCCCACGCACCCCCCCTCCTCTCCTTCCCTCTGCCAGCCATTTTTTTAATGGCACTCTAGTTTTTGGGGGTTTTTGGGCGACCGCCCACCCACCCAGTACCCAAGGAAGGTGCCCCCCTTACTCGCTCCTGCCCACACTTACGACGTACGCACGTACTCGCACACACACAACAGAACACGGCCACGCCCCTCTTCCCTCTCCCTCCCTTGCACGCGCGACCTGTTCCCCCCCTCCTACTCTCAATCAGCCGCCCATAGTAATAAGGCCCGCCCTCTCTCTCACACATACTCTCCTCTCCTCCTCTCTCTTCTTTCTGCACGCAAAATCTCCCATACAATAAAAGCCTCCCCAGCCAAAAAATCGAGAGTACTCTCATCGTCCCATACAAATCCGCGCCTCATACTTTCACTTACAAGCCTCCAATCCACCCAAAATCTGTGAGTACCTCCCCTCCTACTGCCTGCTGCTGCAATTTGCAAGTCACCACGCCACTGCACCCCGTCTTCCCTCTGCTCTCTGTCCTTCTCTCCTGTTCTTCTGCCTGGAGGCCAGTGCCTTTTTTTGT